>NC_139714.1:4556586-4598777 GCF_964188405.1 Protomyctophum parallelum
CAAGACTAAATTTAGTTTTGTGCAAAAAAACATGATCCATTAAGGTTATACTGAGTTCATAACACCCAGGATTCAAGTATTTTTCCCCGACTACACAACATGAGGAGTTAAATGCAGAGGCACACTTGAAAATTAAATTGAGCTTTAACTTGAAAGAGGGGAAGGGGGAATTAATTTGAAGGGACCCATTTTTTACCTCATCAAAAACTGTAAAGGCTGAATTGGAAATAATCTGTCATCCATCTCACACTAGGGGCTGTGCATCAATAATGCACAGCCTAACAATTTCTGATGAGCCTTCATTACACGCTACTGAACGTTACTATCAGAGAGATACAGCAAAATGATGCACAAAGAACAAGTTCACTCACATCACATCATACCGGGCCCCCATAGTGTGCTAAACAATGAACAATTACCCTTTCTACCTAAATGGCCTTATCTTGCCTGCAAAATGATAGTCACTTTTACCATTGGGGACACTAAAACGTTTAAGTGGCAGCTTCCAATTACACATGTATATTGATATTGGTCTCTCTCTCTCTCTCTCTCTCTCTCTCTCTCTCTCTCTCTCTCTCTCTCTCTCTCTCTCTCTCTCTCTCTCTCTCTCTCTCTCTCTCTCTCTCTCATCTTCATCTCCTCATCTCTCTCTCTCTCTCTCTCTCTCTCTCTCTCTCTCTCTCTCTCTCTCTCTCTCTCTCTCTCTCTCTCTCTCGGCTTTAATTTAAACTATTCAAGGTGACTATTCAAGACAGTGAGGCTCAGAGTTTCAAGAACTCAAAAGGGTTCAAGCTGTGCATGTTTGACCAGAATGACGCACAGTAAAGACAACGTATGTCCTCTGTATGTATCTCTGAGAGTGTACAAATCTACAGTAAGTGCCACTGTACATACCGGTAGTCTCAGAGTTGAATCAACACAAAAATGTTACAGTGCACACACAACAAGGCTGAGACGCATGTGACAATAATTGCTAATGGCTCACTATTTCAATGGTACACACCGCACTGTGTGATCAAAAAGAGTGCCAGGGCTTATTTTTATGCATTTAAACAGGCTATATAAAGGCCAAGGCCCTCTTTTTTAAAGCATTTAGTCAAAGTTCTGCTGAAGAGATGCAGGAGTAGGTGGTGCTGCTGGGTGCTCTTTTATCACAAGCTGTTTTTTATATAATAATAATGCATACAATGTTTTACTTTGAAATGTATGCCAGAGACTCAGCACAAGCTCAGCCTGGGTTTTACTCGTGCACATTACAATGGTAGGCCAATATGCCACCAGCAAGAAGTGTTTTCCACTGAGGAATGTTGTTCCCTGCTCCTCGGTTTTCCTCTGACTCCTCAGACTGCTCTACGATGCAAGGCCTTTTACCGCCTGGAGAAAGCTCCGCGGTTTGATCTTCAAACCCGAGGTGATCACATCATTCATCTTGGAATATTGCTCCAAACTGCTTCCCAATCTATTTTACAGGCAAAACAAATTTATTCTCTTGTGTTCCATGCTTCGTCTTTTTTTAGCTGCTTCACCTCACCCATCAGCTGCTGAAGTGGAGGATGAGCAAACAGGCCCTGATAACAGAATAAAAGATAATCTTTCTCAGGATACATTATTTGGCGGTCTGTACATGAGCGTGTGTGTGTTCTCAGGAAATGCGTTCACATGATCAATACGCTGTGGGCCAATGACTGCAGATGGAAGTGCAAACTGCTATTTTGGGAACAGATGGACACACATACATGTGATGGTTCTTTACCAGGTGGTATGGAGCTTGCAATGCACTTGATTGCTGTTGGCTAATCATTATTCCGAGTTCCACATCATTGACACAATTACAAAACTAGCATATATATAATATACTTGCAATTATGATTATAGTAAGCTGGGAAAAAAAATAAACTGATTTCCTAGTCTTTAGAGACTTTCGAGACTGTGTTTCTTTCATGTTGTATTAGAAATTAATTACACTATTCAACAAAATGTTTAGTGGTATTTATCGAACAACAACTGTACTCCAAAAGCAACCGGCAGCTCTCTAAACAGAAGCTTTTTGCTAAGCTTTAACTTTAGCAGATAGACACACAAGTATTACATGAAGATGCTAAGCAACATTGCTCCACCACAGTGACTGTTACTGTAGCTCCCGTAAAATGCCATTAGGAAGTGTATGTCATATGTCAACTGTCTGTTACACAAGCCGTTATAAGGTGCCTCACACAATAAACTAGATAAGCGTGCTTGCATACACAATGCTGTAAATAAACATAATATTGTATTTGAATATAGTATACTGATGATTTCCAACTGCTTTCTACTTGGCACACCTGGTGAACACGTAATAGAGGCCATGGCCCACACTTTGAAGACCACTGCTTTAATAGACCACCACATGGTCAGTACTAGGCTACCTACTATATTCTTATAACCAAGAGACAAAAATGGAGAGTCCAATGCACACAAAAACCGAGCTCCGACCTACCGCACCTCTTTGAATGACCTGAAGGTTTAACCAATGCAAATATACTCCGGTCGGCTATAGGTCTGGCCTCTGACAAGATCTGTGCTTACAGGCACAATTCAAACGACGTAATTGGCTATGTAAAACCCACTCTATTAGACGTGGAACGGGGTGGAGGGGGGAGGGTGCCATGTCTGATAGCCCTCATTGCTACTAAAGCTCTTCATTAATCTCCATCCACAAGGTCAAGGAGTCAGCCCGAACAAGACAAATGAATTAAAGCCACGATGTCAGGAACTGAGCCGTGATGTGTGACCGAGCGGCAACGGGTCGGACCCCTGCTTCCTCTTGTTCCGTTTTTGTGAGAGACTTTGTTCGCTCGCGAAGTGGAAATGAGGGTTGAGCACGTGAGGGTTTACGTTTTATCTGTGTGAAGGTTGCACGTGAATGGGATACAAGGTCTTCAGCATAACCTTTTTAAAAGGCTACAATGAAACTGACAAATTCTGCACGATTTCACACAATCCAAATTATTCTTCCCATTAACTTATATGATGAAACAGTTCTCAAAGTCACTTTTAGCACACAAATAAAGCACATTCTGCTGATTCATATGCACAACACTAAACATATTTTTGTTACACCATCACTAAACACAATGTAAAATATTCCATACAAAATATTCCTCATCAAAATATATTGAAGTACAGCAATACATGGCATCGTGAGCTACTCTTCTTTAATATTTCATCATGACTTTTCACAAAAAAAAGAAAAAACAAGAAATCATGGGCAAAATTGGTGAATTTAATTTAAAGATAAATTAATCTCCTTTGGTCCACTTATTCCTAGGACATGCGAGAATGGTCCAGTGAAAAGAAATAAAGAAAAAGTCCATTGTGGGTGTATGGGATTTTTCTCTATCACACTATCACTAAACATATCACAATCATTATCAAAAACAGGGATGTGGGCAGGGAAACAAACCTACCTTCCATGATGTCACTGAGCATCATGAAGGTACTAAAATAATCAGGAAGAATAGTTTCATAGATATTCCACTGTTACGTTCTTAGCTTACGTATGATTCATGTTACTACTTGTATATGATGTATTGCCATGCTTTTTGTTCTTGCTTAATGTAAATCGCTCTGGATTAAGAGCGAACAAAAATGTAATGAATGAATGAATGAATGATATTTATATAGCACCTTTCCATAGTTACAAAGTGCTTTACAGACAGGTTAGAAACAACAATCATAAACAGTAAGAAGGCATCTCTTCAACATTTCCTCCCCCTAAAATGGTAACGAGCAGTATAGTGCCCCGGGGTGGCCACAGTTTTGACATTTTACCTTTTTTCATCCACTGCTTCCATCCCACAGCAAGTGGTAAAGGTTGGGTTCTGAGCTAGTGTTGAATGTAGAGTAAAAACATGTGAGCCTAATATACAGATCAATCATCATGGATTTTAGACTGACCTGCTTTCCTCCAGTACACACACGCACGCACGCACACGTGCACACACACACGCACACACGCCTTGCTCTCCGGCTAATGTTGTAGGTAGGTCACACATGGGGCAGCATTGATCAGGCCAGAGAATGGTAAATGGTGCATTTGCACCTTTATCCAAATCACTTCACAGTGCATGTCCATCCATTTACCCCATTGACACACCAATGGTAAAGGTACAGTAGTAGGTTGGTGAAAGGCATTGATATTCAACTGGCGGTCCACAGGCTCACGTACATCTACTTTTTAGGTTTGTTGCATCAAAAGTTTGTTTTTGTTGGTCCCAAAAGTGCAATTGATTCACTTGCAGTATAGTAGTAATTATAAAAGGAAAGCATAATCAAAAGAACAACAAGAACAAAACAATACAATACAATGATGACTAGTCATCATTCCCCTGTGCATATGACAATTTACAATTTAGGCATTTAGCAGAAGCTCGTAATCCAGAGTGATTTACAGTAAGCCAAAACAAAAAACATGGTAATACACCAAATACATAAAAATAGTCATCATGAATCATACGTAAGCTATGATAGCTTTGACATGTGACATGGCTACACAAAATGCTATCTAAGTTACATAATTTGAGCCTAGGCATACGCCTGTAAAATCGTCGAGGCTAGGGCAAGTGTTACGGCAAGTGCTACGGTGCTAATTTGGGCATGTCTAGGTACATTTAAAACATAAAATATTTTCACTGTGATAAAGTAGGCTGCATTTGCTGTATGATGAATACACTAGGTTGTGCTGAAATTGGCTACTCATCTTGAAAGCATCATTGCACACATGTATTCTCTGTTGCAAGCCAAGCCTTGTATAGTTTTCCATTGTTCTGGCCTCAAAATCCATCACTTTGCTCTCAGTTACGCTTCAAATGCTGACAAACTGATGTTGACAAAAGCATAATAACATTCTTCCCATCGCTGAAGATCAAAAGGCTGTTAACATGCAAACCGATGTCTTGCAAAGATTTTTGCATAGGAATATTAAAACAGGGTGCCCTGCGTGGGCGACAACATACATTTCTGCTGTGCTAAATTATGTAGATTATGTAAAGCCCATTATTACATTTTGAGCTTCATGCAACACCACTTTTCAATCACAAAATATATTTAGAAGTGGACCAACTACAACTACCACCATCATTTATAAAGCCACAATGTTGCAGTGATTAGTTAAAACTGGATATCTTGGTTTTAGACTAGGATAACTCCATTTGTTTTCTCCATGTTATTCTTACCTTGATATCTGATAATCATCTTGTTGGGATTTGACCAGATGAGATCCAAAGGCAATAATGCCACTGTCTGTCTTTCAATTAATGCTTTCAAAATGATTCAGCCACAGGGTGCACCAAATAGTCTACTTGCCAGCCCATAAAGCCTGATTGTGAACCTGGACATTTCCCCAAATATTCACAAATGTGCTGACCTCATCACATTTGTGATGACGGCTATTGTCGTTTTTAGCCCAACAAGTGTTTTTTTGTGCAAAACTAATACTTAGAATGGACTTCTCGACATTTCTACTCGACATAAAACTTTAGGGTACTCAAAATGTCCGGGTTCACATTCTGGCAAGTGGACTAAAAAGATGCCACATCACTACTGAAATAGCCTCTGTACCCAGGCTTTCATTTTTGTCAGCACAAAAAACTGAAAGCCTGGGGAAACGCATTGGCCGCTCTGGTCTAGAAGTGGGAGTCAACCCTTCAGGGTGAATGATGTGACGTAGCGCTGCACTAAGGGGGGAGAGGAGGGGCCGGGGCTGACAGACAGATCAGTGAACCAATCAGGGCGTGCGCAAATCCACGACCCGCCCCTCAAGACCAGAAACCTAACATGTCATAGCTCAATAATAATAATAATAATAATACCACCACCACCACCACTACTACTACTACTACTAATAATAATAATAATAATAATAATAATAAAAGACAACTCTTGAGACGGCTCTAATGAATTAGTACTACCAGGGAAATATTGCTATTGTTGACTGTGCCCAGTAACAGTGCCCTCTGGTGATAGAAACCTTCCTCAACCCAAACTTAATTTCATGTAAACTATGTCTAAAATAATGCATGAATTGACTGCTCCAAATGGCAATGAGCACCAAATATCTAATATTAGATTACTCAAAAGGGCCTTCAAAAAGGTGGTGAGTCATCGGCCTGTGTGTGTGCAAAGTGTGCATGTGTGTGCGTGCGTGCATGTATTATGCCACATAATTTGAATGATGTTAAAACTAATGTGAAATGTTGAAAAGGTGAAAGAGTCAAATAATATGCAACTAGAAAAGTGCACTCCTTGGAGTCCAGTTGCCTACCCAGGGCCCAAAATCTTTGGAAGGCAATCATAATTTTACAAATGAAGTTCCCGCAGCCAGGTTAGAGGTTTCAGCTCAAGATGTTGCCATGATTTAAGCCTTCTCTATCATTCTATCCTATCCACACACACACACACACACTTCCGCGCTAGTGGTGAGAATAGCGAGGATACTTATACTGCACGTTTACCACATATGTACACATATGTGTGTACCATTTTGCAAGCACTGCGCGCGTATGTGTTATACTACTAGTGCATTATAATGCATCCTAATCCAATGGACCGTCTCCTTGTTAAATCTCTATTTACCAGTAAACCCAGTGAGATGGCTGGAGGACACTCCTGTTGCCTTCAGAAAAGGCGCTGTGATGTCGTAGTGGGAATATTCAAAAGTGCTGATGAGATGAGGGGTTTTTTTAAATGGAACGCACCGTGTTATTAAATCCATTTTCCAGACAGTCTCAATGGATGTTTATGAGTCATTATAAGTTTCATCCTGGAAGGACAAGGTCAGGCAGAATCTTAATGGACGCTGCATGATGACGCCTGTGGTGTCCTGTGATGTTAATTATGAGTTGCTTGTGTCGAATAAATGACCAAAGGAAAAAAAGATGCGCGCACACGCACGCACGCACACACACACACACACACACACACACACACACACACACACACACACACACACACACACACACACACACACACACACACACACACACACACACACACACACACACACACACACACACACACACACACACACACACACACAGTTGTTGCGGCCACCACGACAATAGATGATCTACAAGCTCACTCTGTCTGTACATTAGCAATTTTTGAAGAAGAGATGTATGTACAGTATGTATGTATGTATGTATACACAAATGCATGTATTTTACTTAAAAAATATGTATGACCTGCCCATGAAAAATAAATGCCTTCCCAGAACATGGATGCCAAGCTTATAACGTGTATGACATACACTGTCCGAGGGTCATTTTGGACACGGAGGGTTTGCTGGAGGAAAGAAAAAACTCTAGGCGGTGAGGCTCTGCTCTGCTCTGACCTGAATTAGCCCCGTCCCCCGAGCACTGACCCCGCTGGAGTCTGTACCATACGGCACCTGTAGACTGACATTTACACAGATCCTTGTTACTACATGCATTATTCACTCACTGCACAAGCTGCATGCAGGACATCCGGGCGTACAGTCACACAGGCACGTGCACACATGCGACGTATACACGCATGCACGCATGTATATACTGTACACAAGGACGTATACACGCATGCGCACACGGACAATCTCATACACCACGCACACTCCCTCCCTTCCTTCCTTCATCACAACCATAGGCCCATTTAGAAACTAGCTCCTCGCCACTCGCCTTACACACTTGCACTCGGTTTGAGCAAAGACATAAGTAATATAGAGACGGTCCACGATGGGAGGGGAATTCCAGTGCCGTCTCTATTATTTATTGCGACCGAAGGTCGCAGTTAACTATTAAACCTTGCGTTTTTGTCATGTCATGTCACACTCAATTTTGTCACTCAATGAGTCACGTCTCGTCATATATTGTGCCCAGGTCTCGTGACATCACTATGACATCATTAGGGACGTTAGTAAATCCCCATACATGGGGAAAGCCATGTTCTGACATTCCATATGTTGATCTGACCTCATCAAACCCTGTACACTCAAGACACGCTCCATATATGGCCAGTGCACGCGACCTCGCCCTTTAGGGCTTCTCGCCCCCAGCCAGCTGTCTTACTGGTATATCTATGCTCAAACCGAGTGCAAGTGTGCGAGGAGCTAGTTTAAAAAAGGGAGATACATCGCATTGATGCACGCTTGCTGAGAGAGAAGCACATGCATATTAATCACGGACACGGACACGGACACGGACACACACACACACACACACACACACACACACACACACACACACACACACACACACACACACACACACACACACACACACACACACACATACACACACACACACACACACACACACACACACACACACACACACACACACACACACACACACACACACACACACACACACACACACTAACTGAGGTTAGCAGAACTAATCGGAACATCAACCTCTGACGAGTCAAGGACTTCAAGTACCTGGGATCATGGGGCAACTGCTCATTTCAACTGAGCAAGATCTTAAGTGAGGAAGGCACTTGCATGGAGGGCCCTGAACAGCATGACCAGCATATGGAACTCCAACCTCCCCCGTCAAACCAAACTTAGCTCACATGCTGCGTGCAGTACTTAACATCAGCAAGGGTACAACATTGTTACCAACAAGAATCTGTATGATGGTCCCCCGAGCACTGACCCCGCTGGGGTCTGTACCAATCAGCACCTGTAAACTGACATTTACACAGATCCTTGTTACTACATGCATTATTCACTACACACGCATGCAGGACATCCGGGCGTACAGTCACACACGCATGTGCACACACAAACACACATGCATGTGAGCGGAAAAAATAGCAGCCAGGAAAATACGACGATAGCAGGACAATGGCAAAGACGTCAAGAGCTGCCAGCCAGCAAATTGGTGCTGTGGGAACCAACACACGGATGTACTCAAGAATGATGCAAGAGCACAAAGCACCAAAAAAGTGGCCAGTTGTATGGAGAACCGAGATGACTGGAAGTGAGGATGGAGGGATCGTCCAAGGACGACCTAGAGATTTGATCGGTATTTAGAGTTTTATTCTGTTTCGACAGTTGCTGAAATTTAGCACTTGTGCTAGAACACTCAAGCATGTCCCTGTCAAATGAAAACAAAACAACAAACAATGTACAATAGAGGGTATGCGCGTGACATCTTCATCATACCTGGTAGTTATGCGGGAACGCCTACTGAGTGGCAAGAGAGAGAGAGAGAGAGAGAGAGAGAGAGAGAGAGAGAGATTTGCAGTCTTTGTTGTGATGCAGGGATTGGACATGCCTTCCCAGAATGGAACTCTTGTGTGGTGCGCTGAAGCCTGAAGCCTGCAGGGTAGCACTCACCAACCCAAAACAAAACAAAATGAGGACATGCAGTGCCTCAATTTCACCATATTCTGACCAGACAAGAGGGCAGAATGAATGGATGAAATTCAGAAAATGTCCCCCCTTTTTTTTGGTGCTACCATACATCCTTGAATATGTCGAGTCCTGCCTTGTGTTATTGTCTCCACCAGGCCGAAGGCATGGAGAGAGAGTTAGTTTTGCACCCCGTCCGTCCGTCAGTTCGTGTGTACGTGCGTGCGTCTGTCTGTCCATCTGCGTACAGCTAATCTCCGGCACCGTTAACCCGGTCTGTAATGTCTAATTATGAGTGGACGAGATTATGATCAAGATTGGGGATGTATTACAGTAGGTGATCTGGACATGTGCTCTCATCAGGGAGAGAGAAGAACTGTCCACATTCCGTGGGGCAATAAATAAGCTGCATGCAACTCCAGTGGAGTTGGGTGGTAGGCTACCTTCCTGTAGAGTGTGGGGTGTTTTACGATACCTACAGAGGAAGGGTGGCTGACTCACTGAGTACACACATGTTGATAGTAGGGGAGCAATGGATGAAGTACCATTTCAATTCCTGTAATGTGGGTCAATGTGTGTTCTAAAGTCTTAGTCTACTTAGATATTGGGTTACCGAACACCTTTATAATAATATCTAAGGGTCGACCAGTTTAAGCTAGTCTGAAGTAGCAGCTAGCTTTACACCACAGGAAGTGTGGTGGAAGCTGGTTGACAGGCATGGGCTTACAACCACCACTCCCAGGCAAAGAAGGAGCAGTCTGGGCTTTCGATTGGCTGACAACTTTGCCAGGGAGGTGGGTCCTCAGAAGGGCCTGCTGTATTCATGTGTGTAAACCAACAGTGGGTTAGATTCAAGGAGAAGATCATGAGAGCAACAGGCGAGAGGCCAATGGTGAATATACATATTAATGTGCATTATTAAAAACATGTTGTGTTGTAATGTGTTTAGATTGTAACAGAGTCTCCCAAATCAGATTTAAAATCATAGAGGTAACATAGGTAAACATGAGCATAGGTGATGCAAAGGTGGTAGTGTTGAACTAATCTAATACCAACAGCTAAGTTGTACCAGATCGAGAGAGCGAAGAATGGCTCTCAAGTGGCCGGTCTGGGCCAGCTTAGAATGTTTCAATGAGAGCTGAAATCCCAGCCGACAGACAGGATAGGAACAGGCTATTAGGCAAAGATCCGGGGTACTGTATCCACCTGTGTCAGCGGGAGGGGGAAACAAACAGTGTGTATGTGTGAGTGTTTATGTGTAATAATGAGTGAATAAAACCTTATAAAAAGCATGCGTTTGTAAAGAGAAGCGATTATTGGAACATTTTAGTTCAGTCTATGCGTGTTGAATCTTAGTTAAAGTCTTGCCGGTTGCTGAGTCCGTCGGATACTCGGTTAATCTCCCGAAATCCGAACACGGTCTATGCCAAACTTTACATACACACACTCCCTGGATGCCAACGATGAATCTCTGCCCCAAAATGCACAGAACGGCCTGTTATAGCGCCACCATGAGGCAGATTTTCACATGTTTACCTGCATAGATCTCCTTGAAACATTGTATGCACACTCCCTATAGAGGAGGAAAAACCTTTGACCTGCATTTTTCACATCTGCCTTTTGTAGCGCCACCAGGAGGACAACCTTTGTAAAAAAAATGTAATTACTCCTCCAGATTCTGTCCAAAAATCCCGCAAATCGTTCACACAGTATCTCTATAGTCATGTGCTCAAGACGGATCAGGATATTTCATAAATTGCCTAACATTGGCATACAACGTTTGCAGGATTGGCCCGTTTTGAACAAAAAGCCTCAAATCATGAACGCAGTGTGCAATTTACATGACATTTTTCACACTTGGCAGAGGAATAAATCCCACCCTTTCCACATTTTTGCTAAACACATCTTTGGAACAAAATACCTCAAATCATCCAATTGCCATCAAAGGCGTGAGAAGAAATGTCACCCTTTTCACATTGGCCACCAGGAGGCCACGATAACCTGACCTGGCCAGGTGGAGACCTGTGCCCCGAGGGGCGCTTTTTCTAGTTGACTATGGATTGCTGACCATTTCCTCAGTATAGTGGTTTAGGTCCTGTCAGACATACCCTGGGTAGGCACTGTGCACGTCACAGTAGGTGCACGTCGTATAGGAACTATACAAAAGAGCACCAGCGACGGATTCACAGTTCCACAGCCGTTTCAGTCAAACTGCGGTGTGCGTGTGCATGGTGCAGGATTCTTATAAACCACCCAATGGGAAACCATTCCAAAGTGTTATTCTTCGAAATAGCGGTGTGTGTATAACCGTCGGAGTGGCGGTGTCATTAGAAGAGTGGGGAAACCCCGCCATTCCGATCAAATGGTCGGAATGGTGGTGGTGAACTGGAATGCCACTCTGTCCCGTGTGGGTGTGTGTGCGTGCGTGCGAGAGTGTTGAATGATGTGTCATTCAAATGCAGCGCTCCATTCTAATTAGCGTTAACTATATATGACTGACATGCCATCCACATGGTTATCATTGGAAATGAATAATGAGATTCAGTGGTGCACAGATGTTCATTCATTACTTTGATTAATATTGGGTTAAATTAATGATGTTTGCTTTACTCAAATCTCTTAACACTTAACCAGAGTCCATAGGGATCTATGCAGTACATGCCCCCCTATTTTTCCCCCCTCTACACGAAATCCCCCCCCCCCCCATATTTCTATAATAAAGTATCAATACCCTATTATAGAAATATGTTACATGCACAAGTTCGGTATTCAAAATGTACTTGAGAAAAAGTACAAAAGGCAAATAAAGTATACCAAAAGTAAAAGTGGGGCCTACACATCATTATGCACAAGGAACATTTCACACATTTTCAAATGTATAAAAAGCACTGACTCCTTTGAAAATAGCCGATGTGCGAGTGACACGTTTTGAGCTTGTAGATCAGCTTTTTCAAATAGCCAAAGTACAGTACATATAGTGTTGATGTGGTTAATGTATATTTTGAAATAATAATCAAAATACACAAATAACTAGTAACTTGTTTTCAAATAATTGTAGTGGAGTAAAAGGTACAATATTTGCCTCTGAGATAGTGGAGTATAGAAGTACAATTATTGAAAATTGGAAATACAAAAAAATGAAAAAATAAAAGTAAAAAAAAATAGTACAGTAAATGTACTTAGGTTGCTATCCAGTATCCACTGCTGGTTTTCGGTCTGAGAGTGTAGCATTGCGGATGAACATCATTGGTCAGTGAGGCAAAGCGCTCCTAACGTTTATCTTTATTCCTGCTTTCCAGGTCTTATGTAAAGCACCTTGAATTGTCTTTGTGCGTGAAATGCGCTGTACAAATAAACGTGTCCTTGCCTGGCGTGCCTGCTCTGCGTGCACAGCTGCACTACTGCTCTGCGAGTACTGAAGCAAGTTGCGTTTTAAAGATTAGACATAATGGTGAATGTGCACGCACGCTAAAGAGACACACACACACACACACACACACACACACACTCAGTGGGCATTTTATCTGGCTGATGAAAACGGCTCTATTTGGACTCTGCCTTCGAGCACTGGAAGATAAGGCTGGAAATTAGACCGTATAAAAGCTTCCCCACTGGGAGAACAGTCAATGGGCTTAGGGCAGCGAATGGTGTGTGTGTGTGTGTGTGTGTGTGTGTGTGTGTGTGTGTGTGTGTGTGTGTGTGTGTGTGTGTGTGTGTGTGTGTGTGTGTGTGTGTGTGTGTGCGTGCGTGTAGGGCAGCGAATGGTGTGCGTGCACGTGTGTGTGTGTGTGTGTGTGTGTGTGTGAAATATGTTTGTGTATATTGTGCTGCATGCTTATGCTTGCCTTGGTGCTGTAAACTATACTTTCATGCCAATAATGTAACTCAAATCAATTTGAATAGAGGCTATTTCTTTTAAACTTATTTAATGTATTTTATATTGTGGTATGTCTACTTTTCTCTCTCCCTGGTTTCTCCTGCACGGTTCGACTCGGGCCAGGAATCTCTTCCGCAATTCCACACCCTGAGTGCCGTTGATAAGGTCCTTGCACTCGCTGCAAACCGTGGGTGTGGGGGGGGGGGGGGGGGGGGGGGGACAGAGAGGGGCACGGGCGGCGCACCGGCAGCATGTCGGCAAATCGAATTCCTCAGAAGACAATGAGGTCCATTTGCTCCGTTAAGCCGGATGAAAGTGCCCATATTTAGCTGGCCATGTGTTTAAACCGCCTTCGTCGCAGCTCTCCACCCCACCCCCCATTGTC
The DNA here is from genome assembly GCF_964188405.1 of Protomyctophum parallelum. Lineage (NCBI taxonomy): Eukaryota > Metazoa > Chordata > Actinopteri > Myctophiformes > Myctophidae > Protomyctophum > Protomyctophum parallelum. The sequence continues at coordinate 4,570,219 of NC_139714.1, forward strand.
GGATGCAAAAAAGAAAAAGAAAAAAAATATTGCGCAAAAGAACAAAAAGTTGTGGAAATTTGTTTTGGTCCACGTTAATTAGCTACAGCAGCTGGCAAGCATCAAGAAGCTTTATGGTCTTCTTTTTTTCTCTCTACCAATTTTTCCAGCATTGTATTCTACGGAAGATTGACACTTTTTATGCTTTACAGAATGGAACATGGAGCTAATTATGCAGTAGATTACTGTATATAACACTGGATTAGTGTATCTCTCTGTGAGCATACTGTAGCATGAAAAATTATCATCTATCTAAAATATGGGATTTTCTTTTTTTTTCTCACTTTTACTCAACAATGCAGAACAATTTGGCGGCTTTGTGTCAGTAAGTTCTCTGTTATTGAACTTTCAGTCATGATTAGCAGCAGCAATATCAGCCACTCTATTTCCTACTATTTTAGCAACGTATAACCTATAATATATGGATAACTATTAACCACATATGTTTACCACTTAACCCATTCTGACCTGAGATCAGTTTCATACGAGGTTTCCACTGGACACACACTGGTCTGATTAACCCATTCTGACCTGAGATCAGATTCTAAAAATGTCAGTCGTTCTTCGATTTTTCAAAAAATAGCAGACCTACAAGCTCGTATCGTGCCACTCGGTGGCGCAATATGAGCTTGTAGATCTGCTATTTTTAAATAGCTAAAGCATAACATGATGCTGACACCAAAATGGGTGCCCGGTCAGAATGGGTTAAACCCTCTAGTCTTATTGAAGTGGACTCTAGTTGAAATTTTACTTAGACCACTTTTTCCTTATTTACACTAAATCTCTCAAATAACAGATCTAGCTTATAGATATGCTATTTTTGTCTAATGTTCTTCCCAGGGCTTTACGTAAAATGTCAAAGAGACAATAAGAATACAAGAAACACAATGAAACAGAGAGAATCATAAGTAAAAAAAAAAAAAGAAAACTAAATAAACTCATAAAATCTTGGGAATAAAAAAAGTGTTTTAAGACGAGTTTTAAAAACGGAGAGTGAGGGGGCCAGCTTGATATGGAGGGGGAGTTCATTCCAGAGTTTGGGGCAGCCAAAGATAATCCCCCTAAGCATGAGCTTAGGCACATGGGCAGCTTGCCTGTCTCAATGACCTTGTGGATATGAATGAAGAAGGTCACAGATATGGGATGGTGCTAAACAATGAAAGGATTTAAAAACAAACAATACAATATTAAACTCCTAAAACATACAAGGAGACAGTGAAATGAATGCTGATCATTCAAGTGGTTACACAACACACTACAAAATAACTACGGTATGGTATGCCGACAGTCAGGCCAGATTCCAACACACACAGTGTAAGCAAATATCTATTTTTTTGTGTGTGCGCGCCCAATAATGGGAGCTAAAAGCTCAATGTAGCCTACTTGTCATCTTCACCGATAAATGTATGCAAATGAGCTTGGAAGCTCAAACAACTGAGTTGAGCTCTATACGCCCGCACAGAGCTTTTGCAGTCCTCAACTGCAAGCTTAAAATGTGATTGATTCAAGGAGGCTGCCTGAGGCAAATGAAAGAATCAGCCACACACGGCTAGAGTGTGTTTCAGCTTCTCGCAGGCGTGGATCATGGTGCCAGCAAAAGAAAAAAAGCTTTTTATCCAAAAAGGGAGACTGAGATTCCAGAAGAACAATTCATAAACTATTCAGAACCTTTAAATTAAAGCAATTTAAAACATCTGGCTGCAACTTAAAGAAATCACATTTTGGCTATAGATATACAGCAATGTTTTGTGGGAATAGCATTGCGCACAGGAGAAGCTCTACGGATGATACAAACAAGCTTCAGAGAAGTAACCATAGGAAGAAAATCCTCTATACTATCTGAACCCTATTACGGAGTCGGTATCCAAACTCCTGTCTGCTGTAGATGATTTACTTGTAGGGAGCTGGCAGCTTGATTGGGTACTAGTAACTATAGGGAGCTGTCCACGGTGCTGAATTGACCAACATTCATTCATTTTTGCTCCTCTGCCAGACTTTTAAGACAGTCTTTGATGTTAGGAAATGAAATAAATGGCAATGAGACAAACCGCAAATCGCATTAAAAATACATTTTGACAGAACTTCAAGATGGAAGTTGGCATATCTTATGGCAACACGATGAAGTATTATCCACAGTGCACTCTGCAAGCAGTGTCAATCCTGAATCCAGTGTATTACCAATACACCCAGGTATTGGCCACTGCTGCGCTCTCCAGCATTGTTGTTTTTGGCAGCAAGTTTTAGTCATAATCTCTTGAATAGTTTTCAGTTAGTTTTAGTCACATTTTAGTCACCTGGAATGTTTTAGTGTAAGGGCCGATTCATACTCCTATTTTAGAGCCGAATAAAAGTCGGTTTGGCGCTGTAGAGCCTACAATTTGACGTCATTTGAGGTTCGAGGGGGCGGGTACCGTCCTAAAGTCGGCTCTTCGGTGCTACTGAAAATTTCTGACGAGCCGAAACCATTTCGGCACTACAGCGCCGAAACAGCGGTAAAATAGGAGTATGAATCAGCCCTTAGTCTCGTTTTAGTCGACTAAATCTACAGGTGATTTAGTCGACTAAAATGTATTTTGGCGGGCCTCGAGGCTGTCGTAATGATTGTTTTTACATTTGCTGAAAATAGCAGATCTACAAGCTCACAATGCATCGCGCTGTGAAGCGTTGTGAGCTTGTAGATCGGCTATTTTCAGCATGCAACCAAGTGTAAAATGACTTATACTGGATCTCTTGTCAATAGTCCCTTCCTAACATTTTAGTCTAGTTGACGAAGTTGTCAATATATTTAGTCTTAGTTTTGATCATCATAGCTGAGTTTTTATTTAGTTTCTATTTAGGTTAGTCGACGGACATTTTTCGTCTTAGTTTTAGTCGACGAAATCAACACTGCTCTCCAGGCCAGCAGAGCTCCCTTCCCCCATGTGTACAGGTTAGCTCTCATTAACTATACGCATCACATTGATTTTGTCCAATGGCGCGGTAAATGGAACAGGCCTCGCTCAATGAAGCATCTGCAAACAGCATCTCTGACTGAGAGGACATGTCACACACAAATGACAGGACCTCCCTGAATCCCACTCACAGGGGTCCACAAGAAAACAAAGAGAGAGAGAGAAAGAGAGAGAGACTGAGCCAGCTGAATGCCAAATGACTGCTGGCTCCACCTCACCCATCTCCTCTCTACATCACCCTTCTCCATCCCGTCCCGCCGGGAGGAGGGGGGGGGGGGGGGGGGGTGTCAGTGATGGTGCTGTAATGATGTGTTTCAGGGGCCTCACGACCCGCTGTGAACTGCGTCAGGCCGTCTCCGCGCACCGCTGCCATTTCCCCTTTGATGCACGGTCTGTGCCCCTCTGACAGCTACCCAACGGAGCAATGGGGTGATGGGACGAGAGAGAGAGCGCAATAGAAATGAGGAATGTCAACCAGCAAGGAAACATAAAATGCTGGGAGCCTTCATATTCGATTTGAATCATGCTTTGTCATTATTCCATTGTGCTGTTTACTGTATATGTCTGAGGCATCGGAACACCGCCACTCACAGACCAATCAGAGGGGAGGGTTAAGGAGCAAATAGAGTGCAAATGAGGTCTGGCTTTCTCTCTCTCTCTCTCTCTCTCTCTGTCTCTCTCTCTCTTTCTCTCTCTCTCTGGCACAGGCCTGCCGGAGGAAGAGGGCCCAGCTTTATTGGCATTGATTGGAACATTATAGTGCGCATCGTTGCAGTATTATTACATTAACTGGCCTCGCTTAATCACATTAAGAACGCCAGGGAGAATGGAGGATGTCACTCCACATATATACAGACAGATCACAGCCCCGGCCTTTCTGCCTGCCGGGCTGGCAGTCCGTCTGGCGGCTCTAATGGCGACTAATTTACGTTGTGTTTCTTTCTGCAAGGTGTGAACTTTTCTTTCCCCTCCCCCTTCTTCTTCCACCTGACCAGAACTGGTTGGCTATAGTTTCCTCTAACCTCCTTTGTTTGAACCAACCTGGAAATGACATTGTTATTGTTCTTGCAAAAAACAATAAAAAGAGACCGGTGGGGAATGCTATAGGCAAGGGCACCTCACCCACACCGCACACTCAGTACCACTGACATTTACAGTACACATGCACACGCACACACTTCTTACTGCTGCAAGAAAAGTTACTTCATGAAAGTTTTTTCTTTTTTCCCGGCGGTGCCCCTCTGGTGCTGGTGCCCCTCTGAGGGGAGGCGATCCTGAAAGGAAATGTAACACGCCGGATCAAAGCTGGAAGTGTTCCACTTGGTATTCCTTCCTCATGTCGCCGCCCCCGTGACCTGCATTATGCGAGATACTCTCACGAGAGTGTGGGAGGACCAAGTCAAAGGGGGGGGGAGGGAATTGTGCCTCGTCAGTGCCTATAAAAACTAGTGTTCCTTATAGCGACGCTCGGGGGCTAGCTGCTACGGAGGTTAATTGACCCTATAGGCAGGCTGAGTCTCTTCACCCCCAGTCAGGGGGCCACTCAGCCTGGGTACAGAAACTCTCAGAGCTGTGGGAGTCTCTGTGGGAGCCCTTCCCATGTCCTATACTCTGCTGCGACCTCTCCAATTTAGCTCTCACTCACTCTCTGTCTCTCTCTCTCTCTCAAGTACAGTACACTTAGTTGTATGCTTCAGTCGTGCACCAAAATAAATTAAAAGTACACTGCGATTTGTGGTGGCCTTGAAAACATACATGCAGGATACTGCTCTCTGTCTTCTACACGCACATACATACAGTATAAGGATAGATAGAGAGGTCTCGTCTTAATATGACTATATTGAACTAGAAAGTACAAGACAACACTTCGTCAAATGGGCCAATACGTTCTGTATACAGAAACAAACAAAATGTCAATGTAAATTAAACATACTTGTCTGTCATCACTGGCTTTATGTGAGTAAAATATCAAACAAAACAAATGCACCATGCAGTTTGCAGGCTCACCTCCACCTATACGTACGCCATACAGTACATACAGAATGATACTCACACTAATCCAGTGTTTATGTACACACAAAATGTGACACGTTGTGTGAGCTTATAGGTCTGCCATTTTCACCATTTGAAATTGGTTAATTCATAATGTACTTTTACCCTTTATAGTACTCAACAAGTAATGTACAGCTACTCCAACAATGTACTTATAGGTACAGTACTGTCAGTCCTTTGTTACAGTACTTTGTTACCGTCCACCACATGGTCTCCACTGGCTGGGTGGTGAATGTGTGGCACGACACACGGGCCAAATAAACGAGGCAAGTCATATTATCCAAAAGATGAAACGGCGTGGCAACAAACGTAATTCATTTCCCCCTCTGCAGCTGGCCAAAACAAACAAATTATTTCCAGACAAGAGCCGAGGAATTGAAATGGGCAAATGCTGGGTTTTACACAATGCAGCAGGAGAGGGCTAATGTCTTTGGAGGATAATCAGACTCACATTGCATGGAGCTCAAGAGGGTTTTTACTAAGCACCAGGCCCTCCAACCCACCCTCACTTAACAACAAACCTTGCACCCTAATAGACGTGGATGGATGGCACACGCAAGTCCATCCACAGGCACTCACACTCGAGACACACATATGATTGCGTATGCACACAGAAACCCCCGGCCCTTTGACACACAACAACAGCGCACACGCAGAATCCAGAAACACCAAACCAGCACACACCCTGCATGGTCCTTGGTTTCCTCCTCAGCACTCATGAGATGTTCAGACTAGAGCCACTGCGATAATTGCCCCATGCTGTTCTCCGGTGTCGCATTTGCATAATCGTCAGCGGCCATTCACTGAGCTATAGCTGACACACGAGGGCTCCTAATGAGGCAACAAAGAAACAAGGAAGGCTAAGAGGGAGGCCATGTCCCTTGCTTTTGTTTGGTTGAGGGTTTTTTGTCTGCCTACAGCCACAAGACGTGTCCATTTCATTAGCCATATTATTTCAAGACTTAAGTGCCTTTCACACTGAACACTATAAGATAACTATACATTATAGTTAAAAATAAGAGTCCACACCAACTATAAAACAATATAATTATAGTCTATAATTATATTGTTTTATAGTTGGTGTGGGCCCTATTTTTAGAATAGCAGGTCTACTTTTTTCAGATTTTTAACACTATAGTTTATTGCAACTGCAGGTCGCATTTACTATGGAATCGTGCATTTCCCATCAGTGTATTGTTTGTTTGTTTGTTTGTTTGGTTGGTTGGTTGGTCACCCTGCAGGCATGCCCATATATGGTCATGCCATCATGACATCACGTGACATCAACAGGGATGGAGATCAATATGTCATCAATATTAATCCCATTTTCTTTCCTGAAATGATTTAGATTTTTTGTTGTTGTTATTGATGATATTGAATTGTGTTATTATTCATGTCATGTCTATGAATTGATTGCATAGGGCCTAAATGGAAACAAGACCGCAAGGTCGCTTTTGGGTGCTATCCCTTTTGAACTGAGTGTTCGACTGTACATTTATGTTCAATAAACTATTCACTCTATCAAAAATCCCTTAAGTTGCATAATGGTGTTTTGAATTTTCAAACATTTAGAACATTTTTGGGGAAATAACTTGTATATGATTTTCAAATGTCTGATGAATATGTGGTATAAATGATTTATACCACATAATGCACATATACATCAGACATTTAAAAATAGCCCATCTACAAGTTCACAACCCAACGAGGCGCGATGCAATGGGTTGTGAACTTGTCGATCTGCTATAAATCTTGAACACAATGCGAACAATGTTGAATGTGTTAATTACATTTTAACAATACACATCTTGTAGGGTCTCTGACACAATTTACATTTTCAGATGGGGTCTACCGTTTGCTGTTCCGAATACAGAATAATTTGGTGGTCCTTAACATGAGCAATTTTGAGAACCACTGGTATACTTAACAAGCCATGAGAGCTGGCTCAGGGTTGAGATTGGCATTGTGAGAAATCCTGTTATCCTCAGGAAAACGTCTATCACAGTGGGTATGGGAGGAGCAGGAGTGCATCTGGATTTAAACGGTGCGCTACCAAACTTGGTTAAACTTTTCGGAATAAGCACACGAGAACCTGTTTGTGCTCGTTGCAGGCACAACGTGGCGCCACTGTGAGTATTTTGTCCAGAAATCCATCCTGTATTGATGTTGGTACCATTAGGAGAGATAACAGGCAAATGTTGAATTGTGTAGACTTCTTGTAAATTAAGCAATGCAGATGTGTAACAATAATTTAACTCTTGAGACAAACTCTTGAGACCAAATGGACCCTTATGGGTCCACTTGGTTTCATTTTACGCTCTCAAGAGTTAAAGGTCTATAAGGGCCCATTTGGTTAGCAACTCTCCATCATTTAGCTTCTCCTGGTGGTGCCTAAATCAAGGCTGAAGCTTAGAGGGAACCGGGCTTTTGCAGTCGCAGCTCCCAAGCTCTGGAATGAGCTGCCTCTGCACATAAGACAGGCCCCCCACTCTTCAGGTGTTTAAATCACGCCTCAAGACATATTTTTATTCTTTGGCTTTTCCTAGCATAGTATGAGCTTTTTGATGTTGAAAGTGACACTGTGTACTGTATGTTGTTTGTTTTTAAATGAAGTTGTGATTTTTATTATTTTATTGTAAAGCACTTTGGTACAACTTGTTGTTATTTAAATGTGCTATAGAAATAAAGATGGTATGGTATGGTATGGTATTTAGCTGCGGACCACTTGGAACCCCCTCAAGGCCCACGGGTGGTCCCCGGACCACTGGTTGAAAACCACTGGCCTACAGTATATATATCAAGGCACACTTGGCTTGAAACCACTGTTCAACCATTGTGCTGGAGCTAACCTCCATGCAGCCACTGTTCAACCATTGTGCTGGAGCTAACCTCCATGCAGCCACTGTTCCAACCATTGTGCTGGAGCTAACCTCCATGCAGCCACTGTTCCAACCATTGTGCTGGAGCTAACCTCCATGCAGCCACAGCCACTGTTCAAACATTGTGCTGGAGCTAACCTCCATGCAGCAAGTATACAGCAGAGCCAATCCAAGTCGTCGAGGCTCCCTTCATGAGTCACTTGGCGTGCACTCAGAGGAAGCACTGCCACAGCAGCACCTGCCCAAATCTCATAGGTCAAATAAAATGTCTCGATCCAAGAGCACAGTGGTGATTAAAGAAAGAAAGAGAAAACCTTTATCTCCACTGTCTCAACGGGAGACTTGATAACGAGTGGCAATGTTCTCTCTGTGATGTAGTGGCTTAGGGACCTAGAGATCTTCTGTCGGACATTTTACTCACAGTCAGGGATCACTTAGCTACAAAACTTGTGTGCGAACATCAAAGGGAATGGCACGACCATTGATCAACAGGCCTTTACAGCACTCCCACACAAAATCGCTCACAATACACGTGTCTACTCTTTGAAGTAAAAGCTGTTTAGGTATTTGATGTTCAAATACTGTATACATGCTCCATCCAAAGTGAGGAGGCATGTGTACAAACAGAGACTCGCAGAAACATTCACAAGCAAGATGAATGATTGATGTGTGAGATTATCTCACAATGGTTCCAATTGCGTGCATGTATGTATTATGAATTGGAAAGTCACCCCCCTCTCTTGCTCTTTCCAGAATTGTAACTATATTGTATGCATATATTCTATCTACTCCTACAGAATAAAATATTTATTTATGAGAAACTGTGCACGTCCAGAACATTTCAGAGCGAGCTAAATGGCAGGAGAGCAGGAGATGACTAAAAAGCAGCAAAAGGAGAGGGGAAAACACTTTGTGTCAAAATGTCAAAGTTAGAAATATGCAGCTCCACTCTCCATGGTCTAAACTCTGAATGAGTCATAAAGGTCTTATACTGTGCCGGCTTCAGTGTTACTGCTAAATGAATCCAAAGTCAGGACACAGAATCAATGACTGAGGGGGATCATGTTCCACGGGCTCAGAGGCCCAGCGGTTTGCTTGTGTCGAACACGCACGCACTCTGGCAAAATGATAATAAAAAAAAAAAAGGATGGGTTAAGCAGCTAGCTTCCAATCTGGGATCCCAACCCATCGGCAAAAAAAGGGAAAAGACAGCACCCTTTGCCATTTGTTTCCTTTGAATTTTCCAGCTCGAATCTGTTCTTGAGAGATTAGCATGCTTCATACAGTATGTATCACTCTCATCTTGCTAGGACACTCCAAAAATAAATGTTCTCCATACATCTGGTGGTGCTTTGTGCTCCTGCGTCTTTCTTGAGCACATCCACATAGGTTAATGTGGGATGTCCTCGTGACCGGTGCCCGTTTGTTGGTTCCCACAGCACTACTTTTCTGGCTGGCAGGTCTTTGGTGTCTTTGGCAGTGTCCTGCTAGTCTCATTATCCTGGCTGCTATTTTCTGGCTCACCCGTGGCATTCCATCATACAGGTTCTCGTTGGTAACATGTGTACTCTTGCTGATGTCAAGTACTGCACGCAGCATTCTTACTGGTGTAGCACCCATCTAGAGACTTCTCCATGGTCCAGCATTCACTGCCGTATAGGAGAATTAAGAAACTCTACCGTTGCATAGGAGAAGCTGAGTTTGGTTTTGACGGGGGAGGTTAGAGTTCCATAATGCTGGCCATGCCGTTCAGGGCCCTCCATGCAAGTGCCTTCCTCACTTTAAGATCTTGTTCCGTTGATACTTAAAGGACCACTTCACATTATCTTCATATAATTGGTCCTCTCCAATGATCATGATAACATAGCACGATTTTCTTCTACTCAATCTGTGTCTCATAGGAGGGCCGTGGGCAGTTCAGAAACCCGTCCACCACCAGTGACATCATCGATGCAGGGAATCCAAGCTAATAGAAATAGAAACTGCAGGCTTTCTATTCCTGAAAAGGTGGAATGCGAAAATGGAAGCCATCGTTCTCACGATAATACAAATCTAAATATATAAAAAAAAAAAATCTGCCTAAGGATGATGTCACTGGTGGACGGGGAATTAGGTTTGTGGTTAAACAAGCAGAGTCGAGGAGGCGGACAGTCACGTCATCGAGGAACATTGTGCCAACCTGTCGCCGGTGCGACAGACGAGGAGCGACTCACAGGTAGTTCCACCTGTGAGCCTCTGCTAGTCGAGGAACAAACATCCCACCTGCCTGCTAGAGTCCTCTGTGACTCTCCCGCTCCACCACCACCTCTCTCTCTCTCTCTCTCTGCAGTTCCTCTCACTTCACAAGACCACACCATGAAGGGACTTGCCATCTGTACAGCTCCCCACACCCCCCAGTGACAGTACTTCAGCCTAAACCTCCTCAGGCTCCAACTCGGCTGCTGGGGAAGAAGGCCCCCGAGATCACGCAGAGCCGCAGAGAGACCTCCTCAAAAACAGAAATCCAGAGCGGGGAAGGGGGAGAGGGGGGTGCAAAAATACCCACCAATGGAATTAGTGGGTGTAGAAATAGGAGGGAGGAAAGGAGCATGGTGGATGGGGGTGGCATAGGGATAAAGGCAGTAGCCGCAAGAAGAGAAAAAAGGGGGGGAGAAGAGCATAGTGAAGAAAACAGAAAACTTGAGGTAGAGAGTGAAATGGAGAAAGCAGCTACTGTACAAAGAAGATGATGCGAAATATTGTAGATAGGACCTAAGATACAGAGATAGAAATAAGAGAGAGAGAGAGAGAGAGAGAGAGAGAGAGAGAGAGAGAGCAGAGTGCTAGGCTGGGCAAACCCTATCCTCGGGCAATATTCCTTAGCCTTCAGCTCTCCCACGGTGGGAAAAAAAAAGATGAAGACAACTTAAGTTTGGTTTCAAACAGGGCTTAATAGTGAATCATGCACTGTGTGGATGATGAGGAATACAAATGTTAGCTCTCCTTTGAAAAACACAGGAATTACGGCAGGGTGTTCTTTGTGAGGTGTGCTCCCAACATGACAGGGCCATCAGGGAGGGCAGCGGGACATTGCTGCAAGGGGCCCATCAAAGCAAACTCACAGACCTTGCCCAGCATTTGTGTTGTCATTGTTTTTTGTTTGTTCTTTTTGTCTGAAAAAAGATGCACATATCTGTACTATATGCATGATACCCATCCATACATCCATACATCCACACATCCAAAATCACATGTAGGTCCTCTCAAATGTTGGGTGACTGGCTCCCCGGCTAAACCATGCTTCCATATAATAATGAGTTGATGTGCAGAATCCCGTTCACTCAGACAGACCTCTGTACGGGAAAACATACAAATACAACTCTAAACCTGGCTACGGGGGCCGCCTTGTGGCTCGGGGCCATGCAGTTTCATTTGAAACCTTTGATATGTATAGCTAAATCCGCATCTGCAGGGGATTGGTGGCATTAATTGGGTTTTTTAGTGTTTTATAATCTCACCATCACTGGGGGATTAATAACACCTGGAGGCAGTCGATGCATTTTGTTGTGTAACTAATGTTCTATTTTTCTCCATACAGTAACATCCCAACGTGCTAGAGAAATGGCAGTGTGTGTGTGTGTGTGTGTGTGTGTGTGTGTGTGTGTGTGTGTGTGTGTGTGTGCTGCTGGTATGTGTGCAATTACAATATTATTAAATGTATCCCTACAGTATACTAATGTTAGTATTTTTTTTACACACACACACACACACACACACACACACACACACACACACCTCTTTCTGTCATTACAACGCTAATTGGCATGCTCATACTAGAGCATGTCTGAAATAAATGTCAGAGCTGAAATTGACATGTAAATATGTAATGTTAGAGACCACAGAAGTCAACCTTTCAAGCCTGTTTTCTCAACTTGCTGTTTTCTGCAAGACATTACTCTATAAGCCATATCTACAAAACTGATGGGTCAAACTGAACATGCTTTCATATGACATGAAGAAACGAAATAAAATAAAATAATCCAATGGCAGTCCCTCAGTCAAATTTGATCAAAACACTATTTACTGTACACTTCTGTCCGGGTTCCTTAACGGTCTATACTTGATCACCTCCTTTTTTCCCCGCTATACACCAACCCTCTTTGCCGAAAGTAGCCGTTCTACAAGCTTGTAGATCTGCCATTTTTGCAAAATATTCACCCTAGCATCCCTTGAATAGGGGCGTCCCTCGAATAGGGTGCATACAGCTGTATACACGTGGCCTCGTGACTCACAAAAGTTCCCAAATGCTGACTGTACGGTTTCTTCATGCGGGCACAATGCACCAACATGCATGACGCAAATGGCAAAACATCTATGACAATTTCCTCTGTCCTGGATCTATAGAAGACAGATTTTGTTTTGTATTATTGTTGTGGAATTCATAGCACGCACGCACGCACATGCTCTCATTGTGTAACATATGATTTATCATTTTTTATAACCAGTATTAAGTAGAGTATGCATACGGTATGGTGCACTGTACGGATATATGCTATTTTGAATCCCATCCATGGCCATTATTCTCAGGGATATTCCAATATCATCCATCACATTAGCATAATTATCAGGGTGAAAACGGTCTTTCCTTGTATGTTTACAAGGGTAATGGGTTCAATATAATTCAGACACGGCATGTAGGTGCAAGAGGCAGGGGGGAAAAAAGGATAAACAAGTCCTGGAAGCAATGTGTACTATTTTCACATGATTCCTCTTAATCTTGGTGCCGGGGGAGACTGACATTGTGTGAATAAATATAGCATAATAACAGTTTGTTGAGCAGGTCTGCCTGTCTCCCAGTTGTAAGTTCCTGCCAGGCTTTGACTGCTATAAGCCCCATTTTAACCACTTGAACCCTATATACTGGTGATTCTCCAACATACAGTAGTACCTGGTTTCATGCACGTAGGTAAGCAGTAAGGCCACAGACCCACATTTAGACCTGAGTCCCGACTAAAAAGAAAGTCTCTGAAAAACCTGTTTCTATGTCAGTAGTGCTCAACCTTTCTCACGTCAAGTTCCCCCAGAATATTTTTTTATAATCTGTGCGCAGACCCCCATCTAAAAATATTTTGTGGGACCCCCCAGAAGCCATGTTCACTGCATATACATATGCATATATATATATTCAAAGATTTGCGGCATATTTTCAAGATCTTTCTAAAATAGCAGATCTGCTATGAACTTGTAGATCTGCTATTTTTCAAACGCTAAAGTATAACATAATGCTTAAAACACCAAAAGGGGTTCCCGTCTGTACTCCCCTCAACAACCCCTGCGAACGGTACTGTAGCTTTATACTTTGTTGACGGGGGGTTACCCAGGGGTCTGTACTTTGCTGCACTGACTGTTTCCCCTGCACACAAAATATGTTGCCTACAGTATGTGCCATGCAGGCAAGCTCACCACAATGCGCTGTGAGCTTGTAGATCTGCTATTTTTGCCTATAATGCATGGCCAGAATAGTTCAATGCTAAATTAAAATGGCTACATGCTGACAATGTGCTGGGCCTGAGTGCACTCCAACGAGAGAGGTGAACAGATTACAGATTATTACAGATTACTACTGATTTAATATGACCGGTTCTTTAGCTCCATATTGCCATGAAAATAAATATGGACTATGTAGCCAAATCCATGCCGATATTATGTGTGTGTTCGTAAAAGAAAATGCGTAAAAAAGAAATCTGTAAAAGAAAAATGCGTAAAAAAACAATCCGTAAAAAGAAAATGCGTAAAAAAACAATCTGTAAAAGAAAAATGCGTAAAAAAACAATCTGTAAAAGAAAAATGCGTAAAAAAACAATCCGTAAAAAGAAAATGCGTAAAAAAACAATCTGTAAAAGAAAAATGTATAATAAAACAATCTGTAAAAAGAAAATGCGTAATATATACCGATAGTGTTTTTTTGTGTTTGGACTTACGAACAGAAAAAATGCCAACCTGAGTTACAGATGCTTTTTTTGGTTCCCCAGTTAAATCACTGCCAAAAATCACATGACGGCTGAGAGCCAATCACGTGAGGCCTTTTCCTCTACCCAATCAAAAAGCTCCATAAGTCTGCCTGGCAACTGAGGTTGCCATGTTTGTCTGGGGCTACGTTATAAGTATAAGTATAAGTTTATGAATTACAAGTTTAGCTATATATCCATATCTTGTCTTAAAACAACCACTCAATGGCCAATTGACTAATTCATTATTTTAGTAGCCTATATTAAATAGGGGGTCTCAAGGTTCGGGGACCCCCACTGTCCCCAGGGACCCCCCGGGACCCCCAAATGGTAACTCTGTCATTTCTCAACTGTTTTGGACGGGGGTGGGCTCGTTGGAATCTTGTCACCCCCCTGGGGGCGTCTTTGGGGGTCTCAAGGTTCAGGGACCCCCAGGGACCCCCCGGGACCCCCAAATGGTAACTCTGTCATTTCTCAACTGTTTTGGACGGGGATGGGCTCGTTGGAATCTTGTCGCCCCCCTGGGGGCGTCTTTGGGGGTCTCAAGGTTCAGGGACCCCCCGGGACCCCCCAGGGACCCCCAAATGGTAACTCTGTCATTTCTCAACTGTTTAAGACGGGGGTGGGCTCGTTGGAATCTTGTCGCCCCCCTGGGGGCGTCTTTGGGGGTCTCAAGGTTCAGGGACCCCCAGGGACCCCCCAGGGACCCCCAAATGGTAACTGTCATTTCTCAACTGTTTTGGACGGGGGTGGGCTCGTTGGTATCTTGTCGCCCCCCTGGGGGCGTCTTTGGGGGTCTCAAGGTTCAGGGACCCCCAGGGACCCCCCAGGGACCCCCAAATGGTAACTCTGTCATTTCTCAACTGTTTTGGACGGGGGTGGGCTCGTTGGAATCTTGTCGCCCCCCTGGGGGCGTCTTTGGGGGTCTCAAGGTTCAGGGACCCCCAGGGACCCCCCGGGACCCCCCAGGGACCCCAAAATGGTAACTCTGTCATTTCTCTACCGTTTTGGACGGGGGTGGGCTCGTTGGAATCGTGTCGCCTCCTCTGGGGGCGTTCTCACGGTTTTGGAGGTTCGGGGACCCCCCGGGACCCCCCAGGGACCCCAAACTGGTAACTCTGTCATTTCTCAACCGTTTTGGACGGGGGTGGGCTCGTTGGAATCGTGTCGCCCCCCGGGGGCGTTCTCAGGGGTTTGGAGGTTCAGGGACCCCCCAGGACCCCCCAGGGACCCCAAATTGTAACTCTGTCATTTCTCAACCGTTTTGGATGGGGGTGGGCTCGTTGCAAACGTGTCGCCCCCCTGGGGGCGTCTTTGGGGGTCTCAAGGTTCGGGGACCCCCCAGGGACCCCAAAATGGTAACTCTGTCATTTCTCAACCGTTTTGGACGGGGGTGGGCTCGTTGGAATCGTGTTGTCTCTCTGGGCACATCTACAGTACCCTGTTGAATGCATATTCCTCCTTCATCATACACTTAAATATAAATCCCAACAGCTATAGCCTATGTACACCCACGCCAATAAATCACACCTGCATATACAAATTACCCATCATGTTACAAAGCTCTAACACTAATGTAACTGCCTCTGTGTCAGTCAGTGTAGTATTTTTCAGTTATTTATTTAGGTAGGAACCAAAGTTCTCTAGGGCGGAACCTTTGTGTTATATCGCTCTTTTCCGCCTGACATTTATTAGCGTTACACCTACCCGAGGAAGTCTACTGTTTTCGTCGTGTTTCAGTGTTGACAGTTTGTGTATCTGCAAGGTGGCTCATAGCGAGTTTCACTTGCATGTTAAACAGCTAAGGACTACAAATGTTTGGCTGCAGTCAATTATGAGTATTATTGTGGGGTTGTATGTTAGATGTGGTATTGAAATTGATGTAATATTACTTTCATTACTGTATACAAATAAACTTTGGTACATAATTCACATTACACATCAGATCAGAAGCAAGAGTGTAGCAACTCATAATGTAATAGCAACTCATAATGTAATATGTTAAATGTAATAAAAACTCATAATGTAATAATCACCTCATAATGTAATAAAATCATGAGCGCATAACGTAATAACAGATTTTTCAAAAAAAGACGTGTTACATTATGAGTTGCCTTAATAGGCAGCTCATAATGTAATAAAAGTTCATAATGTAATAATGGCCCATATTGGTGAGAAAAGTCTTACACTGTCATTGTTATTACCTCTGTTGACAAATGTAGACTTTCATATGGCCCATATAGTCTTACACTGTCATTGTTATTACCTCTGTTGACAAATGTAGACTTCCATATGGCCCATAATAAAATGTGACTTAGGCCATTTTAACACACCTTTCAAAATGGGAGTGAATGGGACTGAATGGGAGGTACTGTTACTATGGGACTGATAGAATGGGAGTGAATGGGACTGAATGGGAGTGAAAGGGAGGTACTGTTACTATGGGACTGATACTATGGGAGTGCATGGGACTGAATGGGAGTGAATGGGAGGTACTGTTACTATGGGACTGATATAATGGGACTGAATGGGAGTGAAAGGGAGGTACTGTTACCATGGGACTGATACTATGGGAGTGAATGGGAGTTACTGATACTATGGGACTGAATGGGACTGAATGGGAGTGAAAGGGAGGTACTGTTACTATGGGACTGATACTATGGGAGTGCATGGGAGTGAATGGGAGGTATTGTTACTATGAGACCGATACTATGGGAGTGAATGGGACTGAATGGGAGTGAATGGTAGGGAATGTGACTTAATGGGAGGTACTGTTACTATGGGACTGACACGATAGGAGTGAATGGGACTGAATGGGAGTGAATGGGGTGTACTGTTACTATGTGACTGAATGGAAGTGAATAAAAGTGAATGGGAGTGAATGGGGGAGTGAATGGGACTGAATCGGAGTGAATGGGAGTGAATGGGAGGTACTGCTACTGTGGGACTGTCACTCCCATTCAATCCCATTCAGAGTGAAAGGGAGTGAATGGGAGTGAATGGTAGGTACTATTACTATGGGTCTGTCACTCCCATTCACTCCCATTCAGAGTGAAAGGGACTGAATGGGACTGAATGGGAGTGAGGGAGTGAATGGGAGGTACTGTTACTATGGGACTGTCACTCCCATTCACTCCCATTCAGAGTGAAAGGGAGTGAATGGGACTGAAAGGGAGTGAGGGAGTGAATGGGAGGTACTGTTACTATGGGACTGTCACTCCCATTCAGTCCCATTCACTCCCATAGTATCAGTCCCATAGTAATAGTACCTCCCATTCAGTCCCATTCACTCCCATTCAGTCCCAATCACTCCCATTCAGTCCCATTCAGTCCCATAGTATCAGTCCCATAGTAACAGTACCTCCCATTCACTCCCATTCAGTCCCATTCAGTACCATTCAGTCCCATTCAGTCCCATAGTAACAGTACCTCTCATTCAGTCCCATTCACTCCAAATTCACTCCCATTCACTCCCCTTCAGTGTCAAATGTCTTTGTTCTCTGATATTATTTTAAACACTGTGGCTGACCCTAAACCATGGTTTATTAAAAATAATTGGAATAAAACATTTTGCCTAAGTCACTTACTGCAGAAGTAATTTGGCCTAAATAACGTTTATAATTGCCTAAGTTAAAATGGCATGTTCAGATATTGGCCCAAGTCATTTTATCCTTACATGTTACATGATTGACATACACCTTTATTTGTATGTCAATAGTCAGATTTATTCATATTTTTAGTTTAATTCGTTTAATAAGGTGACGATATGAAAGTCTACATTTGTCAACAGAGGTAATACAAATGACAGTGTAAGACTATATGGGCCATATGAAAGTCTACATTTGTCAACAGAGGTGTGACAACTGTGTAAGACTTTTCTCACCAATATGGGCCATTATTACATTATGAACTTTTATTACTTTATGAGCTGCCTATTAAGGCAACTCATAATGTAACGTCTTTTTTTGAAAAATCTGTTATTACGTTATGCGCTCATGATTTTATTACATTATGAGTTTTTATTACATTTAACTTATTACATTATGAGCCTTTTTGAGCCCTTATTACATTATGAGTTGCTACAAGAGGCTACCAATCCGTTTCGTCCATTGCCGAGAAGTGACAGGTCGGCGACGACAACGAGGAAGGATGTCAACGCTAACACCGCAGCCTCGATTGAAGGACCTCGTGACACAGTGGAGCGTCGCGTGCAACCGCACCACACATTATTGTTTGAGAGGGTCGGACGTTCTCATGAGCCGAGCCCTGTAGGAACTGTGTGTGTTGTTCATTGACTGTGCTTTGCATTGTTGAGATAACATTGTTCATTTCTGGCTAACATCAAGGGGAACTATAATTGCTAAATGCTAACATTGCTACCAGCTAAAGTGCATTCATTTGCCGTTGCAAAGTGTCGTTTCTAACGTTAACGTAAACAAGAAGACCTGACGTAATGCCTTATGGTGCCGTCCACTAACAGTTAACAGTTCTATTGGTTGTACTTGAAATGTACTGTAATTCTGCAAACTTAATAAACCAATCAATCAATCCACGCCATGACTTAAAAAATAAGCGTGCAAATGCACAGAGACTTTAGTCGCTTGTATATCTGCTGTTAATGGTGTGTTTCGTCTATTTTTGTGTTTACAGTAAAATGTACCTGCCTTGCACTAATGCATGCTTCAACGAGGAATGCTAACAATCGAAGCATGCTAGTTAGCTCACGCATCGTACGGACTGGTCTAGTTTATTGTAACCACAGTTTACATTAGTGTATGTGTTTATTTCTATTTTTATATAAAAGCAACAAAATACATTTTCGTTGTGGCTTGAGTGTTTATTGCACAGTAATTGAGAAATTGCACAGTTTTGTCGGGAAACGGCGAACCTTGTCAGAGGGAAATCGCTTGGTTAAATGTCCATATCAAGTGATATCTGAAAAGTGTGTGAGAGAGAGAGCTATAGTAAGAAGAATATGCAGATGAATATAAATGGTTCTCTCTGTCTCTCCCTCCCATCAATAAAGATCTATCATAAGAATGTCAAGAGTTACCATGTGGGAGCCCCCAGGGGTCCCCGAACCTCCAAAAACAACAAGCCCACCCCGTCCAAAACGGTTGAGAAATGACAGAGTTACCATTTGGGGGTCCCTGGGGGGTCCCCGAACCTCCAAAACCCTGAGAACGCCCCCAGGGGGGCGACACGATTCCAACGAGCCCACCCCCGTCAAAAACGGTTGAGAAATGACAGAGTTACCATTTGGGGGTCCCGGGGGGGCCCGAACCTCCAGAACCCTGAGAACGCCCCCAGGGGGGCAACACGATTCCAACGAGCCCACCCCCGTCCAAAACGGTTGAGAAATGACAGAGTTACCATTTGGGGGTCCCTGGGGGTCCCGGGGGGTCCCCGAACCTCAAACCCTGAGAACGCCCCCAGGGGGGCGACACAATTCCAACAAGCCCACCCCCGTCCAAAACAGTTGAGAAATGAAAGAGTTACCATTTGGGGGTCCCGGGGGGTCCCCGAACATCAAACCCTGAGAACGCCCCCAGAGGGGGCGACACGATTCCAACGAGCCCATCCCCGTCCAAAACAGTTGAGAAATGACAGAGTTACCATTTGGGGGTCCCGGGGGGTCCCTGGGGGTCCCTGAACCTTGAAACCCCCAAAGACGCCCCCAGGGGGGCGACAAGATTCCAACGAGCCCACCCCCGTCCAAAACAGTTGAGAAATGACAAAGTTACCATTTGGGGGTCCCTGGGGGGTCCCGGGGGGGTCCCTGAACCTTGAGACCCCCAAAGACGCCCCAGGGGGCTACAAGATTCCAACGAGCCCACCCCCGTCCAAAACAGTTGAGAAATGACAAAGTTACCATTTGGAGGTCCCTGGGGGGTCCCGGGGGGTCCCTGAACCTTGAGACCCCCAAAGACGCCCCCAGGGGGGCGACAAGATTCCAACAAGCCCACCCCCGTCCAAAACAGTTGAGAAATGACAGAGTTACCATTTGGGGGTCCCGGGGGGTCCCTGGGGACAGTGGGGGTCCCCGAACCTTGAGACCCCCCTATTTAATATAGGCTACTAAAATAATGAATTAGTCAATTGGCCATTGAGTGGTTGTTTTAAGACAAGATATGGATATATAGCTAAACTTGAAATTCATAAACTTATACTTATACTTATAACGTAGCCCCAGACAAACATGGCAACCTCAGTTGCCAGGCAGACTTATGGAGCTTTTTGATTGGGTAGAGGAAAATGTCTCACGTGATTGGCTCTCAGTCGTCATGTGATTTTTGGCAGTGATTTCACTGGGGAACCAAAAAAAGCATCTGTAACTCAGGTTGGCATTTTTTCTGTTCGTAAGTCCAAACACAAAAAAACACTATCCGTATATATTACGCATTTTCTTTTTACAGATTGTTTTATTACGCATTTTTCTTTTACACATTGTTTTTTTACGCATTTTTATTTTACAGATTGTTTTTTTACGCATTTTCTTTTTACGGATTGTTTTTTTTACGCATTTTTATTTTACAGATTGTTTTTTTACGCATTTTCTTTTTACGGATTGTTTTTTTACGCATTTTTCTTTTACAGATTTCTTTTTTACGCATTTTCTTTTACGAACACACACATAATATCGGCATGGATTTGGCTCCATAATGGACCCATTTTTCCCACAAGTCAGATACAGTGGAGGAAATAATTATTTGACCCCCTGCTGATTTTGTAAATTTGCCCTAATACAAAGAAATGAGCGGCCTATAATTTTTATGGTACTTGTATTTTAACAGATAGAGACAGAATATCAACAAAAAAGTCCAGAAAAAAACATTATATAAAGGTTATAAATTAAATTCCATTTTATCAGGTGAAATAAGTATTTGATCCCCAAGCACATCATGACTTAATACTTGGTGAGAAACCCTTCTTGGCAAGCATAGAAGTCAGACGTTTCTTGTAGTTGGTCACCAGGTTTGCACACACCTCAGGAGGAATTTTGGTCCACTCCTTTTTACAGATCCTCTCCCAATCCTGAAGGTTTCGAGGCTGTCGCTTGGCAACTCGAAGCTTCAGCTCCCTCCACAGATTTTCTATGGGATTAAGGTCTGGAGACTGGCTAGGCCACTCCTTGACCTTAATGTGCTTCTTCTTGAGCCACTCCTTAGTTGCCTTGGTCGTATGTTTTGGGTCGTTGTCATGCTGGAAGACCCATCCACGACCCATCTTCAGTGCTCTGGTTGAGGGAAGGAGGTTCTTGTCCAAAATCTTACCGTACATGGCCCCGTCCATCAACCCCACAATGCGGTGAAGTTGTCCTGTACCCTTAGCAGAGAAACACCCCCAAAGCATAATATTCCCACCTCCATGCTTGACGGTGGGGATGATAACCATTGGAAACACATTACGCCGTAATGGATTGAAATCCTGAAGTGACCGCAAGGTCCCCGTGCTCAAGAAGACACATGTACAGGCCCGTCTGAAGTTTGCCAATGAACACCTAAATGATTCTGAGAAGGCTTGGGAGAAGGTGATGTGGTCAGATGAGACCAAAATTGAACTCTTTGGCATCAACTCGACTCGTCATGTTTGGAGGGAGAGGAATGCTGAATACAAACCCCCAGAACACCATCCCTACCGTCAAGCATAGAGGTGGGAATATTATGCTTTGGGGGTGTTTCTCTGCTAAGGGTACAGGACAACTTCACCGCGTTGTGGGGTTGATGGACGGGGCCATGTTCGGTAAGATTTTGGACAAGAACCTCCTTCCCTCAACCAGAGCACTGAAGATGGGTCGTGGATGGGTCTTCCAGCATGACAACGACCCAAAACATACGGCCAAGGCAACTAAGGAGTGGCTCAAGAAGAAGCACATTAAGGTCATGGAGTGGCCTAGCCAGTCTCCAGACCTTAATCCCATAGAAAATCTGTGGAGGGAGCTGAAGCTTCGAGTTGCCAAGCGACAGCCTCGAAACCTTCAGGATTGGGAGAGGATCTGTAAAAAGGAGTGGACCAAAATTCCTCCTGAGGTGTGTGCAAACCTGGTGACCAACTACAAGAAAAATCTGACTTCTATGCTTGCCAACAAGGGTTTCTCACCAAGTATTAAGTCATGATGTGCTTGGGGATCAAATACTTATTTCACCTGATAAAATGGAATTTAATTTATAACCTTTATATAATGTTTTTTTCTGGACTTTTTTGTTGATATTCTGTCTCTATCTGTTAAAATACAAGTACCATAAAAATTATAGGCCGCTCATTTCTTTGTATTAGGGCAAATTTACAAAATCAGCAGGGGGTCAAATAATTATTTCCTCCACTGTATATCTTCAGAATATTCAATACTTTTTTCATACAGATAATTCAAGAGAACATTTTGGACTTTGTTTGAGAGCTGTCTCTCGCTCAGCAGAACACTCTAGAGATCTGGCAACACAGATGGTCTCGTTCCACCAAAGATGCTTCATGATGTTTTATAATAGATTAAACACAACTTTAAAGAGACTTACACATGAAACCATCAATTATAATTTAAAACGGAAATAAAACTTTCTTTGCCTAACAATACTATTAATATGCACCAGGTTTTGGTACATATTAATAGTCTGGCACCGTTTCTTGTTACTTGCAGGGGACTCAGGCTGCCTTCATTTTCTACCCCAAGGTGACAAGGTAATCAGATATTAAGCTAGCAGATGAAAAATGAATACATGTCACAATAATGTGCAAACATGCAGGTCTGTTCTACCCCACTGGTTCTCAACATCTGGTCCGGGGTCCACCAAGGGGTCCAAATGGACCCTTGTAGAGCGTCGCAGTCCCGCCCCCTACCAGGGCCCAGGAAATTATTCCCTGTTCCTTTTCCTTATAGACATTTCAAAGAGTATTTATTTAAAGACATTATAAGCCTCATACAAAAGCCAACTTGAGTTGTGACAAATCATGACAACAAACACAAAAAAAAGTCAATGAGATTACTTCAAATTGTCCCAAACGTGGAAATAATTCTAGTTTGGACAAATTGTCAGAACACTTTGTTTCCTTCTTCTTCTACTTCCTCTGTTTCTTTCAGCAGAAGTGGTGGGACTTTGAAGCTCATGCCCCGGAGCCGTTCAACGCATAGTAAGGATTGTTTGAGCAACACTGTGCTAACAGGAGCTTAGGCGGCGGTGGCTATGTGTGCGCGCAGTGTGTCTCCAGAGACGATTAGTCATCCTCAAGACGTCCCCGTAGATGCTATAGCAAGGCCTCAAGAACCGATATTAAAGTAGGTAAGCAATCCAAACATGTGCAGTTCATACCAGCGCCCAAGGACACGCTGCTTATTGCTTTTTTTTCCTTATTTTCTACGATACGAGACTCAGCTCACACATAACCAGCCAGTTGGTGTAACTGTCCCAGAACGAGAGACAGTGGTTTCAGGTATAAACTTAAATTATAAAATATGGTTTTGGTTATGATCTTACTTGGGTAAAAAGGTTGATTTCTTTATGAATAAATATAATTTAAGTATGGCAATAAATATGTTAAAAAGGTTATTCTCAAGGTAAAAATGCACCCTTTGAAAGGGAGTCACGTGATTAGTGTCACGTCACTCACGTGACGTCACCTGTCAGTAGGGTCAGAGGTTGAACGGACTTCCTGGAGAAAAGTTGTATGTTTTGGGAACGTCTGGAGAGAGAGACTATATTATCATTCTGCACATGGTTCAAAGGCGCACACGGTACATATCTGTGATTTTATTGTGATGTGTTGTTCTGAATTGTTTAATGTTGTTTAATGTAGAACTGTGGAATTAGTTTGATCTTTTGAATGCACATGTGTGGACTCACTAATTACTATTTCACAATGAGTATGGACTCCTACAACTCAACAAATGTATGTTTGTTCTTATTCTAGTTTTCACGGTGTCTTGGTGACTGGAGGAGTTGAAAGTCGCATGACAAATAAAACCAATATCAGACATCTGTATGATGCGTGGACATACTTGAACCTGTACAGCTACAGTTGGTTTCTCCTTTCACGGACACAAAAGAGCACAAACCCTGTTCTTCAAATGATCCCAACTTCACCGCGTGGCTTCCATGGCAATTCAAGTTGCCTCGTTTCGGGTGAAATATTCGATGCAAGTTCCGCAAGTGGCGCTGCTGGTAGTATACACACGAGAGCACGTTTACGGATCTGTATACCCGCCAAACAGCAGCGCAGGGAGAGCAGATCATTTTCTTTATGTCACCAGTAAAAGAGCCATTTATAACTGTGAAATGCAGTCAATAAATTCTACTGCCCTCTCTGGCCTTTTCTCCCTCGGCGGAGCACGTCACAAAATGTCACCATGAAACACGTTTGGAATATTCCCTCCACGCAAACCCCTGACTCTAATAAACAAGGCGAGAGAAAGCAAGAGAGAGAGAGCGAGAGAGAGAGCAAGAGAGAGAGAGAGAGAGTGAGAGAGGGGCAAATGCATAACTCACTGTAAACACTGGGGGCCTTCCTTCACAAACCAACACACGCACGCACACATACACCCACTTGAAAATTGCTTCATTGTCTCCACCAGGCCGAAGGCATGTGGGGAGAGTATGTTTTGCACTCCGTCCGTCCGCGTGTCCGTCCGTGTGTCCGTGTGTCCGTGTGTGTGTCCGTGTGTCCGTGTGTCCGTGAACAGCTAATCTCGGCCACCGTTAACCCGGTCGATGCCATATTTTGCACACACACTCCCTGGATGCCAACCATGAACCTCTGCCCCAAACTTTCCAGAACGGCCTGTTATAGCGCCACCAGGAGGCCGCTTTGTGCAAAACAAGTTTTTCGATGCCATATTTTGCACACACACTCCCTGGATGCCAACCATGAACCTCTGCCCCAAACTTTCCAGAACGGCCTGTTATAGCGCCACCAGGAGGCCGCTTTGTGCAAAACAAGTTTTTGCACAGTACACCTACAGATTTTGTCCAAACATCACGCAAATTGGTACACAGTCTCTCTAGAGCCATTCAACGAAACGGGTCTTTCAGATTTATCAGACTCCATCCTGATTGGTTAAGATTGGCTTCCAAAGTTCACAGGAGTGCTCAGTTTCAAACAAAATGCTGCAAATCATGAACACATCGCGTGATTTCCGTGAAATTGTGCACCCACATTCCCACTAGGCCGAGGACGAAATGCCACATGAACAATTTCAACTCAGCCTCAAGGTGGCGCTATAACTGGCCGAAAAGTGTTTTTACCTCTAACTGCACGGATCTGTGGATAACCTGGTGGAGACCTGTGCCCGGAAGGGCACTTTTTCTAGTATAGCATTAAATTGCAGGCATATGCCGGTGTGATGTTGCTCCATTTTCTGCGTATATGCCCCTTAACTATGTGGTCTCTAGTCCGTCTTCTACTGGAAACTGTGATTTCTTTTCTTTTTTTATGAAATGCTGATGACTACACCCTTGACTGGGTTCATGAGGGGTGCAGTTGCAATCGGGGTCGACTTCTGAAGGCCTGCAGCAGGGACAGTAAAACTGCAGAGTCAGCTCAGAGGACAGAACCTCTTCATGGCCCCGTTCATCCTTGGCTGGACAGAACTATACTCTAGAGACTAGAGAGTTTCACTTTGTTCCTGAGTCGCATTGTAACCACGCACGGTTGCAGTGCCAACCATTGTGCTCCCTTTGCCATTAATGGGCCTTTTATTGTCAGTGATTTAGGAAGCAAAGTCGTTTGTTAACAACTGCACTTTGTTCCAAGTCCTTACGATTCAGAGAGTCAGCTAAAAATAATAATAATAGTAAAATTAAATTAAAATGGGGAATGTAGATGCAGGGCAAGAGGTGTTATACTTTAACTTGTAATGTGTAACATTTTACATCTACAGTAACTGTGATGGAAGAGTTCAACTAATGTTCATATTGACAAATAAAAGTATCTGGAAGAGTGTTGTACTCTGGTATTGTCACATTTAATTTATATTCCATTAATAGATTCCAGGATGTGCCTTGCCATGAGACATATTTCATGGATTTGTTTCATATGACATGGCTCTCTTTCAGGTTTTCAGAGTCGAATTTGGACCCTGCTCATGTTGTACCAACCAGAGTTTTGGGAAACCATGGGAGGAGCAAGCAGTGCTCCTGTAACCAGGTGCCTGAACAGCAAAAGCAGAGGAAAGCTAGCTTGCATGAATGAATGAATTACGAATACATTGATCCTGCGTGAGTAACTACTACGAGACTTCTCTTCGTGCGTATGGTGTCCTTCCAAGCTGCTGTCCTATTTGCTACGCTACCTCCAACCAACCAGCCTGTTTTTATTCTGCGTTTATTATGTTACTGGCCATAGCTGCTTTCTAATCCTCAGCTATCATTGTCATCATCATGGTATATCACCTACCTCATTGCCTGACTGCGGCCGCTGTCTCCGGTTGTCACAAGCTGAAGCTGGCGAAACCCTCTGGCCGGACGAGCCCATCCCTGCTCCCGAGGTTCTGTCAACTGGTCCCGAGGTCCCCGTGGGCCCACGTGGTGCCAGGTGCAAGGATCCTCACCCTCCAGTCAGGTCAGACCTGGACTCAACTCTCCCCGCTCCTTTCTCCACCACACTCCAGGCCAGCTCCACCCGGCAGGTATTTGAACTGTCCACCATCCTCCTCTGAGACACAGAATGAGTAGACATCTTATAGCGCCCATCTTATAATAAACATCAGTGAGGGCCATGAAGAGGTTGAAAATGGGTGAAGTGCATGGTCTTTTAACTTCTGAGAACATAAAGCAAGAAATCATCAGTGTAGATGTAATATTGCCTCATTTTGGAAAACAAATGCATATTTGAAAATGTCATCTGACCACAATAGCTCATTAATGGAAGTTGTCTTAACTTTAGTAATTTTCTGATATATTTATACACATTATATGACGAGCACAGCAGGAGCATTGAACTGCATACAAACAAATAAACAGTCGAAATGTGCCATATGTCTGTCGTTACATTATCTGTATTGTCTATCGGTTTGTCTTTTGTCTCTCCCAGGTGTCGATGGAAAAAAAACCTCCTTTGCTTTGCAGAAACATAGCCTATTGTAAAACTTCATATGCGCTAATGGGCTGCTAAAATAATGGCATTTTAGTGGTTAGTGAGAGTGCTTTGTAACAGCAAGGTCACAGTCTAATTGGACGTTTTTAGTGGTAAATTACAGCAAGGGAAATATCTGGCTGAATTAAAAAAAAATACCGGTAGATGATCCTCAAGACCTTGAAATTGTAAAACAGAGTTCTGATTATTAGCGGGGTACTGATTCATAATTTGTGCCAGTCACATTTAGTTATTCTCCTTCAAAAGAGAAAAGTTAAAGGGATTATCACTATATGTAGCTATCTTCGGTCCTTTAGGACCACCTTTCAAGACGGGAACCCCTTTTGGGGTAGTTGCTGCTGCTGCTGCTGCTGCTGCTGCTGCTGCTGCACGTGCATGCGTGCATGCGTACGTGCATGTTGTAATGTATGCATGCTATAGAAACTTTTTTTTTTTTTTTTTTTTTTTTTTTTTTGAATAAATATTAAACATTCTTTCAGAAAATCGGTATAAACAACTGAATGTTCTGTCTTGACTGAATCCCTATGGACACATTAGCCCACATTTGAAATTATTTGATTGACAGAGGGCTTCCCAGAGGTCGAAGCCAAATGCACCCAGCCCAGACTGTGTTCAATATTCGGACAGCTTCAATTAGACAAGAAAATCGGAGGAAGATGAGGATATAAAGTAACCTTGGGCATAGTCGACTATATTTATGGGTAAGCATAATAAGCAAAGGCTTCAGAAAACCTCTTTTCAGTCTCATGATACAAATAAATGTAAGTTTATTTATTTTGGTGGAATTAAGTAAAGTAACAGCAAAATGTGTATATTAAATGGGGCATGGGTCACATCATCAAAAACAAATAACGTTTAAAAAGTCTATATAATCTTCCGTTGGCTATATATGTCCCACAACCAACCCTCTCACGGAGGTTACACAAAAATGTGTTCAAAAGAATATGTCTTTCCTCCACAACTTTGTCGGCATGCTGAGGAGGCCTCCACAAGGTCATCATGGAGGTTTGTATTGGCATATTAGGCTACAATGCTGCAGGCGTTGCAATCATTTTACCCCCTCGGATATCTGACACACAGCGGTGATGTTAGGAAAACGAAAATACCCATCGCTGAAATATTGGCTGGGAGCCTTTGAGCTCTGACAGATGAGGTGTGAGTCATTCTCAGAGGGAACAGATAACCCTCGCTGACCTAAAAGGAACATCAGTTTGTATAGAACATTGCTTTGGAACGCTCTCCGGGGGAACTGAGAGGGGAATACAGTATAGGTACAGTACGGCTATACCATTTAGGCCTGAAAAAAGGCCCTAAAAAACATCTTCTAAATCCTCCAGATTTCTGAAATAAATATTTTCACGATTTTTCAAAAATAGCAGACCTACAAGCTTGTAGCGCGCTACTCGGTGGCACGCTATGAGCTTGTAGATCTGCTATTTTTCAATAGCTAAATTACTACCTTTTTTCACTGACGAGAACTAAATGGAAGCTAAATGAAAACTAAGCTATGGTGAATAAAACAATTTCATCAACAAATAAAAACTATAGATGAGAATATAATGCAAATC
>NC_139714.1:4598977-4781477 GCF_964188405.1 Protomyctophum parallelum
TTTTTTTCTGGAGACATAAAATCACCCGTGCTGGTTATATTTGATCCTACAAAAGCCATAAACCTTATCCTCCGTACAATGACCGACCAAAACGTAACAGAAATTAGTTTGTAGATCTGTTCATGTGAAATCATTGCGTGATGGAGTCCACTGATGGCACTTGTTTTCCTTATTTTATTTTGTGATGTAGTGCTGTTTTTAGTGAAAACAAAAATAATGGTTTGCCACAGGAGTAGGAGGATGCATTTGCAAGATGGCCATGAACTATTTCCCTCCCATGAGTGAGTAAAATTGTGGTGTGAATCATAAAAAAACCAAAACATCACCCCTCAGGTTTTTACTGTGTGTTTTACCTACAGTACATCACAGATGGGCACAGAATTGGAGTCTTGGTAGTTTTGCGTTGTTGGTGAAGCTAAAACAATTTGTATTCTGCAAGTCTGGCCTTGCAGTTACATGTAGGCCAAAATCCTTCCTCACTCCTCCCTCTGGCATGGTGCTTAATCCCAGTAAAACAACATGGTAATGGGTTACTTTATTAAATCGGGCACGTTTGTTCAAAACAGATCAATATTATATGTTCACACAAGCACTCATACAGCTAAAGTGGGTGGCTTTGTGAATTGTTTATTGATCTGCATGGCCCATGATAAGAAGCAGCCGGCGGGATTGAAAGGGACTTTCGTGCCTGCAGAGGTTGCTCTGGTAGCACGGTGAGCGTGGAAGGCAGCTGTGGCTCTTCTATATCAATCCCCCCCCCCCCAAACAGGAGCAAGGAGTCTGCTGTACGTTCCCTGTGAAGGGAAGAGATGCATGGCTTCTGTCGTTGCGATATAGGGCCCAGAGTGTCAAAGTATGTTTGAGGAAGGGCTGGTGTATACGGCGTCGTCGTAGTCCAATTATTTTCACGATTTCTTTTTTTCTTCTTTTCTTGTAACGGTGTTAACGAGATGCCTCCGGATTCCGTTGGGGCTCGTGAGTGAATATGTGTGTGAACATTCGCCAGGGTGTGCGTTCGAGCATGGGACGTTCTCTGATAGCGTCCTGTCCCCAAACACAAACACAAACACAGGCAGCCATTAAAAGGGTGCCATGACAGAGGTTATAGAAAGAAAGAATGAAATGAACAAAGTTAAGGGGATTAGGTATAGGCGCAAAGCGAAAACATGGTTCAGCAGCAGTTTGTGTGGTATTTAAAATTTCCCTATAGCCAATTGCCAAAAGCTCAGTATGGAAATGTATTGAGGGTTTAAGCTTCCTGCTTAACCCACAAATATAGTTATAGTATACATTCGAAGCAGTCATCCGACGTCCACCGGTAATTGCTTCTGAGTGCAGGCACCAGAGCGGCAAGCATTTGTTGTGTCTCAAATTGATATAATATTTAAGCACGCAGAAACAAGACCTACTAGGGCAGGGAATTGACTGTTCTTCCACTGTTGAATTGTTGGCCAGCAAAGCTAAGATTGTCGTCAAACGTCGATGTCCACCAACCGTAGATGCGTATCGGAGCTAGACATGATAGTGACATATGCCCATATCCTGCCCTTCAAACGGGACCAGGGGAGAAGCAGGACATGTAAAGGCCACCGCTGTGCAGTCCATCTGCTCTGTATGCAATGCAGGTGGATGCATATAGCCTCTCGGTGCACTAATGAAAAGGTCTGATGAATGAGTGATGCTGTACAGAGTAAACTAGCCGCAGTCAAAAACACAAGCAGCCTTCTTGTTGAAGATGTGTACAAATGCACACGCATTCTTTAGCACACACATACACACACGAGTGCGCGTGAACACACACTCACGCACGCGCGTGCACACACACACACACAGGCTTGTTTCTGAAGTCCAAGAGTGTACACATAACACATGCACATGCATAACACTGCACCTTCAGTACATATTCACATGTATAGTACTATACACACAATGTCCTATATACCAGAGGACTATCTCTATTTACAATGAGTTACACGTCCAACATATAGGTGAAATCTCTCTGTGTATTTTATGAATATTGAACCAATGAAAAGTATTAACAAGAGCTTAACAAGAGACTAAATCATTGGATCCATGAATGGAATTTAGTTTTTTTTTTTTTTTTTCATGTACTGTAAACAGTTTAACAGTTTTGGACACAGCACTTTCTTTCTACTCGAGAGCAACGATATGCACACACACACACACACACACACACACACACAAACACAAACAGCGGGCAGTGAATGGACGCTCAACACCCAAGTCTCAACACAAAAAGCCATTATTATTCCGGCCTACAATCAGGCAGGCATTGTGTTTAATGCCATCTCCAGTGGCGTGTGAATAGCCATCACAGGGTTTTGAAGGCAACCATATCTATTCATCTGTTCAAAGACGGGGGACGGGGGAGGGGGGGGTGTTCAGAAGAACACAGACAGCTCCTATCACAGCCTTGAAATCACAATAAAGAGGTCTGAGCAGGCTTTTTAAACGCATCGCGGCGGGGCACGCACAAAGATTGATCCCCGTCCGCCGTGGCCCCTTGACCGCTCCGTATATTATTCATATAAATAGAGATAGCCGCGCGTCGCAGAGGCAGCCACGCATGCCCACATTTGCACCTGCAGATTCAATTTGCCAGTGACTTTGAGGGATAATGCAACCAGCTCCCCTCTCCATATCCACAAGCCCCCTCCCCCCCATCTCTCTCTCTTCTTCTCTAGCACTCTCTTTCATTTGTGCTACTAGCAGGTCGTCACTGTCAGGTGGAAACCTTTGCATGTTCAAAAACTTTACTTTTCAGAAAATGGAAAATAGATCACGTGTTCGAATGTGATAGTCTTATTAGGCCTTATTAATAGTTTTCATTGCTTCAATATAAATAAAACATAGAAACCAGTAGTGGTTCCCTATGGAGACACGAGTCTCCTTTGTGTAATCCGAAGGGAGTATAAAGTCCTCCTAGAATAGTCCTCTTCTACCCCAGATTTGAACTTGGTTTCCTAGCTGCTGTGCTGTCATTTTTACCATTGAGCTAATAGAGCCGGCCTGCTGCTTGCTTGAGGGATACATTGAATCTTGTCAAATTTTGTGTCAGATCCGGTGTCTAGGTGAGACATGACCTTTGACACATCTAAATGTGTCAATAGAAGAGCAGGGAGACAACATACACTACCCTAATTGTATATAAGTTATATTGTATTCACATACTCCACTACTACCATACAGATTGGACAAAATTAAATTTTATTAATTAAACAAAAGTTACATGTATAGTGAGGCTTTAGCCACTGCATTTAACTCCCACCGAATAAATAAATAAATATTATATTTTTTTATATAGCAAAAATAGTCTTTGTCAACAAGCTGATCTACAAGCTTTGCACTGTCAGCTTGTACATCAGCTATTTGTGTTTGTATGACGAAGATAGGCCCTATAGCCTACATGCAACATTATGCAGAGTTTCAGACCGAATGCGGGTGCCAATTATGTTGGGTGGGGGAGTGGGGTGGGGGTCACGCTGCAGGGCAAGACCTAAGCTGTACATCATTCGTTTTGGGTGGAAGTTGCGGGATTTTGCCGGGGGAAATGACGTTGATGCTTTACGAATGAGTTTACATTCGCCGTGAATGAAACGTGTTGTGATTGGTCGGAATAATATCTTATCTGGGGGAAATACATTTGTCGGATGTTCCGGACCGATAGCGTTGTGACCAGGCTTTTCTCTTCGCAGATGAGTAAGCCTGGGACCGTGGCTAGGTGGGGGTGGTATTGGTATTGTGTGTTGGAAAACGAGTGTTGGAACGTTCGCTGCACTTTTGACCCCATCAGTGGCAGCCCCCTAAGCCTGGGATACATTTCTTTAATCTTAATGTAGCACTCTGCAAATTAGACTAGGAGATCTCGACGCGCATTCTGTCTGGCAACCGTATTATTTTTAAATATGTACATGCGTGTGTGTGTGTGTGTGTGTGTGTGTGTGTGTGTGTGTGTGTGTGTGTTGTTTTCCCTTACTCAGCCCAATTAAGGGCATGTCTTGTCCATAAGAGTGAGAGATGGGTGGGGGTGGGGAGGTCTACTGGTTAATTTAGAGCATTGATTCCGCATTAGCAGTCGACTCACCGTTGATCCAAATGGGACCAGGTGTGTGTGTGTGCGTGTGTGTATGTCTGTGTGTGTCTGTGTGTGTGTGTGGGGGGGGGCGTAGTCCTTCATTCAAACTTTACGTGATTAAAATGTGATTAAATTATCTCACAGCATTTTATATCAGCACGTCAGCTTGTGTGAGCTGGCTATTTTCGAAGAGCCGATACTATACAGTATACCCAGGAATGAAAAGAAAGGCCTACCTCAAAATTGTACTTGCACCAAAGTAAATGTACCCAGTTTGCCACGGCCACTCACGACATGCATGGCGCACACTAATGTGCACGCATGAAGGAGGAATCTTCATTACGCATACACACTGCATACGAAGGCTCCCCTTTAATGGACTCCTTCCGTACCTCGGAGAAAGCGTAATGGTAAATCAATGAGGTGAAGGGCACGGGCAGGAACAGTATGGCTTTCCCACAGGCACCTAAAACCATTCCACAAGCTCTTAGGAAGTTATCCCAGTGGATCACCTCAACCCTTTTCAAGCCTTTGGACCACTAGCATAGGCCTACTTCAAACTCAATACAATAAAGCGTTTGGGTTAGGCTGCCGTCTATTTGTTTAATGCGTTTAATTCGTCGCTTTAAAATAATTAAAAATAAATAGCGGATTTGTCGCAGACCTGGTGACGAGTCCGTCGCATTATGATGACGAAACCGGAAATCATACTTCCGGTCTGGTCTGCAGGGCTTCGGGG
This sequence comes from Protomyctophum parallelum, assembly GCF_964188405.1. Taxonomy (NCBI): domain Eukaryota; kingdom Metazoa; phylum Chordata; class Actinopteri; order Myctophiformes; family Myctophidae; genus Protomyctophum; species Protomyctophum parallelum. The sequence goes on from NC_139714.1 coordinate 4,603,813, forward strand.
GGAATGTGCTCAATGCAAGTGAACGGGCGACTTGTTTGGGCTGCAACGTGCTGTGCAGGCTGTGTTCGTTTCGCATTGTCATGGCGCCTGTTTCTTCTCATAAAAAACAAACCATTGGACTATATTTCACCGGATCTTCGTTGATCAAAGCGGCAAATACTTCGGCGTATGCTCCTAAGGTAATAAGACAATCTATTCTAGGCAGCGGAGAATATTGGATTAAATAGCGGGGAACGCGGGTTATGCAGTATAGTCCTGTTAAACACTTACTGTAAGTGGTCAGGTGGGTGGGTCACGTTTATTCAATCTTTGGGGGGTTTAAATACAAACAAAAATATTCCATGTTATTTTTTCTTTTACAAGGCATTTGTTTTATTTTGTATACTGACTCACTGACTGCCATTCATGCACATGAATTCAATCCAACACACAGACAAATTGACGCATATACGTGAACAGTATATTCAATAGTGAATCATTTGGTGATTTCAGTGTTTACAATAGAGGGCGCACTTCCACAACCTGTGAGTGACCTAAGACAGTGACTTCCAAAGAAGAGTACACCTGGAAATAATGTGATCTAAAAAGAAAACAGAAAATCCCAGACGGTATAGACTAATATTATAGGATTTATGCAAATACAAATACCTTTCTGTTCCCAGACAGCGTTTTTGGTGAAAACAAGTTACAGTATATTCAACTGACAATTATTAAAGAACAGAACATCACAGTGACATGCTATTTGTCCCCGATGAAAGTATACACTCTCTTCTTTGTTTTGGAATATTCTGTGTTTGCATATAACTAAATATTCGGTGGGTCTTGAAAGATTTCTAAAAATGCTCAAAAAACGCTGGCAGTGGCTGAAGACTCTTCTAGAGAAACTCTGTCAGTAACTGTGATCAATCAGCAAGCATTTCTCCGGGTTAGATCAGATGTTTTGACTTAAAGCTGTAGGAAATACTAAAATATATTAAATAAATTATTATTATTAATAGTAGTATTTCTACATTACAGTATTAGTAGTAGTATTTCTACATTAAAGTATTGATATCAATACTGCATAGTAAAAGTACAATATATCACATAATCACTGCAGTTTTTGCCCTGACATAATTTAGCATATTGTTATACCCGACACTAATTTCAGCTCAGTCATCTAGTTACTAGAACATTCATTGTAACGTTAGACTGCTGGCAGAAGATGATAAAAAAAAAAGGATTTTAGAAAATATGCAGCATAAAGTGGGACACCTGCCAGATATAGTACTATGGTACAGGAATAATATGTTTTCACAGGCCAACCTCTGCATCTGGGTTCTCACTTCTCACCACAGGATCTTTGCATTTGTCTTTTTGCACAGGGGGTCTGGCTTGTGGTGGACATTTTTCTCAAAATTAAAGCGTACAAAATGAGTAAATGGCAATAATATTACCAGTCCATAAAGAGCCTGAATGGTGTGTAACTCTGAGTGTTCTTGTGCTTTTGTCTTTATTGTATTCCATTTGTACACATACATAGAGAGAGAATCACTAGTACTGTATGTAGGCCTACTAGTTGGACTGATATGCCATAGTGTCGTCATAGTGCATAATCTGAAGAAAACCTGGAGACTTGACATTCAGTAATTGGGTCTTATGATTAAATTATTAACATTATATGGTGTGCAAAAAAGAAAATCTAAGATGTGCCAGGGACAAGACCAAGTCTGTGCCACTGTACGGACATATTGATGAACCCTGCTTTTGCATTAACCAATTTTGACCTGAGAACACATTTAACATTAATATTCGTCTTCTAAATCATGACGGTTTTCTGAAAAACCTATGTTTCTGTGAGTAGTTCTTAAACTATTTAATTTCAAGGACGCCATAAATTATATAAAATTGGCCGCCGACCCCCATCTGAAAATATGTTGTTCCAGGGAACCCCCAGAAGCAAAGATTTGACTTAAAAACGTTAGCTCTGAAAGAATATATATTCAAAGATGTGCACGATTTAAAAAAAATAGCAGATCTACAAGCTCGTGCTATGAGCTTGTGAATCTGCTATTTTTCAATAGCTAAAGTATAACATAATGCTATAACACCAATAGGGGTTCCCGTCCAGAATGGATTAATTAAAGCTGCAATCCATACCTTCAATCCACACCTTTTTTTTATTAATAAAACATTATATTAGCCTCTATAGTCTATTTCATTGCTCTCGGGTGGACACCTTGTACAGTAGGCTCTGTATGTTCAAAACCATTACCTTTCAGGAGATGGAGTTATTTAGATGTAGTTATTTAGTCACAAGCTCTTGTTTATACTTTTTCATTGGTTCGATATAACTCCCACAGACACTCTATACCAATCGCTTTCACTTTTTGTTTCAAAGATTGCAGATCTACAAGTTTACATCGCTTTGTGATGCGACGTGTTGTGAGTTTGCACATTGGTTGTTTTTGATACTTTTGAATGACATTTGACGTTTGACATAAAAACATAAAAAGTTGAAATATGGCGATGCAAGGTTTCAGCCCAACAGCAACGATTATGGTATCATATTGTGTTGGTTTGTGTTTGCTCTGGCAAGCAGTGCATCTCACCCATTGAGATGAGTTAAATGACTGATGATTTCTCCACATAAGTAATCCGATCATTTCAGTAGCAAGAGCTTCAAAATGTCTTCTAAATTAGTCAACAAGGCCTGCAGCAGGCTATGCACTGGAAAAGTGTGCATGACATTATTTCAATAGACTAGAAATACGAGGAAATGAGAGGGAGAAACAGTATCCAGTTTCCATGTAAGACTATAGGTGATTAGTATTATCACTTGGGCGGGTGAGTCGTGTAACTTTCCCGACATTAAGCTGTGTATGTGTTCAACAACACAGCCATGAAAAATAACATTGACAGCTATTGACCATTTGCAGACCGCGGCCATGTTTCCATCAGTTAGGAAGAACTAGTTTTCAGTAAAGCAATGTCCTGCTGCCTCTTGCAAGGGCAGTGATATCTAACGAGCACTTCCAAATTCAAGCACTTAGAAAAATAATCACCTGCAAGGACACAAAGTAGCTCATAACATGTCTACAGTTGATTTTTATGAAACAAACACTTTGAGGATAGAAAGAGAATAAATAATTCAAGCTTTCCGTACAGCTGCAATGTTGGGGAGTTTGATGTTGTTTAATACAATCAGATAGGACTTTTCTGTTTGGATGAATGGGCTGCCATTGGAAGTTGCACCATAGGTAGCCGCGGTCTGCATATGGAGAATGAGGTTACGGAAGCTTGGCCAACCTTAGCAACGGTTGCTAAACTATTTAGATTGGCATTGGACATCATTTTGGGGTGGGGTTTAGCCAAGGGTCCATTAAGCATGCAGCCACTCCTTGGTGTTCTTTGTCACTGTATTTAAAGTATTTAAATGCACATTTGTTAAATTTGTCCTCTGCATGCAGGCAGGCTCAAATCCTTTAACTTTAATATCCAAAGTGATGTCTGCACAAAAAACTAACACACTTCACTAGGAATTAAAAAATGGTTAAAAAACCCCACAAATAGTACATTTTCAAATTATCCCTACCCCAAGTACCTTTAACTGAATTATGTTCAGTGCATACTGCCAGTGTTGCCACTAGCTGATGCTAAATGTACGCACATCATATAACTACTTTAGGGGTTAAGAGTCTTGCTCAGGGACACATATTCACATACTGTAGTCTAATGTGACCAAATTTGACTGAGGAACTGCCATTGGATTTTTTTGAAATTTCATATTTCAAAGTCATATGAAAGCAGGGAATCATAGCTTCAAATTGACATTTTGTTTGTTCAGTTTGACCCAACAGTTTTGGAGATATGGTTTATAGAGTAATGTCTTGCAGAAAACAGCGAGTTGAGAAAACAGGCTTGAAAGGTTCACTTCTGTGGACTCTAACATTACACCTAGCTACATTTTTAAGCATTCATTACATATTTACATGTCGGAAATCTTGACTATGCTGTATATTCTTTCAGAGCGAACGTTGTTAACTAAAAAATTGACAACCCAGCACTCTAGCTAGTGGAGATGCGGTGTACGAAATGGATTTCTAAAGATATTTGTTCAACGCAAAATACTGTGTTCTCGTTCAGGAGACTTCGGAAATAAAGCAATTCTCCTGAATGGTGCTTCCGGCATGGCATGGAAAGGAGCATGGCATTTCTTTCACCATTAGTAGATGCTGCACTCGTGGTCTGGAAAGGGCAGTTGTTTTACAGATGGGTATAAAAGGGCAGGGGCTGAATAAGCCTCCTTTGACGTCTATGTGTGCACGTCCCTGCTGTAGCTCTCTGCATGGGAATGGTGTGCCGGAAGGCAGGTATAATACAGTATGATTTGAAGCAGGGAGAGAGGCAGCAGGTCACAGGGGAGCGGGCAGATTGGCAGGCAGGCGGACGCCAGATAAGATGAGATGAGATAACATGACTGGGGAAGGCAAAATGACTGATCCCCAAGGGCAAATCTGGCCATGCATGCAGCATGCGCCACGTGCGCTATTTAAATATGAGCATCGGTATAGATAGAACGCGTCGCACAACGAAAACAAATCTAGAACATTCTAAATCGGTGATTCCCAACCCGTGGGCATTGCATGTGGCAAAACACTTTTTAAAGATGTTATTGATAATATAGGCCTAACACTAATGACATATGGTATTGTTTTTTTTTTTTTTTTTTTGTGGCTTTCGCCTTTATTTAATATTTTTTTTATGGAGGGACATAGGCTGACAGGAAATGGGGAGAGAGATGGGGGAGTGACATGCAGTAAAGGCCGTCGGGATTGGGGGAGTCGAACCCGCGGCACACTGCCAGACTGGATCACCAGCCATGGTGCCTGGACCGCTGACATATGGTATTTATTAATGTATTTATTTACTTATTTAAAACCGTATGCTACGATAGTTCCATTGATTCAAGCCAAAACACAATTGATTGATTATTCAAATAAAAGTGCTCTGAAAATGCACACAGCCCACCCATCTGACCAATTAAGTGGTATAGGTTGGGTGGACTTTCAAGCTTTTCAAGTGGACTCTGATCCAGATCCAGATCTCTGGATTTTTTTTTTGATGCAGCAAACGTGCTTGAGGAGACGGGCAAGCTGATGAAGAGCGATGCGTCCCCTTCCACTGCCTCCATCACTGACAAAAAAACATGGGGGTTGAGAAAGCACGAGAGCACAGTGAAAAAAGATAGGGTTTATAAAAAGAGACAAGACGGGGATAAGTGAGTGTGAGAGTGTGTGAGAGTGTGTGCTCGTGCGTGCGTGCGTTATTTTAGATGTTAGGTAAAAGTAGCAATACCACACCATACAAATACTCTAAAGACCTTTCGTCAAACTGTAGTATTGGCAAAAAGTGCTGGCATGCTAAAGGCAGAAGCAGCGAGTGCATTCTTCGGCAACGGCAATGAGACGCGGCGCTGCTGGGGGAGGGCCGGCAGCTGCCGGAGTATACAGTAGGTGGATGGATTATGACAGCTTCGTTCTGCTGCACTGTCGGTCCTTTTGGCAGCCTAGCTCCAGTTGCCGCAACTGCCTGTAAACTGCCGCGGCGCTGCCGGGGGATTATGTCACTCCACTGCCGCTCCATCTTGTGGCAACTGCCAGTTAACATCCGTAGCACTGCCGAGAGAAGGGGAAACTGGGGGGATTATGACACTCGACTGCCACTTGCTTCCGCGGCAGTGCATTGGTCCGACATGCGTTGCGTCGTGCTTACGGTTAGGGTTAGGGTAAGGGTTTGGGGTAGAGTGTCGGACTGATGCCGCCGAGAAACACCGTCGCCTGCCGTGGGTGTTCTGCGGCTGATGCCCCTGCCGGAAAATGCACTCGCTCTTCCACGCTAAAGCAACCAAAGTTTAAAAGAAAAGTACAAAATGCTTTCCTTAGCTAGCTTGTAGATCAGTATGCATCTAAATAGGCAAACTAAAGCTGTTGAATAACTGTAGTGGAGTAGTAAATCTGAGACGTAGTGGAATGTAATGTATTTTGTGAGCTTGTCGATCTGCTATTTTCTGCAAAAGCTTTCCCCACAATAAAAGAAGCACACAGGGCATCTTAGAAGTCCAACTAGGCAAATGCATTGCTAAAAAGGAAGGTCTTACAGCTTATGCTGTGTATAGCAGAGGTTCCCAAAGTGGGGTCCGGGGACTCCCCTTAAGGGAGTTCCAGGGGGTCCCCAGACAGTTTGGAACCGAATGGACCCGTTCCATTTGTACACTCTCAGAGTAAAATTAACATTGATTTTACAATATAAATTGGGGGTCCCAGAGATAGAAATGCCATTAAGTCTTGAGGATGAAAGCTTTGGGAGGCTTATTACCAGTGGATCAAAAAGTCCCAGTGAACCGCTTCAGCGATAAAGCGGTTGTTCTACTGAGAAGGGAGGCAATTCTGTCGTGCCCCACTTTCTACTTATGTCTGACCTTTATGTCTTCCGCCCAATTTTCACCACGTCAAGTGTAATGTCTACCTTTCCACAGATGCAATACTACTGCCTTGTTACCACTTAAACCGTGCAGAGCTCATAATCGTCTCCCCGAGGGCCAATATGTTGCTGACGAAAAGAACCACACTCTGCACTGTGAAATACTATGTGAGAGATTTTCAACCAAAAAAAAGCTGTTGTTCCTATTGGCTTCCTATGGATCTACCTTTGGCTTCATCATCTGGTAATTAACCACAGACAAGTATCCTGGCCACACCGTCACACACGCGAGCGCACGCACGCACACATTTGTATTACTATACTTGTGAGGACATCAACACTTCATAGGACAGTGTTATTATGAATGCCATTGTGAGCTTGGAGATCTGCTATTTTCTGTGTACGACACTGGCACACGACATGAGTATAAATCAGGCATAACTTCAACCCCAACCCAGCCTCTACATGTCTAATCCTAATCCTATAGCCTCAAATTGAATCTTTCCAGATTTTAAGATTAAAAGTATTATTTAACCAAAAACAACCATTTCTCAGGTGAGGACTATAGGGACATACTATGGCCCACATTCACAAATATAGCGTTGGCACACACAGATTGTAAACTAAAGTACAATACGTAAAATACGAGTGTTTCCACGTACATTGTCTGAATCATTAATACTCTCTACGTGATTTTGTTTTTGCACTGAAACTCACTGCCCTGAGGTCTATGTGCCACAGATCATGCGTAGCCATTAGTACAACGCAGTATTCGTCATGCCAAATCAATTCCAATAGTTTCAACCCTCAAATGAAATGTTTATGTGCCCTACATTTATAGGTATAAATAAAATATAACAAGTCTGTTTGTAAAATCTACTGCTTGGATGCATATATGGGTCTTACAGTATATGATATCAGTTGACTCAGCGTCTATGGTTTTTTGCTTGCAATTACCTACACGTTTTATAATCTCATGAAGATGCAGTCTGGATGAAATATGTGGCCATTCCTAATGCCGATAGATAGGATATGCGTTCCCCTCGTGATGAATATAAATCCATAACCCATCAGGTAGAGTTATAGCGGCATTCCAATTATCTTTTTTTTCTTCCTCCTTTCCTTTTCTTTTCTACCTGAGCAAATGTGAGCAAAATCAGTACAATAGACTTATACAACATGCTTTATTAGCCTATTATTTGGTTCTGTGATGTTACAGTTTGTAACTTCTTTCTACTCACTTCAACGTGAGAGCAATATTTCCTTCAAATTTAGAAGATCCATCATGCGAGGGACTCGCTTGACAAACACACTGATCTACACGTTGTCAAGCCGTTGCGGAGCGAGACATAAGCTTGCAAATCTGTCCTTTTGGAAAGGTGCAGTTGAACTTGGAGTTCTCGGCGCGGTGAAGTGGGCTTCATGTTGGATGTTTACTGTTAATTGCCTTCAATAGTGTTAAATGGGGCGTGGACCAATGCAAATGGAGCTCGTGTGAACGAGCGTTTTTTAAGGTGAGATTGATCATTCTATACACCTGTGATCCGCACAAATCAAGTTACTAGGCCCTTTAGGGCGAAGTCGCTTCTCGCCCCCAGGGCGCCTTACTGGTAATACAATTATATATAATATAAATCTACATAAAATATGTTGTTCGGTATATCTGACTGGGTTATATTGAAAAATGTGCCATGCTGCGCAGTAATAATAGAAAAGTGTGATGCATCGCGATGCATCGTAGAATCAAATTGTTACCTTTGAGAATCAGACTCAATGTCTAGTTCTCAAATTCTATTATAGGCCTACTTGGGGGGATATCTGACACTCACAAGTGTCAGATGTATACTCACAAGTATAGTAACAAGTATGGTAATACAAGTGCATGCATGCGTGCACACACACACACACGCACGCACGCACACATCCACCCACCCACCCTCCACTCGACCGCAGCTGACCTCTCCCGGGCATGAGGCGAGGATTTACGACTCATTTCAATAAACAGGATAAAACAAACACTTCGGCCCGGGCCGGCTTTGCTGTCTGGCTTGGCTGGCCTGACTGAGCCCGTGCTCGCCTTGAATTAGAGCCGAGTGCACACTCATTAATTTAAAACGCTCATATCTCACCGGTCTCTATAATCCAAATCCGCAGACGACTGCGCTGTATTTGTGCCATTACTGCCAAGGGTAGTCGCATGCTGTTTGCATAACGGGGAATGGTGGGGGTGGTGAGGCGTTTTGCCCTTGTTGGATGATTTAATTGAAATGTCTTTACCTGCATTCATGGAGGGAAGGGCATCGCAAATCTTCTCTTAGTTTCTTACACTGCTAATGTGCACCTTTGTACTGTATGTGTGTGTGTGTGTGTGTGTGTGTGTGTGTGTGTGTGTGTGTGCAGTTCACTGGTGGAAGAAGAAGTAGCAATATCCTATATGCAAAGTATTACTTATGCCAACATATGGAAGTATATTTTCATGGAAACATACTTAGCAAAAGTAAAAGTTGTCATATTATGCAGAATGCCCATTCCAGAATCATAAATATCGTATAGACAAAAATGATTGATCAATTGCCACTTGCTGTAAGCCCTATTTTATACTTAGGTAATTCTAAAATAGCCGATCTACAGGCTCACAGTGAGCTTGTACATCAGGGTTCCCCAATTAATTTTCCTCAAGGGCCATATTTTGACTAGCGTACCAGGCTGGGGGCCAAGTCTGCACGCGCGAGGTCGAGGTCTTGCCCTGAAAATGAATTTTCAGGGCAAGACCAGGGGGGCAGTCAGCCAGATATTTCGTGAAGCCTCATTTGAAATCGGTAGTTCATATAATGGCCTGTTGTGGCGCTGGACCGGACCCAAAAAGCCCCATAGCTCCATAGAGGCCCATGTATTTTGGCCCAACTTCACCTAGACTGTATTACCTTAATAAACATGGTCATGAATACTTTCTTCTTCCAGTCACTAGTTTAAAGTCTCATTTCTAATGTCATAATATTATTTTTGGAAAATTATGGTCCCATTAATTAAAAAAATGACCATAAAGAAAAAAAAACATCGCGTATGTTCTGAGGGGCGTGGCTACCATTACAGTCTATGATCGGGATTCCCCTCCCACTCGAGTCAAAATAAAAACCAACGGAGAAGAAGGGGGGAAGTCCCGCCTCGTTGTCTGGGCAGCCAATGACCAGCTGGTATACAAAACGGAGCCAGCCAATGGCCAGCTGGTACCAAAGATGGCGACTTACATCAGGAATTAGCATATTATTACAGGCTTCATTTTACGTTCATGTTAGACCCGGGGAACGCTTTGTCCATATTTTTTACAGTCTATGGGCAAGACCCCATTTGAAAAGGATGCCCAGTTTGACATGCATAGGCTACTGACCCCCATAGGCTACTGACCCCCATTTAATGCCATTTATATCTGGGACCCTTAAAAAAAAAAAAAAAAAAAAAACATTTTCTTTTTTTTTTGGAAATTCTTTCATGGGCCACAAGGGGGCGCTCTGTGGGCCGCAAATGGCCCGCGGGCCGCCTATTGGGGAACCCTGTTGTACATTGTCTATTTTCGAAACATTTAGAATATGTTTCATTCACTTAGATACAGCATTCAAATACATGTGGTGGAGTGGAAGTATCAAGTATTGAAAAAGGGAAATACTCAAGTAAAGTAAAAACAAATTACTGTACCTCAATACTGGGGTTAGGGTTAGGTACTTAACCGAACCCTAGTAGTGGAACGTAACTTTACATGTATATACATTTACCAGTAGTAGGAGTACACATTAGTCACATTCTACTACTGTGGCAGATGCATGGTTAACCGTGTGCACACACAAAAACAAACCACTATCCGTTTGGGACCGATAAACCAAAACATTAAGAAATAACGTGTATAAACATTATAATAGATATTATGTATAATTGTTCCTCCTGCAATAATGTGCTGCTCTAGCAGCTACACTATGGTTCTGTCCATAGCCTCAGAACAATATTAATTGTCATCCCGTTGGATTTAACCAACATATGGATCGAATATGCAATTTTGCTGAAGTTCCGGAAATAATAATTTATTATATTAATTTCACTTCATTTATTTTAATGGCTATAGTAGTCTAGGACCTGGGCCTGGGGTTATGTATGCACATTTAGGAGAGAATATCTCAACCGTAATATGACCCCAGGGAACAACTTGGAAACTATGAGAAGTTCTCTATCCGTGGCAAAATTCAGTTTTCACTCAATTTATTTCCTTTGTTTTTCTCTCTTGTTCGTTTTCCCTGTTAGTTTTATGTCCCCCCCCCCCCCCCCCCCCCTTGGGATAGGCACAATAAGACATTGGCTTCAGCTTAAACCCTTTTGGTCTCTACAAACATTTTTTTTAAATATGACGAAATGAATACATACATTTTTATTCTATGACCAAAATAAAACTGAACAGAACTGAACTGAAAAAATGGCCACACCCTTTTTTTAATAACGGCTACTTCAAACGGCTATATCTTCTAAACCGTTGGCGCTACAGATGTTCTGAGGTGCTCAAAATGTTCAGAATTATTGTCTTTCTATCTGGTTTTTCTATATTCTATCTAAGTGTTTGTTTCATAAATGTCCACTGTAGACATGTCATGAGCTACTTTCTGTCAAGAAATTCCTTGCAGGTGATTATTTTTCTGTGTCCGTTAGATATAACTCAACGGCCCTGCGTATCACCTCTTTTGAATTTGCACATAATGCAGGAGGCAGCAGGATGTTGAAATGATGATGAAAGTGGGCGCTTCCAAAGTCCAACACAGAAAAATAATCACTTGCAAGGAAATTATTGACACAAAGTATAGCTCATAACATGTCTACAGTGAATTTTTATTAAACAAACAAAGGGGATAATTCAAGAGGAAGGAAGGCACTGGAGGAACTCCGACAGTTTAAGCCCAATTTAATTCACAGGGTGCAAGCAGAAATTGACAACGTTTCGATGTATCGGTCACATCTTCGTCAGGTCATGGGGTAATTCAAGCTTTTTGTACCGCTGCAATGTTGGTGAGTTTAATACAATTAGATAGGACTTTTCTGTAATGTATGGGCTGTTAACGGCAAATTGCAAACCCTGCCATTAACGTAATGGCAAGATCACAGCCATGTCTATTGAGTATTCAAACATGAGTATTCTGAACATTTTGAGAACTTCAGAACATTAGTAGCGCCAGGTTTAGAAGATAGAGCCATGCTTGAAGTAGTTTTAAAAAGGGTTTGGTCATTTTTGTCCCGGATAGAGAATTTCTCACAGTTCACAGGTTGTTCCCTGGGGTCATATTAGCCAGGGACAGTTGAGCTATTCTCTCCGAAATGAAGTGCATACATATGCATCATAGCCAGGTCCTATATAGACCATATGCTTTTAATAAACAAAAAGGTTTGCTTTGGAACCGTGGGATAAACACTGAACAGACAACTAGAAAAAAACATTTCCATGAAGATAGATGAATGAATGAATGTTTGCCTTGATTTGGGAGATGTTCGTTTTATAGGCTCTGTTTGAAATGTTTGGCCACATCCCTGTTTTCTTTTAACCAGGAATTTCACCCGTGTTTTTTGTTTTGTTTCATGTATTGCTGTACTTCAATATATTTAGATGAGAAATACTTTTTCTGGAATATTTTACACAAAATATACCCATGTTTAGTCAGTGTTGGTGTGACAAAAAAAAAAGTTTAGTGTTCTAGGGTTAATGTATGTTTTGTAGAGTTCAAGTGGTTAAACTAGGGCATAGCAGTGGTGGCCATTTTGTGGTTCCACTCAAATTCACATCACTCATTTTGCCTATAGAAATCAAGCCATCCTCCAGCTGCATAAAACGTTTGATTCTGTGAAGAAAAAAGAAAAGAGAAAACCGCAAAACAAAGGGTATTTATTGAATAGGCCTATAGCACATCATTAAATATTCAAATTTATTTTTTACAGAATCAAATGTTTTATGGTCATGATTCACCAGAATGGATGGCTTGATTCTAGGCTTTTACATAATTGATATAAAAATCTCTGTGGGAGAAATCAATGGTTGTGAATTTGAGTGGAACAGACACCGATATGCCCTCCATACACTGGCTTTTTAACAGGATATAACTAATCCTCAAAGCCATGAATGTGTTTCGGGGGGACAACAAGGAAAACGAGTCAGCACCAGTGTACGCAAATTGCCAATATTGTGGATTGAGGTTTTTCACCCGGCATCTACAATATTCAGGATTAATCAACCCACGAGTTGAAACGAGTAGAGTGTTCAAGGTTTCCAGCAATGTCGAGTGTCATGCTAGTTAAGAGGGAAATGTGGTAGCTAATGAGGAGCTTGAGGCGAGCCAATGATACGGTGACACAACGGCAGTTCTAAACCAGCTCTTCTTTTTGAATACATCACTCAATGTTGACAAAAAAGGAGCTTAAATGAGGAGATTGAAAGAAAAGATACATAGTAATGTGGCTTGCATTGACCTGGCATACAGATTAAGCCATTTCTGTCTTTCTCTTGCCTTTGAAGCTATACTGAATGGTAAAACCTGAGTGAGGGGGAAAAAACAAGTCTGGCTGCATTTTATGGCTGTTTTCTCTGCGTGTATTTTAAGCACATCATGAAGTTGTGAGACAATCGCATATACCTGGGGATTGAGCACTGTAACGTCCACTGCTTCGATAAACACGGGCAGGAAGTGAAAAGCCCATGGGCCAACACTGTCAGAACACCAGTGTAATGGACGCTCTTTGGAGACTGGGACTTGAGTTATTGCCCTTCCTGGCACCTGGGAACCCGCGTTAGTTCCATGAGTGAGCGCCTCGCCCTGACCTATAAAAGAGTTTCCATCGGCTCCCTGCAAGCAAATGCCAGAGCTTTAGCTTAATGGGCTGGTGCAGTCTGACATTAGGTTACGGGAGACTCCATTTCGAACCCTCTAGGTTGTACTGCCAAGCGTTGGATTCCATATCGCTTCCTCCCATGCTTTCCAAAGGGTTTTTGTAGCTTCTGATTACGAGCATCCATCTTGAAATTCTATTTGCCTGGGCAATATTAAGCACATTCCTCTTCGTCAAGAGACTGTATAGCCTAAATGCAAGTTATTGCTACTTAAAGCCCCAACGATGCCACCATTCTCTCCCTTTCTGTGAGATTTTTTCTTTCCTTTTATTTGCACCTAGAACCTTTCGTTTTCACCCTAGCTGTAACTGGGTTACACCTAATTCCTCTCATTCATCTTCTTCCACCATGTTCCTTTTTTTTTTTGGTATGCCAGTGATGACAGTGCTCTCTAAGACACCAAAGGTTAATACTCCTCCATTGATACAATGACACAGTTTGTGTGTGCGTCCTCCACCAAGCCATTTCTATCTTTCTCTCTCTGTCACTCTCACTCTCGGCTCCACAGTTACAGGAAACTTGAACGGTGCATTGCAGGGCAGCGTTGTAGAACAGCTAATTTTGTCGAAAGAGAAGTATGAGTGGTTATGTCTGAAAAACAAAAACCCAACAACAACACAAGATTGTGTGTGTGTGTGTGTGTGTGTGTGTGGGGGGGGGGGGGTCTCAGCTTTTGTCTGATGAAGAACGTGGGGAACCTCTACCCTAATAGGTTACTAGCTTTGTGCGCCTGCACCTTTACACGAGTGCTATAATGGAATGCCCCCTAAGCCAGCGTGCAGTTAACACGTTGACTGCGTTATAAATTAATCTTTAACTCCCGTTCCCTGCCGATGTTTTCACTAACCTTTGAAGAACCACCACCCCACGATCATCGTTCCGTTTCATGAAAATCCTCCTTAAAACGTTGTGATCACTTGTAATAGTGTCCGGAAATATCCCGCGGACCCGACAACAAAGAGCAACGAGGAACAGCAGCACACGGATGCTGCCATTACGAGCCATAGACTAACATTGCGCCTCAGTTTCCCAGAACGCCTATAGCAAGCCAGTGTGACTTATCGAGTTCCGGTTACATCATCCGAACGCATCATCTGCGTCACTCTGTCCAAGGAAAAATCCGTAAGTCTTAAAACTTATCAAAAACGGCAAATTAAACAATGAAAACAAAAGTCAGGAATGTCGTGATCCGCAGGGAAGTACCTTATCAATTAAAAGGTCTGGAATGTCGGGTTCCGCAGGGAATATGGTTAATAAACCTTTAGCTGTGTAGCAGCAAACAGCCATCCCAAATGAGAACCACGTGCTTCACATTCACAGTGTGGTTGGATGTTGGCATGGCTGTTGGCATGGCTGCGATCGTGATAAGGTACATTAAGCGCTTGAAGAGGTTCTTTTTCCTCCGCAGCCATTTGCATACGGATGATTTGAAGCCATGCATCACGCAAAAACAGCAAATCGTTTTTTTTTTGTCTGCCGCCCCCACCACCCCACATTCTTAATTGTGCTTGCCTGTATCCCCATTCCTCTAATCTGTGTTGTTATGTCATTGACTCGGTTCCCGCTCCGCTCGGGCGGCAAACATGCCCAAAGCGTTTGCCACATCAGAAGTGTCGCCAAACAAGATGTCACCTCCAATTCTCTCCTTTGCTTTTCACGAAGGACCTCCTGCCCCCACCCCCGGTCCCCAAACCCCCACCCACGTTCCCCTTGAATGGTCCTGTGCCACGACCTTAGCTCCCTGCTGCTGCCGGTGCTATAAATTACACATGATTAAGTGGACCTGCTTGAGCGTGTCTTCATCTGGGAGGGGGGGGGGGGGGGATCATTGAATCGAGTGATATTGAATCTCATCTTTTAATGTTTAAAAACCTCAAGTTGGCACAAAGCAGAGGGCACGCAGCAGAATTAACATCTTGAGGGGGAATTACCGGATCTCCCATTCAGATTTATTGGTCGGGTTTCCCAGCTAATGTTGGCGCTCTGTTATTATCCCAGAGCCATTCTCAATGATAGGGCTTAATGTGGATGTATAATTCCGCTCGCCATTCGGGTGACGTCCTTGAAACGACACATTCCAATGTGGGGAAAAGAGGAAGAAATCATAGAGAACAATGTAAAGCCATTTTCGAAATCGCAGAATTATTCCGTCAAAAGCCTAACTCCAGCTTGACATTACTTCATAGCTCTACTTAAGTGGACCTGGAGCTCGGTAATGTGTTTAACAACCTTGCCTTAAAGTGAAGGATAGTGCCAATAATAGTATTATTATACACATCATATTTATGATGTATATTTATTACGTGGAGAAAAAGGCTTGAGTGCTGCATCCATCAGTAATAACCCCAGCCTCGTTGCCACTGTTACATCATCACATCACATCGCCCACATCATTGAAAATAAATATTACTGTAGATGCAGAACGACCGCAATCAGACATATATTAATTTGAAATACTGTATACTGTATATCGTCTCCGTCTAGATTAATTTTAAGATTTAAGTCCTATTAGTTTGCAGTGCTTATTCCACTATCAATCTGGTGTCCCTATATGTTGGGACTAGAGGCATTATGGGGAAAGGGTTTCAGATTTCTTTAAATAGCCACATTGTGGCATGGTGTGACTATATTATTGTAGTAGTAGTAGTAGTAGTAGTAGTAGTAGCAGCAGTTGTAGCAGCATTAGTAGCATTAGTAGTAACTAGACCGGTGCCCGGCAGTAGAGCACCGAGTCGGTAACGACAGAAGTTGGAGATCCATGACCCATGTCAGAGTACCTGTTCCACCCATCTGTCTGTGTCCCTTTTATGCCGATATATGGAGATTTCTGTATCTGTCTCTCTGTGTCCCGTTATTCCTATATATAGAGTTCTGTGTCAGGCATGCCCAAATATGAAGTGTGTTGCCTAATAATGTGCAGAGCCTGACCAGAGAGAGGGCAGTGCAGTGACAGACACCGGGCACTGCACGCCCTGTGGTGGTGCGGAACGCGTGTGTCGAATTTGAAGTCGGCGGGGCGAACAGGTCTTGAGTGTGTGTGTGTAAGCCCACGAGTCTTAGTCTACCAACCTCTTAGTCGATTAGTCAATGTTTTTATTTTATTTTTCATGACTCGATTTAGAGATTGGCCTAATTTAATTAATTAACAAATTGTTTGAAAAAAAAACAATAGACTATAGACAACATTCTGCAAATTCATCCTTCTATTTCGACGTCCTATAGCTGAGAGCATGCAACGCTTGCAAGAAAATGAAGCATGTACTTCCTCTTTTCCTCTACCCTTTCCTTAGTTCCATCCATCCATGATCCATCCATCCTCCCTCCCACCTGTCTATCTGTCTATTCATCTCTCCTTACACTGTCATGTTCTGTTGTCATCCATCAACAAATGGAGGTGCTTGCCAGTCAGATATATCCAATATAATGCATGACGGGAAGGAGGGCAGTGCTGGCTCATCCGGTGCCTCCATCTTGCATATGCCTCACACTGCGTTGCAGCGGCTGGCTATTGATCATGAAATGGACGTTGTTACCCAATAACGGCCCCATTGAAACAATTAACACCTCCGGCAGAGCAAATAACAGCACATTGCGCTACAACTCTCCAGAGACCCGGGATGGCCTATCTGCTCGGTGATAGAACAAGAAAAGCTGCAATAACCGCTCATCCCGACCGCATTATGGGCGCCGTTAATTGTGATTACCGAACAGGGAAAGCAAAAAAACCAAAACAACACCTCAGCGAGCAAAGGTCAGGCCCAAACACCGTAGGGTTGAATTATGACGGCCGGGGTGGATTTCTGGAATAGGGATTAACTGCAATAGAGAGAGACCCCAGTGCAAACCCTGTTTATCACAATGCTCTGGGTGCTGCGGCTTATTAAAGTGCCAGGTGTTCTTGAGAAATAATAGCCTCCTAGTCCTCACACACACTAGCATGCGCACACTCACACACACACACTCCTATACTTGTGAGGGACAGGGTATAAACATTTTAGGACAGCAGTTGTAATAATGTCATTTTTACAACAACAAAAAATAAATTGCCATTTTTCAAATCCAACGGCATAACCAGTTGCTTGCCGGTGTCATGCACAGAGAATAGCGGCACTGGAAGCTCACAGACACAGACAATGGCAAACACCCATTTCTCTTTTGAGGACCATAAAAAGTGCCCTTGCAATGTCTATTTCTCATGTCTGCTATACTTGTGGGGACATATAATATTAATACAAGTAGACGCACACGCAAGGCACACACACACCTCTTTCTCCACCACTACCAGCTACCACCCACCAGCACCTCCCATCCTCTCTCAAACCAGATTCTCGGTATAGCGATTGCTACTACAGGGACTTTTGAGAAATGAACCTTTGGCCTGGTTTTCGCCAGCGGGGCCAACAAACTGCAGCGTTTGTGCTGCATTCACAGGTTTTCCTTTTTTTTTTTGTATTTTCTTTCTTCCTTTTTAAACGCGCCTCCCGATATCCCCCCCCCCCCCCCCCCCCGTGGCCACCCGGGTGGAACACGGTGGAGGCGATGAAATGAAATCACCCCCCATCCCCTTCTTCCTTTCTCTACACCCCACCACCTCTCTCCGCTTTCTCTAGGCCCCCGTCGTAGTTCCTTTCTCTAGGCCCCCGTCGTAGTTCCTTTCTCTAGGCCCCCGTCGTAGTTCCTTTCTCTAGGCCCCCGTCGTAGTTCCTTTCTCTAGGCCCCCGTCGTAGTTCCTTTCTCTAGGCCCCCGTCGTAGTTCCTTTCTCTAGGCCCCCGTCGTAGTTCCTTTCTCTAGGCCCCCGTCGTAGTTCCATATCGTTGCTGCCGGGCAGAAGCCTCATATCTCCCTTGTTTCAATTTCTATATTTAATACATGAATGAATGCCCCACTTTTCTGTGGTTCTTCTCAACATGCCGTGGCCCCACTGTTGGGCCGCGAGGGTGTTGGTAATTTGGAAATGTATATAATCAATGAAAACTATTAATAATAGCCTGTGACAAAGTGATAACTATATGTTGGATCCATTGGAACACAAGTTCCTTTTTACCCATTTTCTGGAAAAAATAAATCAATTAATTACCAGCTGCATTATATACAGTATTAGCGACTTTAAGCAAAGACGGCTACGGCAGTCGGCTCCGGCAACCGGAAATGGATCAGTGCTCGATACATAAACCTGCTCTCCATCGCAGCCCTTTCTACTATGGCAAAACCTACACTTACACATAGTGTCTGCAACGCCATGTCATAACCATATGTTTGTTGAAATTATAGCTGTCATACATTCAAACAGATTGCTCCATCACCATAACACTAATACCATATGTCATATTAACCATGTTTATTAAAACGGTTTTAGAATAACACAGATTGCTCCAGCACCTTCCTCTTTCTACTGCTGATCATGTCCAGTGCATGTAATAATTAAGCAATATCGGCAAGTTAGCTGAAAGTTGCTTAAAGTCCCTAATATCTGCAGGGGTCCGCTATAACGGCCTCTGTCAGTTTCAGTGCAGTAGTTTAGGTATAGGAACCAAAATTATCTAAGGCAGAACTATTGTGTTCCGAGTCGTTCGTTTCCGCCCGGACATATTTGCACACACACACATAAGTGGCTGGTTCGCTAGAGACGCGGCAGCCAATGAGAATGATAGCTTGCGAGTATGGCCACTACGGCAGCCAATGAGAGAGATAGCTTGCTAGTCCAGAAAGGCAAAGCAATATAAACCAGCCCCACTGTGCTTCACACAGCAGCTGGTAAAATTGACAGTTTTGGACATACAAGGTTTGAACCAGCCAGCGACGATATCTCCTGCTGTCCTCTTTCCCAACACCCCTCCATCCCATCCCATCAGCTTCCTTCCACGTACTGGATCCCATCTATTTCTCTCTCTCTCTCGCCGTGGCGCGACGTGCCGCGCCGCTCGCGCGTGCTCTCCGGACCCGAGATGATATCGCCAGCGCCATCAAACCCATCTGCTTCAGTAAGAGGCGGCTATGTATGACAAATTACACGGCGCACTCGATCAGCAGGAGATTTCATCATGGCGCAGGGGGACGACGACGGCACAGGAGGAGGAGGAGGAGGAGGAGGAGGGAGGCTGTCAAATAACGAGGTGGCAGATGGCGTGCGTGCACGCGCCGCAGGGCTGGGCGAGTCAAGTTAATATCACGGTCATTTCCGTTTTGCCTCGATTGATGGACGATTATTTCATACTCTCAATTTATACACATATACGTTCTCTCTGACAAGGTCTGTCCTCTATAGTAACATTACGCAGGTGCAACGAAAAAATGCACGAAAGTGAACGCGTTGTGAGCTTGAAGATCGGTGATTATCACGACACCATTGTGTAAAAATCAGGCAAATTAATTTAGTCGATAGTCCAAGAGGTCCCTGGCTGAATTTCAGAAACAAATGGGCATGTAGGGGTGTGTACAAACTACAAATAAACCACTCTGGATTTTGTGTATAGATTTTGGGGGGGCAGAGATAAAAAACGTATTCACTCTCTGGCATGCGCACATTTGGTATGACCATCCTGTTTTGCCGGGGCTGGTTATATACCCGTTATATAGTCAATACAGGGTTCTGTACAAAACTGGTTCTCTCAATAGATTATATAGTCATGTCAAGGACCCCTACATATTATATATATTTAGTCGCAGGTCCCCAGCTAAAAAAGATTTGTGCCAGCGACCCTCATACTGGGAAACATTTATTAAATGTTCAATATTGTCGTGTGCTTGTAGCTCGGCTATGGTCGGCACCCAACACAGTATAACTGCAGGCTTAAGTGACTTCCCTGTTCTACGACAGATTTGAACCCAGGTCAACTGCCATTGAGCTAGTAGAGCCTGCCTGCTTAATCAGGGGGTCAACATGTGTGTGTCAAAGGTCATGTCTCTAGACACAGGATGAAAATGTCTCAATAGAAGAACAGGGAGACGGTCAGGGGGCCCGGGGTCAAACTGTCTACTTTCCAATATAACATGGTAAAATATGTGACTCTACTGGCTCGCAGACTGATACTGTTGAATTGGAAACAAGCACAGGTTCCCACTCACACTACACTTATGAAAGATGTTATGCACTACTTGCAATTGGAAAAGATAAAGTTTGAATTGAGAGGGAGTGAAGATAGATTTTACCAGACATGGCAACCCTTCATTGACCATTTCAATAGGTGCACGCTAACCCCTCCTACACAATAGATAACATATTAGAAATGCCTAATAAAAACAGTATTAAAAAAAAAGAAGAACAGGGAGACCAAATACAACTGCCACAATTGCACTGTTGCATTGTTATATTGTATTAAAATATTCTACCATGCAGATTAGACAACATATACATTATTATTAAAATGTATTTTTAATTTGTTAAGTCTTAAGTTATTGATACCAGGAAAACATATGACTTTTGCCATTTCACGATATATAGTACGATATCCGAAATCCCTGGCGATATCCTGTCTCATATTACGATATTGATATAATGCTGCCTTCTCAGCCCTACAGAATGTTGTGATGCTTCACTGAAAGTGAACTGTTGGTAGTGTTTGTGGACCAAGAATGTTTATTTGAACGTTTACCCCTCCAAATGAGTCTCATTTCACTGCACATCTAATAGCGTTGAACTATAAAACATGGCCATTATGCCACAATAAATCTCCCCTTGTTGGTCTCACTGTGCCCACAAAGTCGGCTCTATTTATTGTCAATGAATATTCTCGAGTTCCAGTACAAACCACTTCATCTTTTCTATGCAGGGAAGAAAGAAGAGGAATAATTTAAATCTTATGTTAAGGGTAGCCAAATCACAATTTCATGTACACTCTGCTTTAGGGTGAATTGTTTTATTATCCTTTGTAGGGAATTGGGGATGTCCCGATACACTTTTTCGTTTTTCGTTTCCGATCCCGATACCACCATTTTTGTGTTAGCCGATACCGACATTTACATGTATACACATTTATACACAGAACGATTCGAATTTGATTCGATTCGGTGGAAATCTATGCGATTTCGATTTTGTGGAATTTGAGGCGATTCGATACGATACGGTGCGATCTGACACATTTAACCTTTTTTAGATTTTTAATTTGAAGCTAGATCTATAAAGAATATGGTTGGGACTTCATTAAAAAAAACATCTAATTAATTGGAGGATTTGTGATTAATTAATCTCAATTAATCACATTTTAATCGCATATCAATAGGCCTATTTGACCTGATCAGTGAGCTTTTTTTTTTCAAATGGATTTGGATACGAGTGAATCAATGAATGAATAGTGACTACATAAGCATAGGCAATTAAAAAAGTAGTAATAATAATAAAGTGATAATATTATTATTTATATAATGCTTCTCTGAGTACTTAAAGACGCTTTTCAAGGGGAACATTAGAAAACTAATAAAAACAACTTTATAAGAGAAAAACTAAGACTAGACTATGGAATAAAATAAATGAAAGTGGAATGAGATAGCTGGGGAAAGACATTCTAGAGGTGGGTTTGAACTTATAGGTGATGATGGCATATCTCTGAGTTTTGCGAAGTGCATTGTTTTGACAGGTCTGCCTGCTGTGGACAGTGAAACCCTGACCATTAAACATGGGCAGACGCAACGATACAGTCATACTGTCGATGCAAACAGACGTGTACAGTAGCTGCTCGGCCTGCTCCAAATGATATTCCCATTCGTCTTTGTGTCTGCCCGTGTAAACGCAGCATCGAGTGTGAGGGTTGGGGAACGGATGGACCATAGAGTTATTAAGGAGGACTCCTTCTAACTCCTTCTAACGATATGGACCAGAGTTAAACTAATGTTAGCTCCCATGCTAAGTAGTTGCTACCCTTGTCAGAAACAACAACCACCATCCAGATCGGGTGGAAGCTGCTGATCACTTTGCTTGTGCCCGTGGATGGGAAATGAGATTTAAAAGGCTGGCGTGGATGAAAGGCAAAGCACAGATGTGCAATAAAGTTGTGTCGTGACTCGTATCTGCGTGTGTATTCCGTCTGACGACGAGTGGTTTATGCTGCTGCTAGTGCTCGTCTGTTGTCGCTGGCTGCTGATGCATATAGAGCGTCATCATAAGCATGCGCCCGTCCTGCGCTGGAAGTAGCAGATCTACAAGTTATCTACCCGTCGCAATGCACAGCGCTTTGGGCTTGTACATCTGTGTTTTTCCCGCAGTTAGTTGAATTATATCGATTCGCAGCTTTAGGATCGAACCAACGTCCGATGCAGACGCTATTTTGACCGATCCAGACACACGTGCATCGATGTAGTCGCATCGTCAATGTTAAAATCGATTATCGATTCATATCGATATTTTTTGACACCACTAATATCTAGCTATGTATCTCGTGTTGTGTTTATCGCAGACTCCTCACTCAAATGTGCACTTGGAGTTTGGGCAACTCGAAAGCAAACTCCACATGCCCCAACATTTTATTTACCTGCCATAGTGTCGACCTCTGTGTCGGATCGATGGTTAGACTGGCATATTCGCCGATACCGATATGACCCGATACTTTTACGATACCGATACAGTATTGGGACATCTCTAATCCTCTATCGGTGTGGATATGTGTAAACGTATGTCTTTATGTGACCATAATGTGTGTGTGTGTGTGGTTGTTGTTGCTGCTGCAGTTGTTGAGGTGTTAACAAAATACAAAGCACATACACTACAGAACCTCATATTTGTCCTCAGCACTATCAGTGTGTGTGTGTGTGTGTGTGTGTGTGTGTGTGTGTGTGTGTGTGTGTGTGTGTGTGTGTGTGTGTGTGTGTGTGTGTGTGTGCGTGCATGTGCGTGTGCGTATGCATGTGTGTGTGCGGGGGGGGGGGGGGTGACTGTGGGTGTGTGCCTGCTGTTTATTAACAACAGTAGCATGTGCAGCACTTCGTAGTTGCACTCCGTTTGCTACAAAACCTAAAACATTAAGCTATTAGCACTTAAGCCATAATTAATCATTGATTTTGCGATGGGTAATTATGCTAATGCACCAATTATATTTCGTCATGGGTTTTTTTGTTGTGTGTGTGTGTGTGTGTTTTATCCCCACACTCCATCTGGTGCAAAATGTTGCGTTTGTGTCAAAGCCCCTCATATCCTCCTCGCTGTGCATTGGTTTGATTGGCCGCCCATGTGTTTACTGCCTCAGTGACTCAATTCCTCTCCAGTAATCCGGCACCGTGCAGCAGTGTGCCCCGGGGACTAATGCCTAAACTGTATGATGTCTGCCATTTAAGAATTTTAATAAAGGCTCGCCTTTAACTCTAGAATAGACTCGCGCGGCTAATGTCACGCTTGAATGTCGTATCACGGGGCCACAGATGTGTCCCCAGAACAACGTGTAGAAGGTCAAACAGATATAAATCCACCGTGTTGTGTCTCGGAGGCAGAGCAATATAAATGTCAACACGCGTCCAATGTGCCTATAACAAATGTCAATATGCCTAAATCCTTCTCTCCTTCTCCTGCGCTATACTCTATTATCGGGTCATATACTCGTCCTGCCCCAGAAAAATCCTACCTAGCAACATGGAAATCAATCAGGCTATATCAATCATTCTGTTTTCCCTGTCGTTACATTTTAACAACACAAATATTGTGTATGGGGTGGGGTCCCTATAAGTCAAAATACTTTCAGATCAGTGTTGTTTTTGGCAGCACATTTATATTTTAGTTTTAGTCATATTATAGTCTCAATTTATAGTTTTAATTTAGTTTCAGTCACATTTTTGTCACCTGGAATGCTTTAGTGTTAGTGTCGACTAAATATATGATTTTAGTCGACTAAATCTACAGTTGATTTAGTCGACTAAAATGTATTTTGGCGGGCCTTGATGCCGTCGTAATGGCTGTTTTTAAACAGCTATTTTCAGCATGCAACCAATTGTAAAATGACTTATACTGGATCTCTTGTCCACTAGTCCCTTCCTAACATTTTAGTTTAGTTTTTATTTGTTGACAAAATCAACAGTGTTTTAGTCATCATGGCTTAATTTCTATGTAGTTTTTGTAGTCAACGGACATTTTGTGTCATAGTATTAGTCGACGAAAACGCTGCTTTCAGATGGGAGTCCGTGGCAAAATACATAGATTATTTTAGGGCTCCTTGACCCGACCGTATGAGAACCACTAACATGTAACCCATGTCTATATACTCTCATGACATTCCTGACTTATGCTCTTATTATCGCATCATATACTCACTACCTCTCTCTCTCTCTCTCCCCCTTTTGTGTGTCTTGCAGGTAGCCAATAGGAATGGACTGGGCTGTGGACTTTGGAAGCTAGTAATGCCACTGGAAGAACACATCCATCTTTAAAGTGCCATCTATTCATGGATAACTACAAATGCGCATAGCTGGACTACAACTCCCAGAGGAATACCGCCTGTCCATTGTGTTGTTGTTGTATTATCCTCCCCCCCCCCTCCCCCCCACCAACCCCACCATCTCCATCTTCTTTCTCAGTCTGCCTCACCGCAGCCTTGACCCCCGACCCCGATCCTGGCAGGGAAGCATTGACTGATTACATCTCATTAAATTCAAGGACTTCTTACAGAGCAAGGCAAAAATAAATAAATAAAAAGTCAGTCATCAGCGCTGCAGTTGGTCAGGGCGGTGGCGGGTTGGTGCTAGGTGGGGCGGTGAGTCAATCGCCTCAGCAGTCACAACAAATGATTCATTATTTGTGAAACTGCTCAGCTCAGACCACTTAATCTACAAGGACCAATTACTTACTGGAGGGAACAGGGCCAATATGAAGGACGTGTCATTCGTGGATCGTCTCTTTGTCAGTCTGGCTGTGGCCTCTTTTGTTTTGGCCTCCGAGGAGAGGCTTGACTGCCCTAAGCTCTGTGTGTGCGAGATTAGGCCCTGGTTCTCTCCCAGCTCAGTGTACATGGAGGCTCCGACGGTCGACTGTAACGACTTAGGACTCTTCAGCCTGCCCGAGAGATTACCGGCAGACACACAAGTGCTACTGCTGCAGACCAACAATGTTGCGAAGATCGACAGGCCCTTGGATTACCTGGCCAACCTCACCGAGATCGATCTATCGCAAAACAACTTATCCTCCATCGGCGACATCCACCTGGGACACCTGCCCCAGCTTCTGTCTCTTCACGTGGAGGAGAACGGGATAAGAGAGCTGCCCGAGAGCTGCTTGGCCAAGCTGGCTAGCATCCAGGAGTTGTACATGAACCACAACCTCATCGCCTCCATTGCCCCCGGTGCGTTCCAGGGCCTCCGCAGCCTGCTTCGCCTCCACCTCAACTCCAATAAGCTGAAGGCCATCGAAAAAGAGTGGTTCGACGCCATGCCGAGCCTGGAGATCCTCATGATCGGCGAGAACCCGGTGGTCTCGATCCAGGATAGGAATTTTGAGACCCTCGGAAACCTGCGCAGCCTCGTCCTGACCAGGATGAACCTGTCCCAGCTACCCGACGACGCCCTGTCCGGTCTCGACAATTTAGAGAGCATCTCTTTCTACGATAACATTTTTCCCGAGGTGCCACACTCGGCCATACGGAACCTAAAAAACCTAAAGTTTCTGGATCTGAACAAAAACCCCATTGGGAGAATACAGCGCGGGGACTTTGTGGACATGCTCCATCTGAAAGAGCTAGGGATTAATAGCATGCCAGAGCTGGTATCCATCGACAGCTTTGCCCTCAACAACTTGCCTGAACTGACAAAAATCGAAGCCACTAACAACCCAAAGCTTTCCTACATCCACCCCAATGCTTTCTACAAACTGCCCCGGCTGGAGACCTTAATGCTCAATGGCAATGCGCTCAGCGCTCTCCACAGAATTACCGTTGAGTCGCTCCCAAACCTCCGCGAGGTGAGCATGCACAGCAATCCCATCCGCTGTGACTGTGTGGTGCGCTGGATGAACATGAACAGGACCAACATCCGCTTCATGGAACCTGACTCACTGTACTGCGTAGAGCCTCCCGAGTACGAGGGCCAGCACGTCCGACAGGTGCACTTTAGGGAAATGATGGAGATATGCCTGCCACTCATCTCACCTGAGAGCATGCCTGGACGCGTCAAAGTGCACAACGGTAGCTCCGTCTCGCTCCACTGCCGGGCTTTTGCAGAGCCGGAGCCGGACATATACTGGATCACGCCATCCGGTACCAGGGTTCTGCCCAACACCGTCTCTGACAAGTTCTACATGCACCCCGAGGGCACGTTCGACATCTACGACATAACAGAGAAGGAGGCCGGCCTCTACACCTGCGTCGCTCACAATCTGGTCGGGGCTGACCTCAAGACCGTGTCGGTGGAGGTGAATGGGTACTTCCCCCAACCCACCAACGGCTCCCTGAATGTCAGTGTCAGTTCGGTGGAGACCAACTCACTTCTGGTTTCCTGGAAGACCGCCCACGGTAGCTTGGCTCCCAGCATCAAATGGTACACCGTGACCGATACAAACCGACCCACCATGGCATTCACTACCAGAGTTCCCACTGACATCCGGGTCTACAACCTCAGTCATCTCAGCCCGGCAACTCAGTACAAAGTGTGCGTGGACGTCCGCAGCATCCACTACAAGCGTGACACCAAGTGTGTGAGTGTCACCACCAAGGCATTAGAAGTGTCACCGAAGGACACAGAGAAGTTGGACGCTGTGGTGATTGCCATCTTCGGCGCGCTACTCGCTGTGATTTCGGTGGGCTGCCTCCTCGTATACGTGTCTCTGAGGAGCCTTTATGTGGAGTCAAGGAGATGCGAGTCCAAAGTGCCGCTCACATCGGTGGAGGCCAGTGGCATGCACTCTCCTTTCTTTACGAGGCTCTGGGTCTCGGGCAAAGGACTGCCAAGCGGGGTGGAAGTGAAAGCCACGGTCATAAATGTGTCTGACGATGCCTTTTAAAGAAGCGCAGCGATGTGTTGAGCACCACAAACCGACTTACCGCAGAGAAAGAACAAGGCCGCGAGGGAGAGAGAGATTGAAATGAAACAAAAACAAAGACAAACCTGCAGTACTGTTTAAAAAGGGCATATCCTTTTTTTAGGGGGGGGGGGGGGGGGCTCGACTCAAGTTATTCTGTGAAAACTATATTTGGATACGGGGTGGGGGGGTGTGTGGTAAACAATGGAAAATAGACGACACACTCCCCGTCTCAATCCCAACTGAAGTGGCAGCATCATAACGGTTGCATCAAACCTGAGCTAACATTTCGCAGGAAGGGGGATCATTCCCGCTTCAAGATATATACTGCTCCCCCCCCCCCCCCGGCTCCACCCATGCAGAAATACAGTCGAAAATGAAAGACAAGAGGACGATGACGATGGTCTGCTCTGTTGTAATTGACTGTTAAATGTGTTCAGAGTCGTGGAACTGTCTGTGTGGTCCCAAGCAATACCGTCTGTGCTTTGTAAAACATCCATAGACGAGTTATAGAGCTACAGTACAGTGATAGCGCCTTGTCTATATACCGGG
Organism: Protomyctophum parallelum; assembly: GCF_964188405.1. Taxonomy (NCBI): domain Eukaryota; kingdom Metazoa; phylum Chordata; class Actinopteri; order Myctophiformes; family Myctophidae; genus Protomyctophum; species Protomyctophum parallelum. The sequence continues at coordinate 4,631,662 of NC_139714.1, forward strand.
AAGGGGGATTTTGTAGAATAGACAAAACCGTGACTATGGCGTAAAGCTTTTAATGGAATATATCCCCTCCACACGCAAATCCCACTTGCTCGCGCGCACACACACACACACACACACACACACACACACACACACACACACCTTTTTTTCTATTTAAAGTGCGAGGACTCTCAATTTTTCATGGAAATATTGTTATATATTCTATTCTGGTGATGTACTGAGAATTCCTTGTATCTGAACAGTCTACTTGGGTTTAGATTTTAAGAGCGAGGAGCAGGCTGCTCTCATGACTACAATGTTGTGATGTTTAAGCATAACAAAATTAAACTATACTATTATGGGTATCTAGGGAGGACATTTGCCGAGATGGCCGTCTGCATATAGTTCTTGTGACGAAAGGGACTGGGAAACAAATAAAGGGGGATGTTGGAAGGTTTGGATGACAACAAACAGAAATGGACTCATAAGGAGACTCTTGAGGCTGTCTGCATTATCTCCCAACCGAAAGGACGGAAGGATGTTTGTATAGAACCCCGGTTAAGTGCCTACAACAAAGAACTATGTACTGTATGAGGTCAAACGGAAGAGATACCGAAGAAACATGTCAGAAATACCACCGTGAAAAACATGGCCATGTCTCATCACCGCAGCAATCACAAGCTAAAATCTCCAGTACTTTTAGTGGGAATACGTTCTCAGTATTTTTAGCATATACATATTTTAAGAACAAAACAAAACAAAGCAAAAACAATTATAAATAAAATGTTGCGTTGTTGCTTTGGGTGTAAAGTTAAAAAGCCATTTTTATATTGACTGTACTATATGTGATCATTGGGCACAACAGACTAAAATAAGAATTGTGCCAAGAAAAAAAGAAAAAAACTGAAAAAAACAAAAAAACAAATAAATGTCATTGTTTCTTTAACAAACAACCCGACACCAATTCTCTCTCCTTCTGTTCTCCTTTCAGTTACCTCTAGGGCTGGGTGATATAGAACTTAAAATCAACATCACAATTATTTAAAACCTTTGCCTCCATATACTGTACAATTCATCTATAAGCTCACAGCACATCTCAAAGTGACGTGACATTGTGAACTTGTACTGTAGATCAGCCATTTTTAAATAAACAAAAAATGTATCACCATATTAGTATAATAGAGCTTTGCAGTCCCGCCCCCTCAAGAGACCCGGAAAATAAATCCCTGTTCATTTTCCTCATAGACTTTTCAGAAAGTATTTATTTAAAGACGTTTACGCCGCGGACAAAGCCAACTCTTGTCGTGACAAATCATGACAATAAACACAATGTTTTGGGCCAAACAAAGTAGAAAAAAACGGCATGTTACAACACTTCTTTTGTTGTTTGTAATTATCTGTTTGGTCCAAAATATTGTGTTTGTTGTCATGATTTGTCACGACTCGAGTTGGCTTCGTACAACGCTTAAAAGTCTTTAAATAAATACTTTTTGACATGTCTGAGAAAAATGCATTGGGGATCATTTCCTGGGCCTGGCGTCGTCATGAAAGGGGGCGGGATAGGCTACAGGATTAAGTGATTAATCAGAGTAGACTAATTGATTTATGCGATAATATATAATAGAATATTTTGTTCGTGTTGATTTGTTGACATAGAAAAATAAAACGTGATTATTCTAAATTGGATATTGGTGCTAAAAGTTCTGTATATTGTCATTGCCCAGCCCTAGTTCCCTCATATTACAGCAGGTATTCAAGAAACTGCAGCACATGGTAATAATCACCTCTATTCTCCCCTTTGTCATTCTTCAAACCCTGACTAATTATGAAGATTGAATGCAGCCGAGACCTTTCAACTGTAAGCACGTTGCACCAAACATACCTAATGACCACAGGGCAATGCGATACAAACGAGGGGAGCAACGGCACTGTGGGGGGGGGGGGGCTTTCGGTGGGTGGGCAATTGGACTTGGCAACTGCAGCGGATTTAATGTTAATGTGTCCTAACCCTGAGATATGTACACGTACTGTATGTATGTGTGTGTGTGTGTGTGTGTGTGTGTGTGTGTGTGTGTGTGTGTGTGTGTATGTATGTGTATATATATATATATATATATATATATATATATATATATATATATATATACTGTATATGAACAAAAGAACAGAACTCATTACCCGCCTCATTAAGAACATGTTCGCCCTTCAGACGCGCTGAATATAGTCACACAATGTCACCGCACTACAGCTGCTGCTGAGCCTTCCATTCACACAGGGACACGCCGTCCCTGCACACAACAACGAGAGAGAGAGAGACAGACAGAGCGTACAGTACAGTAGAGCAGTACGTGGTTCTCAACTTGTCCCCACATGGTTTTTGTCCCCCCCAGATGATACTGAAAGGACAATTTAAGGACTTTTTTAATATCTAAAAAATACCATTATACTGTGTTCAAATGGAACCAAATGTACCTGCAACGGTTTGGGGGTGGGTGTTGTTATGTTGTAGAGCGGTGTAGAACAAGACACAGGAAAAAAAGAGGAAAAAATTTAGGGGAGGAGGGGAAAAAACTGCTTTAAGGAGTTGTATTTGTTTTATTGAAGGCTATAGTGTCGTTGATGAATGGCTGTCAGAGGCGGAGTGACACGGCGGATTTATCAGACGGGCCTCGCCGCTCGTACATCACGGCCCTGCCTTTGCGGCGGTGTGTGGACGCGGGCTCTCGGAGCGGAGCCATCTGTCAAAGACAGAGCGAGTTAAGAGACGAGGCGCGGCGGCAGACCGCTCCTCCTCGGGTGATGCGGGTCGGATCCGTCTCGCGGTCTGCACGCTGACACGCAGAGACGAGGGCGCTCGGTGCCGTGCTGTGCGAGGCATTCAGCAGACGTGCTTACGCCTCAGAGCGGCTTTGCAAGGTCGCAGTAAACACTAACACCACTCAACCAATGGCAGGGCACAGGAAGTTGCCTTGGAATTAAGAGCACTTATAGAACAGTGGTTCTGAAAAAAAACCTGTTAAGATCTGAGGCCGATTCTACAAATTTAAATCTACTAATCTAAACCTTCTCAAACTTTGTCGTGCCAAGGAACCCCAAATTGATATCTATACAGTACTGGAGGCCCCGATCTGAAAATGTTTGTAAGGCCCAGAAGAAACGATTTAAATTATTTAAAAAAAAAATCTACCTATACCTACCCTACCTACCTACCTACCTATTCTTATCTTCTGACTTTTGCTTTTGTATCTACGATAGTCTTGGCTAGCACCCCCCAGTGCATCCTGCACTTTCACCAGTAAAGCCTGTACTTCTCTGTACATATACAAAAAACTGAATATAAGGTGCTGCCCCAAATGTTAACTCGCCCTTCAGAGTCTTTGTGCAAGTTATTATTCCATATTTTTCAAATAAAGTAGTGTTTTAGTCTCGTCTGTGTCGGAAGTTCCCTGTATTCCTCAATGGGCGGTAGTGAGGGGGTGCATCCAGTGAAAGATGGAAGCATTAGCCTCAATGTAAACAGGAAGTAAATGAGGGGAGGAAGAATTGTGTTCGGCCACAGATGGGATTAAAACGTCTGGGTTTCCGAGGCTACATCATCACACACTCAGTGCCGTGCGCTGTGAGAGCCCATACAGCAGCTCATGGGTATTGCGCATACTGTTTTCCTTTCCCCACAAGTGTCTTGATTTGATTACATACTTGGGTGAGTAAGCTGGATGTTATCCAACAACCCTCTACTGCCTGTCTAACTCAATTGCGTACATTTCCACAATCTCTCTTTCTTGATTTCTTTCTTGTTCACCTCCTCCTTTCTACTCCCCTCTGTCACCTTAACACAGACAGAGGGGATGGCATTCGAAAATAGCCTAGTCTACAAGCTCAGATGTGACAATGTTCTTGTAGATTGGCTACTTTTGAACTATTTTGAAAACAATCTGGAATAATCGTTAGATATTTGGAATGATCTTGAAAATCCTTAACAACACAAATCTTGTGTGAGGGTCCTGTGTATCAAACTGAGAGCTTGCTATTTCCACTGTATTTGAAATAGGGCTTAAGTGGTTAATTCATAATGTTGTTTTTATCCCTTCTGTCAAAAGTACAAATTTGTCTTTGAAATGTCATGAGCGACCTTTGTTTCTGTCCAATACAGTGTTGATTTTGACAGACAATTTTGATTTTAGTTTGTCAGTCTCTTGAATAGTTTTAATTTAGTTTTAGTCACATTTTAGTCACCTGGAATGTTTTAGTGTTATTCTAGTTGTAATCGACTAAATATCTTAATATTTTAGTCGACTAAATCAGGGGTTTTCAACTGATTGTGAACAAGGGACCACCACCCTGACTTAGAATCAACCTGGGGACCACTATTGTGTTGGGTGGGGATATGGCTTAAGATTAGTGCTTTTGTAAGTTAACACTTGCTATGCATCCCATGTGTATACATCCCACTGTTTCTCAACCGTTGACTACTACTGGTAAAATGTCCTAATAATAATGACTCAACCAGACTCAATCCGGTGCATTTCCCCCTTCTTGAGAATCTCAACTCCCTTTTTCTGTTGAATTTCTTGAACTCCAACTTGTCAGTAAATGACTACATGGATGGACTCATCATAGGTCACCAGGTCATTCAGTTCACGGTTTCTCAACTAGTGGAAGGAACATTTAAAACAAATCTAAAAATCCTACAAAATGCATGGTCAGGGACCACATGCAATACCTCCACGGACCACCAGTGGTCCACGGACCACCTGTTGAAAACCCATGATCTACAGTTGATTTAGTTGACTAATGCATTTTGGCGGGCCTTGATGCCGTCGTAGCTTGTAGATCGGCTATTTTCAGCATGCAACCAAGTGTAAAATGACTTATACTGGATGTCTTGTCCACAGGTCCCTTCCTAACATTCTTCTAGTCTAGTCTAGTCTAGTCTAGTTTTTATTTGTTGACGAACTTGTCAATATATAGTTTTAGTCATCATAGCTTAGTTTTCATTTAGTTTCCATTTAGTTTCCGTCAGTGAAAAAAGGTAGTCAACAAACATTTTTGTCAGGATCATTTGGGGGGAGGGTAGGTCGATGGATGCTTAGACACTGCAGGTGGAACACTCTGGTACACACCCGAAGTGCAAATAGAATAAGTAGGCCTTCTATACGTATTGCTATTGCACTCCTAGACCTGAAATCATGTTTTACGTGTTATGACCGAAAACTACATTTTGACAGCATTTGGGAGTATACACACTCCGGGACATTTTTTTATTGTGATTTCATTCTCAGTCTCTCCCCCTTCATCTCTACCCTATTTCGATCTCATGGGTATCTCCACAACCGCCCACTCTTTCTCTGACACACACGCACGCACGCAGGCAGGCAGGCACGCGGACGTGACGCACGCACGTACGCACACTTCACCTTTGCCATTCCCGCCCTCAAATTGCGAGCATATGAATCTAAGAGATAGCTTTTTCTCAATCGTTTGTACATTCAATTGCACTGCAGGGGGTGCTGGTGGGGGGGGGGGGGGGGCTCTGAATTTAAATCCCACATGGAAATAACTGGCGAGCTGTCACCATTATAATCCACATGCAGGGAGAGTGGGAGTGAAAGAATGTTTCTCGCTGAATCTTCAAATACATTCAAATATAAAAATAAAAAAACACCTTGTTCTGTTAGAAAGAGAAAAAAAATCCATCTGTAATGAGGTAGGTATTATTAAAGCTTTCTCTGTGGAGGCTGTGAAGGATTGGTGTTTCTAATGTTTCTAGTCGGTTTCATATTTAAATTTTGCCAGGTTCAAATTCATACTGCCTAAAGTCTGTGGTGCAATATGCAAGTGGGAGGCGCAGTTGCAATAGCCTCATTTATTTTTTTATCACTACAAGTCCATAGTTAAATCAGTACCTGGGGGGGGGGGGGGGGGGGGGGTAATGCAATAAAATGGATGGGTTAAATCCAAACAGGGGGTGAATTAATAAAACAGTACAGTAACGCCTTTTCTGAAAGATTTAAAAACACAAACCACCAAACATCAAAACACAGTAAAACATTTCTAAATGAGAAAAAGAGGTTGCACATCAGCAATGGTTTTCAGTGGAGTACCAAACCCAAATCCAGTATACATAAAAAAATAAAAAAATCCAAAAAGGTAGCCCATCCAAAAATTAAACAAGCGGTGGACAAAGTACTCACATTTCCATTTCTTTATTGGCACACACCAAAAAGGAACGCTTACGCGTTTTGGCTATGCAGCCTTTATCAGATCATCATTGCTCTGGCTGCATAAATTCCTATTTTTTTAAGTAAAACATTTCTATTACTATATATATAATTATATATAGTAAACTTATAAAGTTATAATAAACTTAATTAATTTACTGAACAGGACCAAAGTTGCTGATTGTGCTTACGGTGTTTGGTTCCGTATGTTCATAAATAAGATCTATGTTATGCCCAGTAACATATTTTAGTGTACACATGATTATACTCAGTTAAAAACAGTGATAATCTTGTGTAGTTTTCTTCAACGTAAAGAGCTTTTGTTATAGAGTAGTTATAGAAAGGAGATGACTGTTGAGAGAAAACAGTGCCTGTGGCAGCTCAGGGCACTTTTATACATTTGAATCATCAGCTTATTAAAGTTAGAAACTACTGCGCGGGTCCAAGCAGCTAGAGGCAACCATATTCCAATGACAAATGAAATGTCAGCGTGTATTTATAATCCCACTGCAAGCGCGGCATGCACTGTCCTTAATGGCATTGCTTGATTTCTTTCTAGAGACTGTGGCTTCGGTTTCAATAACAGTGCGTGACTGTTAACATGACCAAATAAAATGGATTTTGTTTCATGGAGTGCTTTTATTACAGTAGTAGGAGGTACTTCAGCAGCTCACAAAGTATGACAGCAATGGCGTATTTTTTTAATACTTTGATTTCTTTATAGAGACGTACAGTTAAAGGGACACTTCCTTTTTGCAAAATAATATCTGATAATGACGTTAATGAGGAAAGAGGAGGTTCCAGACGATATGAAGGATTCAATGAGCCACCCAGTAAGGAACCCCAAAACAATATTGAGTATACGCAGCAATTATTAGTTGATGAGTTGACTGTGTACTAATGTACTAATAATTTATTACATTTCTATCTACGCAAAATGTTTTCATTTATATTGTTACACATTGAACCTGAAGTATGGATTGTTTCGTTATTACTGTATTCAACATTGTAGTTTCTTCTGGGTGTGCTGATAATGCATTATGTAAAACGTTCATCTGAGCCCATTCTCCCATGTCCCTGGGTAAGAATAGCATAATATCCTTCACATATTAATGTAATGTCAGACCTTTACTCATTTATGAACATCTGCTTTGCAAATAGCTTTCTGTTTGTTCTGTGACATGCTGACCTGGTTAAGTCTAAGAGTTATTCCAAATGACAGCTGAAGCTTTCATACCGTAGCTATATCCTATAAGCTGAGCGCATTTATCGACGGAGGAGCCAGAATTCGCCGCTTTGCTATTCGAGGCGCGTGTTGCTGTAGTGTGTAGCTATACTTCCAGTAAAGTACAGACAGGCCGTCACGGCAGATTGGCCACGGCTTGTCAAAGGAGTGAGCAGTCAAAAACCATTAGTGTGTGCATCTCTGTTCCTTCTGTAACCTCTCTCACATTTCCATAACCACTTTTGATAGCATATAGGCCTGCCAGTGGTTGTCAAAGTGTGGTTCGTCTATCCGTCACCCCACACCTCCATATGGTCACACATCGTGACATCATGACTCCATATATGGTCACGCATCGTGACATCACGTCTCCATATATGATCACACATATGTCCGCCTGACATCATCAAACCCTCTACACTCAAAGACAAGCTATATGTGGCCATGAACCCTGGCCATACCTTTGGTCACTATATTTTAAAATTAACTACTTTTATTTTTTATTCCCTTTTCTGCTAAGCAGCGAGCTATATGCTTAGATGATTCTATTTATATTACGATAAATCTGCGTGACTGTAAAGATGAAACAGAAGTGGGGAGGAGGCTCCACTCCGCTTTATATATTTGACTCATGATAGAACTTCCGTTGCTCCAGACTGTATGATGGAAGCATTTGTAAATTGCGAGAGGCAACAGTCTAGTAACGTGAGACTAATGCCAAAGCGACAGCACTCGCCTATAGCAGTCTGCCGTCACCCAAGTGGATGTGTGCACACACTGATCTGGGCCTAGCAGTGTGCCGTCACCCAAGTGGATGTGTGCAGTGTGCACACACTGATCTGCCCGACCAGCGCCACCTCCACACTCTCACGAAGGAGACTGCCGTCGAGCGGCGCCGTCTGGCCAGGGAACAACAGTGTCACCACTGCCAGAGTCTCACAGAGGACGATGCCGCGAGCCGGCGCCTCCTCAGATTCACTTTATTGTCACTTAGATGCACGGTTTAGGTACATAGGCTACATGTGAAAAACGTACGCTGAGAAGCTCCAATAAAAACATGATTGTAAAACACATGATAAAACCTAAAAACACTCAAGGACAACAAACACAGGGAAATAATGTCAGTCAAAGTGCATATAATGCATAATACTCGTAAGTGCATATAGAGTACGGAGGGTTATTACATTCCTTTTCAGATGGTGAGGCCGCAACGAAATAACCTACCAATTTGGGGCACCATGAACAAATTATACATTATGCTTGTGCATTCACGACGAAGACCAGGCACAGACAGGCTCACGTGCTCGCCTGCAGTCCTCCCAAAACACATCAGTTGCGTGATTTTGACCGAGCCAATTTAATTTTGTGCAAGGCTGTGAGCCTAATAGAGTGTTGATTCAGAAATGAGAGCATGCAGCCATCACATTTGCATGTACCCACTGATTGTCGGTCTGGTCCTGCCCTAGCCTGGTTAATAAACCAGACCGAATCAGCCGTTGGCAAAACCTGCCCGGCATGCTGGATGCCACCCCGTGATATCTTTGCCATTCCACATTTAAAAATCTGCAACCAGCAGATTTGAAATGGGAGGAAAAATACAAAGGAAAGAAAAGATGAAAATCAACGTCTCTTCACACAATTGGCATGTTAAGTAGCCTAGCATATCGGGTTACTCACATATTAGCTAACTAACATATTGACAAACAACGAACCACAAGTCTTGCATGGGCCAGGCAGTCATCGACGAAAAATCAACCAGGAAATGAATGTGGGGCAGAATATTACACCGCAGAGGGCTTTTCTGCTAATTGGAAGCCCCTTTTTTTTCCTCCACGAGATGATTGGTTTCCTGGACTTCCGATTGATTACCGGTCCCCCGTTTGTCTCGGTGCACTTTCCTCCATGAGGGGGAACATGGCACGGGACAGAATGCAGCCGGTGGGCCGGGTTCGATCGATGCAGAGACTAATGAGGTATCCACATGCATGTGCCTGTGCCTGCACTGATGACTGATTGGGAACCACGGGGGAAAAGAGAGTGCAGGAAATAAAAAGGAAAAAGATTATCTTTAGGCGGCTCACAAACTGTGGGCCGGCGACCCACTGGTGGGCCGTCAGGATACTGCAAGTGGGCCCCCAAATATAAGAAAACAACATGGTATTTATTTTTTCAAAACCTTGAAAAATGTGTTTTCATTGTGACATTGATAAATAGGAAAGTAAAGTTTACTGCAGGTCCATCGATCCAATCGAATGAACATGCTCTGAAAATGCACGCGGCCTGAGATTTTCATGTGATATGCTGTGATTCAAAATGGTTGGGAACCACTGTGTTTTGGTGGTAACAAGAAGACTCGCCACTTTTACCCTTTTTGAAGGGAAGAAACTCGCCAGAATGTGAAGAAGGCTTGCCCCGGAAAGTGAAGAAGACTCGCCAAAAGGGGAAGAATCTCGCCAAAGGTGAAGATATCTCGCCGGGTCAAGTCTTCCGGTATTCGTTTTGGTTGCTCATGATCGTCTGTTGCAAACCAGACAGGAACACGTATCCCTTATCAGGCTTTCTGTTGCCATTGTCGTGTGTGTGACATTGTTAGCCCCGGGTCCTTATCAGATGCAGTGATTATGCCACGCCTGTTCAGCCAGCCTAAACCATTTGGCCTCAAGTTTTGGCCCGATCCTTGGTTTGTCTTTTTGTCTGCATTTACCTTTTTGCCATTTTATCTCAGCTGGCAATAAAACAAAGATTTTTGTATTCTTGCCTTTGTGTTGGAGTCTGCACTTGGGTTCACCTCGACTATTCAGCGTAAGAATATCTCAACATGGAACTCTCAGAAACAGACAGAAGAAGAAGGATGCTGGTTTACATTTTCTAAATTAGTTGTGATTAATGACTTTAGGCAGTTCAAGGTCTCCCTGTTTTTGGCGTCTTACAATTGCCACCCAGAAATTGTGAATAGTGTCCCTATATTCCTGCTGAATGCCTCCATATCTCAGATCTACACTGCAAGTTACTGGCATTCCTGGAATGCCGCCCAGCCAAAGCCAAATGCACTGTGTGGTCGGAAACTAACCTATTGTGTAAAAAAAATTAATCACATCGCTCGGGAGTCGGGCCGCGTTCCAGAGAATGCGCGTACTAAGAATAATGCGGTGGGGGTGTAGCTGGCCTAAATAGGACAGCACGGTGTGTCTCTTTCATCACAATAGGGTGGCCTTATTCATTGATGCAATGATGGCGAGTGTGGAGTGGGGTGAGCGAGACGGGGGAGACGGAGTTTATTAGACAGTCAGGGCTCACGAGGGCCGTTCAATATAAGAGCACGTGTTTGAAGACGGTAGTATGGTGGCGAGCACAACAGATGCACTGTGCGTAATTGTTTTCATGTGAAACAGCCTTCTGCAGCTTTCAGGATCTGCCTACATGTGTTCGCATGCACGCACACACACACCCCTACTGTACACATGGACACACATACAAATGCAAGACTGCAGCACATGCAGGCACTGCATGAAAGCAAATCTCACACACACACACACACACACACACACACACACACACACACACACACACACACACACACACACACACACACACACACACACACACACACACACACACACACACACACACACACACACACACACACACACACACACACACACACACACACACACGTCAAAGCACAGACACCATATCTGGTGTCTTGATGTCTGCAGCGCCGCTCCTCACTAGCCTTAATACTAATTAAAGCTAATCAGCAGGCGAGTGAGCTGGAAACAGGCCTCATTATCTCCTTCCCTGCTGTCTGTCAGAGCTGTTCATAGCCATGTTGGGCTGTATGTGTTTTAACAGTCGCATACATGGGACAAAGCACATCTATTCTGTCAAGAAAGGTTCACAGAAGTGCAATGCACAGCAGCCCCTTTGAGGCGCCGACCAACGGTAAAGACACTAAAGAAAGGCATCAAAGAGTCGCCACACATAGATGCCATTAATGTATTGAGGAGAAGAGGAAAAAACAAAAAAAAACAATATGCCAACATTTCAGACAGCAATGCTGCCTTCTTCACGGTAAAGAAATCAGGGTGTGTGTGTGTGTGGGACACTAAATCACACAGATGACAGAGGACCACCAATTACAGGTAAGAATTATGGAGGTAACCAATCAACAGAGGTTTACAATAAAGAGACAATCGTCAGTATCCAAAGGTAGATGGAAAACAGCAGGGCAAGTCTCAAATTACTATTCTGTCAAATCAATAAATACAAATCAGGTGAGATATTAATAATGCGGCAAACCAAACGCAGTTCAAACTGATTGCTTGCCTGTACAGTGAAATGAAGATCACCAGGCTAATGGAACCCACACAATAGAGAGTGCCAATGCAATGCATTCAATATCCAGCACAATAATAAAGAGCCGAACAGTAGAATATAAAACTAATGAAGACAGTGGTAGAACAACCTGCTCATTTCAATATACACAACCTCAGGATGGGAGTAGCCTACTGTAGAGAGATGTGACGCCTATGGATACTGGGAGAAATACAACAATGTGCAAACACAGCAGCAAAATTTGTGAACTGTTGCGACAAAATAAGGTTATAGCGTTAGCCAATGGATTACAATCACCCTAAGGACTAGTATGTGTATGAAGTAGATCTACTGCACATGTAAACAGAGCTGCTACCTTTAAACACATCTTAAATCCGATTGTTTTTTTGTATGCTATTTAAATAGTCTTGAGAAAAAATGCTGCAATTTGTCCCAAAGTGACTGCAAAAAAGAATGCTGTATATATTTGTTTCAAAAAAGCTTTATACCCTGTATAACTTTAACATGTACAGTATATAATTAACGATGCAATGTGACAGAGCTGTTTACAAAATGCTGTACCCCCTCCAACTGTATATACTTTCCCCATTTTCAACTGTTCTTATTGTATTTTGACACTTGCTTTGGCAATGTAAACGTTGTCAAATGTTTTCCCATGCCAATAAAGTTAATTTGAATTGAATTGGATACAAACACACAAGGACAAATGTATACTAAAGGATGGTCTATGGAAAAGCTATCACATCAACCAAGCACGACCCGCCAACCACCACACCTACTGCAGTGCACGCACGCACACACGCAGGCACCACGCACACATGGAGTCTGAACGCAGGAGATGCAAATGCACGTACGTGGATGACTGTGAGACGATAAGAAGGCAGTATTCTTTTAGTTCATTACACGCTTCCTTGGAAACAGGAATAACAATCACCAGGGTGCACTGTTTTGATCTTCATTATCCTTTCAGTTTCATTATTCCTCTCTCTCTCTCTCTCTCTCTCTCTCTCTCTCTCTCTCTCTGACAGTGACGAGAGCACTTCTCATTCTCTCATCTCAGATTTGACAAAACTGCCAACTTCAGACCGCAACGTAGCTGATGTGAGCCGTAGATTTTGTTGTTGCTTCCCCCCCCCCCCCTCCTCCTCCCCCTCCTCGTCAAAGATAATTGTATTTAACAGAAATTATCAGCCTAGATTATGTGCAATTGAATTTAGCATGGGATGGGAAGGCTGGTTAACGGGCCCGGCGGCAATCTGCTCCCCTCCGTCAAATGTTTGCGTCGGAAATTATATTTCCATCATCTTAGCGCTATATGGAAGAAATTGAGTGACCTATTAAAGGGTATTATGTTAACAGTTTCCGTGCCTTGAATGGATTACTCCAGGTTAATGTCGCTGCCGTATCGGACATACCCGCCTTTTGTTTTATGTGTTTAATCCGCCGTAATGTAATGAATCAAAAGAAAATCCGTCTTCGTCGCAGAGTATGAGACTGGATGGCTTCGCTGTGATGACGAAACCGGAAATCGTCACATGCTGTGGGCTGCTAGGGCTTCTGGGAAATTGAGGCCAATGGAAATGCATTGGGTGCAACGCCTCATTGAAACCAATCTTGTGTGCGTCTTCCGCGTGCACCAAGATGGTGGATGCTACACACAGATCATAACAAACCACGGGAGCTTTTTTTGATGGATTTTCGCGGATTAAAAGCCCAAATAATTCAGCGTATGCTCTAAAGGTAATACAACAATCTCGGCAGTGAAGGGGGGTTGATTAAAATGCGGGTTAATCGTAAAAAACAGTCAAACTGTTAATGTCGGAAACAAATAACAGGCAGCGGAACGGCAACGTATTCATTACTGTTCGTTCCACTGACAAATATTCTCCTTCGGAGAACTGTTGTGGTAGATCTGTTCCTGTACCCCCGAAGGGAAAACAATAAGAAAAAATGAATGGCTTTGTGGTCGCATTGGACTAAAAGAAAGACACGTCAACTGAAATGAGTCGAAAATCCTTCAAATGAGCGCCGGAGATCTTCTATTGAGCATCTCTCCCTCTCGCTCTGGCTGCAGAGATTTATTCCATTTGTAAGCCCTGTCTCAGCCATACTCTGAGGAACAGCCTCCCTCTGTATTCTGAAGTGAGTCCAATAGTACACGGGTGATAATGAGGCCTGGCGGCAAGCCTGCGGTCCTACAGGTCATTAGCTGGGGTTACAAAAGAAAAAATAATTACCCCTTCGTCTCTCTTCTTGCATCGCTGGATCTCCTTTATACACAGTCAAATCCTCACTGTAATTAAGAACCGAATGGACCCATAAGGGTTCGAACGGTTGCATTTGGTATGCTCTCAGAGTTACAAATGGATAAGAAAGTATTTAGGATTGTACGGTGTAAGAAACAGCCATTTCTGACCAGACTCAGACCCTCCACCCCCCTTGAACGCGGGGAAAAGGCCAGTTCTCCAAGCGCCACCCACCCCATCTCCCCCCCACCAAGCCCACACCACCTCCGGGGCTTCAAACAAGAGGGCCGGCAGACATAGAGCGAGAGCCATCCTTCACGGATTCAGCTATGGATTAGCCAAGTGGGGAGATGCGAGACGGTGGCGCTAATGAGGGCGAATCGATCAAAATGAGCGAGACCACTCTTAGAACAAAGAGGGCTTAAGCCTCGCCACAGCTCCGAGGAGGCAGTTACAGCCAGGTACTCTGATAGCTAACATTTGTGGTTGATTGAGGTAGGCTGTCTGCTTTAAGGTAATTACCATTCACTGGCGACCGCCGGTACGAGACGGGTCTCAATGCCCCCCCCCCCCCCCCCCCCCACACACACACACACACACACATACATACACCTCCATAGATCTCCACTAATGCCCCTATATTGCAACACCTGGTGACAAAGCGTTTCAATCTTTTCCCTCTACATTCGATTAAACCAACGTATTCTCTCACCCGTGCCGTCAAACGGGGGAGTTGGGACGGATTTGACCATCCATGTGAGTGAGGTGGACTCCACGGCAACGTTGCATGCTGACAGGGATGTGATGAGTAATGATTCTGTCCCTATCGGTACAGGGTACACAAATACAATAAAATTTTACAATTTAGGCATTTAGCAGATGCTCTTAATCCAGAGCGATTTACAGTAAGCCAGAACAACACATGCAATACATCAAATAAGAATTGTCATCAAGAATCATACATATTAGCTAAGAACCTCCGTCTAACAGTGGACTATCTATATAATGAAAGTGCGTATACACTATAGAGTGCTATGTCTACGTAAAATATTATCTAAATTACATAAGTTGAGCTTTTGCATACGACTGTAAGGTCGTCAAGGCTAGGGCAAGTCCTACGGCAGGGGTATTCAACTGGCGGACCGCGGTCCACGACCGGACCGCGGACCACCTCTCTGCGGACCCCTAACTTTTTCAAGTTAATAATATAAATAACATCATATGGTACATTTCTCATGTGAAATTGCTGCAAAGGTCCCCAAAATGTCCCCCAAGGGCCCCCAAAATTCTGGCGCGCGCTACGCGCGCGCAGTGTGGCCTGCCAGGGCGTATAACTCTGGCCTGATTTGGAGTTCCACTCCGGGCCTGCACTCTGCACCCCATTATTGGTTGGGTGGAAGGCGATCTGATTTGTATAAGCTTGGCTTGACCATACTAAACGGGCATAGAGCCCCGCTCTCCAATGGACGCCGCGCATGGGACCGGACCTCGGTCTTATTCAAAAAAATATTTGTGGACCTTCATCATTTCTAGTTGAGGACCCCTGTCCTACGGGTTAAGATGCATGGAGATGACTGAAGAGGTGGGTTTTCAGACTATGGCGGAAGATTGGGAGTGAGTCTGCAGTTCTGATTGCAATGGAAAGGGCATTCCATAGTTTTGGAGCCATGAAGGGTGAAGAATTTGGGACGTTAATGTCCCGGCGTTTTTAGTGAATGTACTTCCAGCTTCCCTGTGTTGGCTGAGCGTGCGGGACGGTTCGTAGGGTCCGATCAGACTTACAAGATATGGGGTTTCCATACCTTTGGTTAAACAACCTGAATGGAACCAATTAAGTTGGCTGAAGCAGACTTTGCAATGCTTGTGGGTTACCCATTTGTATTTCTTGCCAAATTTTTGAAATTCTAAAATAAAGTTTAAAAAAAGATTAGTGGTCAGACAGGTCCCAAGCTAGAGTACCACAACAGCATGATATGTTGATTACAGCAAGCGTGGTTGCATTGCTTTATGTTTCACAAATTTTGATAATGTTTCTGCCTGCACAGAATTTCCGGTGCTGAATGCTTTGTGCTTCAATAATCCTATTTTCTACAGTATTGCTGCTTCCCCGCAGGATCGATGAAGTCTCCCTTTATTTGAGAAACAGCTCAGCGTGAATATGAATGGTATTTTAGTCCAGCTCGGTGGCTTCACTCATCAGCACCACAGCTGGTTGATTTCTCGTCGTCTTCCTCCCCGTGGCCCAGCGCAGTGCATTCGCCTCGCTCAATAGTCCAAATTGGATATTATTTATGATGCATGATATTGAAAGCGGGCGCATTCCAGTGGGACCGCCAGATGACGAGCTACGGTATAACAAACTGATCCAAAGCGATCCGTTGTAGATGTATGGTGACGTGCGGCTCCCCGAGTGCCTGTGAAGGCACGTTGCTTCTATATTTATTTCGCCACTGCAGTGTCGGTAATATTGATGACCCTAGACAGGAATTAGTCAGCCTGTCTTGTGAGAATATAGTGCAAAGGCAGTTGTGTTTTCTCTCTCTCTATCTCTCTCTCTCTCTCTCTCTCTCTGTATTCTTCAGATACTGTGGAGCCCCCTTCCCTCCAGTCGTTATGGCGTTCATCAAGGGCTGTTGAAAATTGTTACCCGACCAGCAAAAAATAACAACGCCTCGTCCCAACTGTGCACCGAGCTAATTCTGGAGCGCATCCGTCGCCCACTCCTGGCACTGACGTATACGAAAATATATGAGCTGGTGGTTATAAGTTACTGAATTAATTGGGGAAAATACAAGTTGCCACGAGGGAACTTCAGGATGATACTGTCAAAAAATGGAAGGAGGCAAAAAAGAAAAACATTTACACGAAAGCGTGTAAATGGGGAGCAGCTATGCGTCTTGCATTCATTTTAGTTACAGAGGCTGAGCCTTAACAAACATTGCCATTTGCAAGACTCTGACTTTGTAAGTAACAGATGAAACTATTGATTACCGTCCCCACCGATCAATACCTCCCTTTTTTCCTCGACTGTGAAGTTCACAATCAAACTCTGGCGGCGAGAAAAGCAATCACAAAATAACAATGGGAAATGAAAAGAAAGAGAGAAAAAAAAAAACATCATCCCTACCACAGAAAAACACAGCAATAATACAAAAGTCTCCCAAAAAATGCAATGGCAATTGATTATAGGCACTGTGCATGAGAGAGGCGGTGCTCTCCTATCAGATTCATTAGTTTGCTGCTCGGGTCTGACATTTCCATTTGCACACTCCAATTGACAAAATAAAATACCCTTTTCTCCTCTCATCCCTGAACACAGTACCTGCTATAATCACCACTTCTCTTCACTACACAAACACCCCTCCTCCCCCCTTAAAGTCTGGTTTATACGTGGGTGTACAAATAGATCTACAAATAGAGCTGCTGATTTTCCAAGTGTGCCACAGGCCAAGTATATATATGAATGATATATAACATTAAAGTCCATAGACTTTTCATAAGTGTTCTAAACAAACAAAATTCCATAGACTTGGCTGCCATAGTCTACGGGACTATGATGTAAGCCACGTATTGGAGGGGCTAGCGCCCCCTCAAAATACACAGCAATCTTAAGTAAAAAAGATCACACCCGTGTGAAATGACTTGAGGGGGCTCTTGTCATCATACATCAATTTATGTTAGCGGACATCTGACATTGCTACATAAGGTACATAAGGTGGTCCCTTATTGGCCAAGCGCTCCCACCAACATGTGATTGGTTAGCCGATTTGCTCGTTGACAACGTAAGTTTTCCCTTCAATGTCAATTGCGTTTAATGTTTTGATGTTTAATTTACGTCATATTTAGCGGAATTCATTTCTCCGTTCATCGTCAATGGCAAAATTTGAGACGGGCAGGGAATTTTGTTTGCAGACATTTGACTGGAATTCTCTTACCGTGGTCAATGGCAAATCTTGAGACGTGTGGGGACAAAAGCTGTTTATAGAAGGGGCTAGCGCCCCTTAAAAATAGTGTCTGTCTGACTGCAGTCTGTCTGACTATATTATGTCTCTCTCTCTCTCTCTCTCTTGCTGCGTGCCCTCCATTCCCCTTGCTTCTCCAGTCCATCCTCTCCTCCGTCCATCTCTCATCTTTCTGCCTCCCTCCATTCCTTCCCATCCACCTCCGCTTCCTCGCCCTCATTCGCCTTCCATCCATGCCTCACCACATCTTCCTTTGAGTTTTTCTGCACCTCTCTCTGTCTATCTCTCTCTCTCTCTCTCTCTCTCCCCCCCCCCCCCCCCCCCCCTGGAGGCTCGACACGCTGAGAGAGAGAGACGTCAGTCAAAATGTGATGATGCTCGCCTCCAACAGTGACATTTAACCCATTCTGACCTGAGATCAGATTCACACGAGGTTTCCGCCGGACAAACACTGGTCCTGATGAACCCATTCTGACCCGAGATCAGATTCTAAAAATGTCAGTCGTTCTTCGATTTTTCAAAAAATAGCAGACCTACAAGCTCGTATCGCGCCACTCGGTGGCGCGATATGAGCTTGTAGATCTGCTATTTTTAAATAGCTAAAGCACGACATGATGCTGACACCAAAATGGGTGCCCGTTCAGAATGGGTTAATCAATCCAAATCAGATTCCAGGGCAGTTGGGGAGCAGAGTTTATTTTTATTTTTTTATGAGTGGCCCTCCCGTAATGAAGTTGAGTCTCACAGCGAGGAGGCCACAACCCCTCACACACACCCCTCCACTTGGCGAGGCACTCACATAGATTTGAGGACAAGATAAAGTTGCCAGAAGATGAGTTTTGAAAATCAGCTTGCCCTCCACTGTCTGGTTTAGAGCTTATACAGTACTACAATTAACTTGATGTAGTATAGGGACATGTCCAAATGAAAGACGGAATCTAATGCAATGTGCATCTTGGTGATTAAATTAAAGAAAGACTAATTGCTTCTTATTTTGTTCTGTTGAATCACAGTATCCCCCATTTGAAACGTGATCCTTTATTCTACAGAAATTACAAAAATCATAGCAGAAAGTTATTTTATAGTTTATGCTTACTTTGTGGTAATGCACTGTGACTGTGGTTTAAAGTATGTCCCGTTTCACTGCTGCAAAATTCCCGACCAGTGAATTATGGCAGGTTTCTTCTACTAAACAGTAAATGAATTGTTCATCAGCAAGAGCAATGACACAGATGAAATACAGTATGCTGTTCAATATATTGGCACTATGTAAACTCCACAGGATGCAATTTCTGTATACTCGTCAAACTCAAAATGAGTCTCAGTGAAAGGATCAGAGATGTAGGCCTACAGAGTTTGGTATAAGCTTTGGGAGATTTCATAGTGGAATCATCTTGATTTGTTTATTCCGTGTCAAGAAATGAATAGAATTGCATTATCTTTAAAACGACAATATTGGTTTGTTCTATATCAGGGGTTTTCAACAGGTGGTCAGTGGACCACTGGTGGTTCGTGGAGGTATTGCATGTGGTCCCTGACCATGCGTTTTGTAATTTTAATTTTTTTTAGTGGTGCAACCACTCCAAGGAACAGCAATGTCCGTGTTCACCTACCTACAGTATGTGTGGTTCACCTATGTGTGGTTAACCTATGTGACGTTAATGAGCCAGTATAATGAGTACCAGTAGGGGCGCTGTTGCCAGAAACAGAGAGAGAGAGAGATAGTATTAGTGCTGCACGCACTGTTGCCTGCTAATGAGAGAGAGAGAGAGAGAGAGAGAGAGAGAGAGAGAGAGAGAGGGAGAGATGAGAGGAGGGGGGAGAGGGGAGTTGCACCACTCAGTTCACACGGGTGTGATTTTTTCCCACTAGTTGACAAACCGTGAACAGAATGACCTGGTGACCTATGATGAACATCCATGTATTGTAGTCAAGTTGGAGGTCAAGAAAGACATTCAACAGAAAAAGGGATATAGAATCACAAGAGGGGATGGGAAGTGTTACTAAAGCACTAGCGCATATCCTCACTCAACACAACAGTGGTCCCCATGGTTGATTCTAACCCATTCTGAACTGAGATCAGATTCATACGAGGTTTCCGCCGGACACACACTGGTCTGATGAACCCATTCTGACCTGAGATCAGATTCTAAAAATGTCAGTCGCTCTTCGATTTTTCAAAAATAGCAGACCTACAAGCTCGTATCGCGCCACTCGGTGGCGCGATATGAGCTTGTAGATCTGCTATTTTTAAATAGCTAAAGCATAACATGATGCCGACACCAACATGGGTGCCCGGTCAGAATGGGCTAAGTAAGGGTGATGGTCCCTCGTTCAGTTGAAAACCCCTGTTAGCCCGTGGTGGCTACCTACAGTAACAGGCTGCCGAGATTGCACTATTTTCATACCACTCCACTCGGGGGCAACGACAGGAGATCTGTTTTGCCAGAGCAGTAACACTGCGGGACATGAGCTCAGCTCTACACCCGACAGACTGAGAGCCTGTGTTAGTGGCTCCCACACAGATGGACACATGAATGGTGGTCAAGTGTCATGCATAAATAGATGGAGGGGAAAAACGACGCATTCGCCTGCTTTACACATGAAGCACACACAGACACTCGAATGCATGCGCAAACATGTACGTGTGCAAGTGGATATAAGCCCACACGACTGGATGGGAGAAAACCCCGGTACAGGAAAAACGAATTTGCACCGAAGCTAAAGTGGTCAGTGCACACACACACACACACACACACACACACACACACACACACACACACACACACACACACACACACACACATACACACACACACACACACCAGATGCTTTGACTGATGGCGGTGATGATGACAGTGGCAGTGCGTTTGGCAGGTCACACGTAAACAGATGGCGGCTGCTGAGTGACTCCTTTGGCCCTCCGCCCTGGTGCCAGTGTTTTTTTTTTAGGCATGTGAGCCTGGCTGAAACCCACGCCACATCTCCAAAAGTAAAATAAAATGTCATGCACTGACACTGATATGGGAACTTAAATTTCACTGTGATCCTAACCGGAACACGGATCGAGTGATCATTACAATCAAAATGCTCTGAAAATGCACGTGGCCCACCCATCTGACCACTTCACGGCTGTTGTGTTGTCAGAGGGGTGGGCCGTGAATCATTTTTTCCCCCCTTTTGACATGCAATAATAGGGTAAGCACAGAATAAGAACAATGCTAATGAAGGTTTCATTTCATGTAGCAGGTCAGGGGGTGCTGTTGTTGTGCATGTTGGCTGTTGGAAAGGCTCTGCAATACTAATTGGAACGGAAGCCTAATTAGTATCACTGGTAGACCACTACCAGTGGTTTATCGCGCCGTTTCATGTCTGTATGGCTGCTGTCGCTCCCGATCGGATCAGAAACGCTGATAATGGTATGCCTCCCAAGCCAGGCTGCTGTGAAAAAGCTAACCTTGTATATTGGTGTACACTTAATTGTTTCCTCACCTTGAAAGTGGTGATTCAAGTGACCTGCTTTGTGTCCAAGGTGGGAATGAATGAATGAAAGCAAGTATGCGCACACGCACGCACGTACACAAGCACATGCACACACTATAGTCAAGAATGATTGAAAACGAAGTGCGCATGCACACACAAGGAAGGTAACAAATATAGTCAGTAAAGTATATTGAATGAATAAAACACACACACGCACGCACGCACGCACGCACGCACGCACACACGCACGCACGCACGCACGCACGCACGCATACAGGATGTGTCAAAGGCACAAATGTAGTCAATATATTGCGGTACACAAAGCTGTAATGAAACATTCCAAAGCCACTGGCGTTACTGCGGCTTAGGCTTCCCGCTTCCATTTAGTCCCAATTTGGGTGTTTTCAGGTTCCAATTTCCTGCTAAATCCTGCCTGACAAGTTGATAAATTGCATATCAGATGCAACAAAGGCGAGGGGAAATAATGAAGACTGCTGATAGAATACAAACCCCACCCGACAGACCCCCACTTTCGCCTCTATGCTGGGATGTGAGGTGATGCACAAAGTCCCCATGTGTTGTGCCGTCGCAGACCACCCAGTGGTTGTCAAACGTTTTACTTTGACGGACCCTCAGTTTTGGTATGCATTATGACCACAGACCCCATCGTACAAACGTGGGCCTTTTGGTTCCATTTGTACACTCAAGATTCAAGAGGGTCTGTCTTTCACTCATACAGTTACAACACATGGTTGGCTGTGGCGGGCGGCTGCGGCTCAGGAGGTAGAGAAGGTCGTCCAATGATCTGTGGGTTGGCGGTTCGAATAGCGGCTCCTCCTGTCTACATGTCAAAGTGTCCTTGGGCAAGACACTGAACCCCACATTGCATCCAATGAGTTGGTCGGTGTGAGCATGCCCCTACTGTGTGAATATGGGAAGTGAGGACGCTGGTGTTTACTGTTCGCCGCTTCACCTCCCAATGTATGAATGCATGGACCATTGTAATGCGCTTTGAGCACTTGGAAAAGCGCTATAAAAAGGCAATCCATTATTATGGTCAATACATATACAGTATACCACCATGCCCAGTACAGTTGATGCACTACCACATATCACCCCTGGAATCCACCGATTCTTACATCGCCTTGGGTAGGCCACCCGGCCTGGCGGATATATGCATGCTTTGTGGTCCAAAATAATTAGCCTACATAAGTGGGAAATTATAATAATTCTTTAGATAGTTATATTGCGCAAATAACGTGTGATTGTCCCAAAATCCCAAAGACATGCCTCGACCAGTCGACGGCACAGCGTTTTGGAACCCCATATCTAGGCACAACATAAATATTCTCATTTATGCATAGAAGTGCTCGACCGTAACAGATGGACTCCCGGGCTCACCGCCGCCAACATGTCTTGGCTGCCTTGTCTGCCTGCTATATATTCTTCATTGTATGTGTCTTGTACTGCATGTTTCAATGGCTCTCTCGCAGAGCATGGGTGTGTGTGACAACATAGCCGCAAACCTCAAGCACTTTTATTGTTTATTTTGTCCCTTCCCACTTTGTTTGTGGTTACGGTATTGTGAATAAGACTGAGGTCTAGGGTTCTCCGACTTCTCTCCATTCATTTACATCTCCATTTACAGTAGCCGTGCTTCTATTTCGACGGGATGTTTGACGCGTGCAAATAAACACACATGTTCACTCTCTCATCGTAATGTGCCAACGATGAGAAAAGAGCACTGAATGGCATCAGGCCCAACATGGCACTGCACTCGTTTATCTATTATTTTCATCACGATTATTCTTTCGATGTATTTCTTTTGCACAGCATAGGGAATGATTTATCTTTTATTTTTCATATGTTATTGAATCAATGCGTTGGAATAACTGTTGCCCCTGCACTCTCGTTGCTCTGATAATGAGGGAGTGCTCATTGTGACGGCCAGTGCCAGCATCTCAGGACACGGCAAAGGCAAAACAGACCCAGTCTATGATTGGAATAGCAAAGACCTTTTGTTGTTATTGATTTTGGCGGGGGGGTTGAGCATGCAGGAACTGGCTCAGCCTCAGGTTTGATCTGTGTGTGTGTGTGTGTGTGTGTGTGTGTGTGTGTGTGTGTGTGTGTGTGTGTGTGCGTGTGTGCGCGTGCTCGCTCATGCTTGCATGAGGCATGAGCTGGTGTGTGCCTGTATGTGTGAGAGTGCACGGGTGCATGCATGTGTATGAGCCGGTCTGCCTGTGTGTGGTAAACTGAAATATCCGGCTCCCCCCCACCCTGCAGAACGGTGCACCAATTAGTTTGTGCATCAACAGAAAACAAGAGTCCCTCTGAGGCTGAGCTTTTATCCTTGTTGCATTAACACACCACTGTACCACACACACACACACACACACACACACCACACACCACACACCACACACACACACACACACACACACACACCACACACCACACACACACACACACACACACACACACACACAGTTTGGCCGCGTTGGGACTTTCAACATTCTTGCTGACAAACCAACAATTCCATTAGCACCATGCACACATACTGTATATCATCGCCAGACACCTTGACATGTCCAAAACTGTTACTTTTCAGGAAATGGGGAAAAAAGGAGCCCGTGTTCCATTTGTAGTTATACTAGGGGTGTCTAACGATACATTTTAACAGCGATACGATATGTATCACGATATAATGGTTGACGATACGATACATGGACGATATTGGTTCATTCTGACGATGCGATTCAATGATTTAAAAACAATACAGTAACTATTTAGCAAATACATTAAATATGTGTGAAACTTGTGGATAGTGCAGATTCTTTAGGGGAAAGATGTATTATTATGGATATAAATAAATAACAGTTTACATTACATTAGATGTAAAAAAATATATATATTTTGATACTGTTACTATATCATTACACCCCTCGTAGTTAGTATTTAGTCTCGCTCTTGGTTTAGTTGCACTGCAGAGGAAAAATAAAACTGTCTGCCTTCCTTGCTGCTACTGTACATACAAGATCGCATTATATAAAATATGCACAATAGCTCGTCTATTTTAATGAAAATTCAAACGCCCCGCTGAGACAGCCGAGAAAGCGTCTCCGCGCAAATTAAGAGGTAATAAAACTCATAATATTGCATGCCTTACTTCATCGCTCCCTGATTATGTTGTTAGTTTTCACGGTTAGGGACGGCGCTAAAGAGGACATTAACGCATGGCAACAAAAGATATACGTCTGTGGTTCCAATGACCCAAATCTTAACCCATTCTGACCTGAGATCAGATTCATACAAGGTTTCTGCCGGACACACACTGGTCTGATGAACCCATTCTGACCTGAGATCAGATTCTAAAAATGTCAGTCGCTCTTCGATTTTTAAAAAATAGCAGACCTACAAGCTCGTATCGCGCCACTCGGTGGCGCGATATGAGCTTGTAGATCTGCTATTTTTAAATAGCTAAAGCATAACGTGATGCTGACACCAAAATGGGTGCCCGGTCAGAATGGGTTAAAGCATAAGCACACACACACACGCACGCACGCGCACGCACACACAAATTAGGCTAAACCCATTAAGACTGAAAAATGTACAGGGCCAAAAGAACGGTAAGTGAGACGGAGGGAGGCGGACATATAGAGAGAGAACGTAATAAGGGGAGGAGCAAGAGGAGGTTGAATGTACAGTAATGGACTTGGGGTCCATTAGGTAGGACGAAAGGGAGAGAAAAAAAAGTCTATTCCTACCATAGGGAGCAGTAGTCTACTGAAGCATTCTGGGCTTGGCCAAGGGAACACTTTCCTTGCATGGGTGGATGTGCTCTGCTTCAGCCCAGTTGTGATGACCTAATGCAACAACAGAGAGATGGGGAATTAAAGTTATCCTTTACTTCACAGCTGGAAAATGTGAGGTTCCACCATATGATCAAATTCAATACAATGCATCACCTTTGTCTAAAAGCAGCCGAGCCAAAAATCAATGAGGTTTGGGCTACAGAGGACTGGTAGTGGATAAATACTCTGGCAATCGATAATGTAATAACCTTCCCAGGAATGTAACCACAATGAATTCGGAGCACTTGAGGTGCTGGGACTCTCCTCCCAATGACACTGTGCTGTTTTGAAACAATGCTTCGACGCATAAGCTCTTTATTGGAGCTTACGGTATATGTCAAGATTATTTGTTAAAGCCAATAACTAGAGCCACTGCGCATCTCCTAAATCCTACAGCCACAT
Organism: Protomyctophum parallelum; assembly: GCF_964188405.1. Classification (NCBI taxonomy): domain Eukaryota; kingdom Metazoa; phylum Chordata; class Actinopteri; order Myctophiformes; family Myctophidae; genus Protomyctophum; species Protomyctophum parallelum. Next base: position 4,657,369 of record NC_139714.1, read on the forward strand.
CCCTGCCCTGCATGCAGGCAACATCACAAGTGTTCATTTCTCTATGCAAGATGGACCTTTTCAAATAAAATATCAATCTGACAATAGCTTGAGGTCATCAATGTTTCAATCTCTGTTTACTCTGTCCATGGCTGAGGCACGGTGCCTGAAAGATGGCGTCGCGTCTCTACAACTGCTGCCCACTGCATGCCCAGTCTCTTTACCTGGCTTTCAGTGCCTTTAAATTCCATTAAAATCAATGCAACCACACAGTAAAATTGGAGTCCATTTGGGATGACTTTCTCATATTCTCATACTTAACTTTACAGGGCTTTACTTTGGGAGGGAGGGGTGGGGGGTAGAATTTGGCTTGCAGTTCAGCGCAATCAAAGCAGAATGAAAAAGGTGTCCCCTCTGTTAACCCTGAGAAATCAATGTCTGATGGCAGACAGAAAAATAGATGCCTCCATAACGTGTCTAAAAGAGTCGACTGTTGGTGACTGGAATAGCAAGCAGGTAAACAAAACAACTGCCGATTGATTACTGGTAGCCTATAGTCTGTGGTGGAAAGTAATTATGTACATTTACCTACCCTTACTTAAGATCAGTTTCTGAAAAACAGTTTTCTGAAAAAGCTATGTTTCTATGTCAGTCGTTCTTCGATAAAAAAAATAGCAGACCTACAAGCTCGTAGCGCGCCACTCGGTGGCGCGCTATGAGCTTGTAGATCTGCTATTTTTCAATAGCTAAAGCATAACACCAAAAGGGGTTCGAACCCCGCCCAAAATGGGTTAAAAACAATTTGCATGAGCTCCATTTACTTTACTTGAGTACTTACATGTGTTGATACCTTATATACTGTATCTACTCCAACACGTCTCAAGAGGAAATTCAACTTTTTAATCCACTACAATTATTTGACAGCTTTAGTCACTATACTTTTTTAGAAAACAAGCTGATCTACTGTATGCGTGTAACAGCTTGTTCCTGCGGTTGTACTCTAGATCTGTGGGACCTCAATGATCTGCGTCACGCTGCACCATCTTTTTTGTCTTGTGACACGTGTTATGTTATCCCTCGCCGTGCATCATTTATTAAAACGCCATTAATTCCATTGTGTATAATTTATTATATTTATAGTTATTATTACTGTCAAGCCAATAGGCTATTTGCGCAGTTTTTAACGTTGGGTTGAAGTGGTTAAGGGCTATACAAATACATTTGCGTTGAGTCGAGAGACAAGACAAAGAGCTGCAGCAGATGAACCCTCAATCCGGATTGTCAAAACGGAATGTGAGGGATGCTGAAGTTTAAGAGCAAAGGGTGACCCAAATCTTACCCGCAGTATGTTTCCCTGATGCACACAGAAAACACACGCGCGCACCCAAACAGGTGCAAACAGGTGTATTTATTGCAGGTGATTGGAGATGAGTGGATGACTGGAGATTGGTGAGGCAGAGTTGATGGATGATGTAATGATGATCTACTAGGCCTGGATAAGGGACAGAGAGAGGGAAAACAGGAGAGGGAAGTAAACAAGATGATGAATTAATTACCAGCTGCCTTATTATATCTGCAGAATTGTGCTATGAAATCTAAATATCTGTGTATTTGTGTGTGCGGAAACAAATTATTGCACTGCACAAAGGCAAAAATCCTACTAAAAGCATAGTAACCAACACCAAATTAATGTCACCTGTCTTTGCCGTGGTGCGCGCAGCTCACAACTCTGTGATGTTGTGTGCTCACTCAACTCAACTATAAAGTCTGCAGACGAAACATTATTTTTCCCCATGCAAGTTGCAAAAATCAGCCAATATTCATAGTGCGTTGCTTTAGTTTGGGCTCATTTCTGAATTGTAGTTGCATATTTGGGCTTGCTTTCATGATTCTTTGTGAAGATAGCTGATGTAATAGGGCTCAAGCGGTGAAACTGGTTGCTTCTTTTGGGTTTGTTTTCATTAGACTGGAACTCACCTATGCTTTTTATGGCATAAGCAGCTCCCGTCTGGACATGAAACTAATTAATTAGTGTGACAGAGAGAGAGCGTGTGTGTGTGTGTGTGTGAGTGTGAGTGTGAGTGTGAGTGTGAGTGTGAGTGTGAGTGTGTGTGTGTGAGTGTGAGTGTGTGTGTGTGTGTGTGTGTGTGTCAATTTAACAAAGGTGCAGACGATCAGAAATCAGCAGAGAGTGAGCGACGTTTGCGCAACTGTATGCCGAATTGAAGTGGACTCTGCCCCAGACTTTTTTTTCTCCCTGGAAATAAAAACGTCTGGGTTTCGAGGCTAGTTTTCATAGACCGGTCGGGTCGCTTGTTTCACTCACAGAATCCGCCTGGGTGATGGTAGACGGCAGACTGCTGGGCAAGCACTGGCACTTTGGCATGGGGGGTCAGATCGACATATGGAATGGAGCGGGTGGAGGTGAGCAGGCTACTGCCCGGATGTGGTCCCCGGATGTGAGAGGAAGCTGGCGTCTTGCTTGTTCGCCGCTTCTCCATCCGAACCTTATAGTTTATACTATTTAGTGATTTGTTTTTTTCTTAGCATTCTCTCTCAACAGGCATACTGTATAATTCACACAATCTGGTGGCTTACTGGTGAAGTGCAGCCATATACTGCCATTCACAATAGGGTATGGTGTGTTTAGTTTAGACACTTTTACATTTCACTTAACACAGTCACATGGGGAATGATAATGATATACGTTGCAATTAAAATAATGTCTGTTGCTAATGTAAAATGTAAAAGGTTACAGCTTTCATGAGAGCTCAGCTCCCGCTGGCTCACATAACTCGAACCTTGATCCCATCCTGTGAGGGTGTCGGATGGATGTACCTTTGTGGCATATTAATTGCACGACAGGAAACACTCCCCCCCCCACCCCCTTTTTTTCCCGCAGGTAATGACTTATTCCCTACTCTGACACCCATCAGTATTCTGTGGGAGTGTGAACTGGAATATCTGTGGTGTTAAAAACAGTTGTGACAGCATGGCAGCGAGAGGATGTTTCCTAACAGTGTAAAGCAGTAATGGAAGAAGTACTGACATTTTTAACTTAAGTTAAAGTATCAATGCCACAATGTAGAAATACTCTGTTGCAAGTAAAGTGTAAGAGCTGGCATCAAAATATACATAAACCAAAAGTACTCATTATTCAGTACAGGTATATGTCCCATTTCACAAGTTCGTCACGCATATATTATATACCGGTATATATATTTTTTTAAAGTATACTGTATCTGTGGTTGAAATGGTTAACACCTACACACTTAAAAATCTTCAAAGTAACTAGAAACTGCGGTTTTCGAATAAATTGTAGCGTAGGAGTAAAAAGGAGGGAGGCTTAGAAGGGAAAGCATTATATAAATTGGAAATACTCAGAAATTGTACAGTACTTGAGTGCATGTACTTTACACCACTGGTGGAAAGCAGCGAGGAGGATGTGCAGCATGAGCACGTGTCCTGCGTGAGCAATATCGTTCAACTGAGCCGTGAACTTAGAGAGGCTTAGAGGGGGAGAATAATTTAAAGCCCACTGTTTAGGCTCGGTTACCGCAGAGCAGACGGAATGCATTAATTACACGCCCAAACCTTAAATTAAAGATCTGTGCGCCTCCGTCTGTGTCGGCTGCCTCTGCAGAGTCCTGCGATCATACAATGTGAAAAGAATAAATGTAACCGTGAAGGGAAGGCTGTGCTATCGGCCATTTTGTACTCCGGTGAATGGTAATTCCTTGTCAGACAGGAGACGAACCGCCATTGTGGTTAAATTATGCAGAGCGTCAGGGCTGATCGTGGCGCAGTGCTGGCACCTGTGCTAACACTTCTATGCTGTCAAGAGGTGGCAGAGCTGTGCGACAACGCTCGGCCAACCTATCGATGACATGGGAAAATCGGTTCAAGGCGGAGCGGGCGGAAAATAGTGTTGCAGATTGCCTGACAAGCTGCGTTTTGTCATTTCACAGAATTCCAGGCCCCGCGCTTGCAGCCTGGTCGACGTTAATCCGGTATAGCTCAATGGATGAAGCAAGTCGCTGCCATTAACTGTTTGGGGTTCATTCCTACTGGGGCGGGCCAGGGGGTGACTCGCCGTGCCAAAAACGTTTGCACTCCGGCGAACTCTGTTAATTGCAAGGCGGCTTGGATAAAAAGCTTCTGCCAGATATACACAGCGCGATCGGTAACGCTAACGAATTCAGAACGTGTGGAAATGCCACTGTTGCGTGCACGCTCGTCAAGCCTGCGTGTCTCGTCAGCTACGAGGACCTTGAGCCGCCTGTGCCATCTCAACATGTGGCAATGCTATTTCTGCGTGGCCACACCGCCATACGATGGAGCATAAATTAAGCATGAGAAGGGAAAACAAGAAAAAGTCTGTTCACTGCTCTTGTTCTGTGTTCATCACAGATGGAGACAGAGAGAGAGCGCGCGCGCGAGAGAGAGAGATATAGATGTGTCAACAGGTCTGCACTTATAGCCTTCAGCTCACGGTTTACAGTTGACAACCCCACTACATCAAAGGACGGAGAAAAGCAGACGGGTCCATCGTGCAGTCGATTCGAAAGCCTGAGAGTCCTGCCTGGTGACACTGCGTTGTTGATGATGACATTTTTTTTTTACATTTATTTTGCAGTTGTCTTAGCTTTAACAACACAAGGGCCTGATGAGGGAGTATCAGGTGCAGAGCCTTCTTTTGGAGAGATGCGTCACCTCCGCTCATTTCAGCCAGTCCAATGCGGCTCAAGCAGTGTTCATTTCGTCGACTAATGCTATGACGAAAAATGTATATTGACAACTTCGTCAACAAATAAAAACTAGACTAAAATGTTTGCAAGGGACTAGTGCATGGACAAGCGATCCAATAAGACAAGTCATTTTACACTTGCTTGCATGCTGAAAATAGCAGATCTACAAGCTTCTGAGCTTGTAGATCGGCTATCTTCAGCAAGTGTAAAATCAGCCATTACGACACCATCAAGGTCCGCCAAAATACATTTTAGTCGAGTAAATCAACTAGATTTAGTCGACTGAACCTAGACTAACACTAAAACATTTCAGATGACTAAAACCAAATGAAGTTGTATTCCAAAGTCTATGACTAAACTAAAATCTAAATGTGATGCCAAAAACAACACTGCTCGAGTAGGCCAGTACAGTGTTGGTCTAGTTTACTCTACGTATTGTAAACTTTGCTCTGAATCGCGCGCGCGCGCGCACACACACACACACACACACACACACACACACACACACACACACACACACACACACACACACACACACACACACACACACACACACACACACACACACACACACACACACACACACACACACACACACACACACACACACACACACACACACACACACACACACACACACACACACACACTTCTCGGTAACACACCCCGTTCTCGGTAACATACCCCGTTCTCGGTAAACGCAAAGGACGAATTCCAGCTATTTGCAAATGTACTTGGCAAATACCCCAACAACAACAGTGCACACAATGTGTGTGTGTGTGTGAGCGTACACAAGCGCGCACGGGCCGCACGCACGCACACACTCACTCACACACAGGTCTGCCATGGAGCGCCATCTAATTTCACACTTCCCTGCTAATTTCCGCTGGAGAAGGGAGATGTGTCGGCGTCACGTCGATCACAGCTGATGAGATGTTATGTTCTAGAACATGCATGGCTGCCTGCAGTCCAGCATGAGGTACTCCATGCCTCCATCACCTGCTGCGTGTTTTCATGGCAACCATCTGCGTGGATGTGCATGCATGCACATGTGCATGTGTGTGACTGACTGCGTTTGCATGCATCTCACAACATTACGCGATGTGAGCTTGTTTACTGTCTATTTCATTTGTGAGGGCCTATATGTCCAGCTTTGAGGGTTTATGTATAGGCTAAACACAAACATTGAATGTCATTGACAATGAATGGCCAGTTTTGAGTGTAAACAAAAACATTGAAGAAAGAAGTGAGGACGCAATTTGTGATCGGCCATGAATCCCATGATGAATGATGTATGATGATAAGAACACCCCTCACTTTTAAACTTTGGGTTCATAAATCACCCAAAGTAAAGTATTATCTGTAGATGTTATGGATCCAATAGTTATTATTTCATCACAAGCTATTTTCGCAATGTACACATCTATGCCGGGTCACCCCGCGTGCGTGCAAGAACATTCTGCTGAGACGCATGCATCTGTAGTCAGCGTTTGTCTTGCCGCCTGTCATCCTACATTACCCATAATTACCCACAAACAGAGACGCCGTCACACGGGCCTCCCCAGACACACACACACACACACACACACACACACACACACACACACACACACACACACACACACACACACACACACACACACACACACACACACACACACACACACACACACACACACACACACACACACACAGTGTTCTGATGCCACTGAGGAGCCCAGGCTGTTGCAGGGTGGTCCGTCCATGTGATATCAGTGGTGGACAATAACCATAAGCACATTTTACTCTTCTGGTGACTGATATTGTCCTTCCAACGTGTGAGGCGGGCGGACGTCTTTATTTCTTTCTTTTTGTATGTGTCTGTTTCGAAAACGAAACAAAGTTTATCCAATATTAAAATTGAATATACAACAAAATGAGAAAGTAAATAAAGAAGTATTTCCAATTTCCAATACTTTTACTCCATTACATCTGAGAGCCAAAATGTGTACTTTTACTCCATTACAATTAATTGAAAACTTTAGTTACAAGTGAAAACACGTATGAAACATACATTAATCACTTCAACCTTATACATTTCGGCCATTTGAAAATAGCAGATCTACAAGCTCACAATGCGTTGCATCACAACGCATTGTGAGCTTGTAGATCGACTATTTTCAAAAGCTGTTGTGAACTTGTGAAACGGGACATTCTGCAATGAGTACTTTTACTTTTAGTATATTTAAGTACATTTTGATGACAATACTTTTGTACTTTTACTCAAGTACATTTTGAATAGGGGACTTCTACTAGTACAGACTAGTACATCTACATTGCAGTATTCATACTTTTACTTAAGTAAGACATTTGAGTACTCAGTAACTCAGAATTGTACTCAAGAACAGCACTTGTGCTGACTTCGGGCTGGAAGTAAATTATTGTGCTTATAGGTACTTTCCACCACTCTGTATAGGAATAGTTGATGTAGCAGGCAGAGCGCGTATGCTTTGTCGTATTCCTCGCGCGCCAAGGACACCTCGCTTTGTATTCCCATCACATGTGCTTTCACGGGGGGGGTCATCCCAGGTAAAAAAGGGGTTTTTTCAAAGGCGAACGAGGCCCAACCACCTCATCAGCAGTGGAAATGCGTTGCTAGGGAACAGCTTGGGTAGACAACCCAAGGGAAGACAACTAATTTGCTTGTCTACCTATGACATACATTTTCCCTTCATTGTCAATGGCATTTATGTGAGACGCAATCTGAGAATCCTATCGTCAAATATTCGACGTGGCGGGACGAAAAGCTGTATATAGGAGGCCCTCAGAAATATATCAATTACCGACCGGAAACCTGGAAATGGTATTGATCCCAGACCCAGACTATAGGGCATGGGGCTGCGGGCGCTGTCCATGATACTGGAAGTTACGATGAGCACCCAACGGAGCACCCAACAGGATGCACAGGGCCTTTTATTTTGAAAACCACAAAATGCACCCAAAATGCATGAACTGACGACATAGCACCGATTGTGTTTAAATGTTAGCCATCAGGCTGTCCCTTAAGCCTATACCTTTCCTATGTTTGAGATGTTTGAGATTATATATTGATGTGCTACTGACAACTGCCAGCTCATGTCAGCTCATGTCTCTCCTCCATCATCTGATGGATTAGGTTTATTTAGCTCCAACCTGTCACGTGGGTGTGTAGCCTACTCTTTCATCATTCAAAAGTGTGTGTGTGTGTGTGTGTGTGTGTGTGTGTGTGTGTGTGTGCGGTGCGCACGCGCAAACAATGTGCATACGTGCATGTGATGTCTGCATGGAGTGCCATTCCCCTTCCTGCTGAGAGCGCGCATATAATGTCTTTCTCTACCGCTGACTGAAACAGTTAGAGTAATCTGATGAGCAGCGTTTATGCCACTGCACATGACTGCACTAGCCCATTCTGACCTGAGATCAGATTCTAAAAATGTCTATTACATCCTGACAGTTTCATTATTAACCCATTCTGACCTGAGATCAGCTTCTAAAAGTGTCTTCGATTTTTCAAAAAATAGCAGACCTACAAGCTCGTATCGCGCCACTCGGTGGCGCGATATGAGCTTGTAGATCTGCTATTTTTAAATAGCTAAAGCACGACACGATGCCAACACCAAAATGGGTGCCCGGTCAGAATGGGCTAGGAGAGCAAACAGTCAGTGGTGCCTCCCTTTTGGTTTACACACAGAAAAAGCAGCACACCTTTTTAAATGTATACGTGTGCACCGTCCTGTTATATTTCATATCTGGTTAAAACGAACAACACGCTGTTTCTGTTCACCGTGTGTGACAGCAACCCACTACCCCCGCGACTGCAATTACAACACCTGCTATCGCTATTACCCTGCCTGCGGCAATCCGTTTGTTTGAGTGCGTTTGTGTGTTTGTTTTATTTCTTTTTATTTTCCCAGGAAGTCCCATTGGGAAATAGTTATTTAAAAAAAAGGAGACTTATACCGTAGCCAAGTTTGTTTCTTTGTTTGATATCCGGGGAATGGATGAGCAGATCAATAGGCTGCCCTTGATTCGATAGTTCTTGATTCTCGACTTTCTTGTCAAAAGTGGTAAAAAACACAATCAAGGTCAATGTCCAAAGCAAGGAGGGATGACCTAGTGCTAATGATAAATCTGCTATTTAGTGTCATCACTGCTACTAGTACTACTACAAGCAGCAGCAGTATACTGCTACTAACCTACGACTTCCAATAATAATGACTGCTAAAGGGGCCATTCTTTAAAGTGAGACAATGGGGTCAATAAAGATACCATTACAGGGACGAGTAAAAGAGAATCAAGGAGAGTCTTTCTCTCTCTGTTCATCACACTACTGTTATTCTCTCCTTACCTGTCAACAGTGTACCGGGGCAGCGGCCAACTGTCCGCATGATGTACTGTATGTTTGACCTGGCTATAGCAGGGGGTAAAACGCTAGAGGGGGAGGGTAGGCGCAATGCACTGGAAGAACGATAGAAACCAAAAGTGTTGATTTTGTTGACTAAAACTATGACGAAAAATGTTCGTCGACTACCTTTTTCACAGAGGAAAACTAAATGAAAACTAAGCTACAATGACTAAAACTAAGACTAAATATATTGACAATGTCATTACTCCCTCCTTACTGGTCTACCGGCATGTGCACATAAGCCTCTCCAACTGATCCAAAATGCTGCAGCTCGCTTGGTCTTCAACCAGCCACAATTCTCACACATCTCCCCCCTTCTCCGCTCCCTCCACTGGCTTCCGGTCGCTGCCCGCACAGAATACAAAACTCTGATGCTGGCATTCAAAGCAACCAAACGTACAGTATGGCTCCCCCATATCTTGCAAGTATGATCGAACCCTACAAACCCTCCCACTCAGATCAGCCAACACAGGGAAGTACCTTCACTAAAAAAGCCGGGACAATGCTCCACACGTCCCAAACTCTTCTCCATTCTGGCTCCAAAACTATGGAATGCACTTCCCATTACAATCAGAATTGCTGCCTCACTTCCAATCTTCCACCGTAGTCTGAAAACCCACCTTTTCAGACTCCACCATGGCCCGGCCGTAGCACTTACCCTATAGCCCCTTAGATAGAACTTTATGTAGACTTAAGGCCTATTCATAGTCTGGAATTTCGGTGGTGAGGTGACCACCGGAGCTGTAATAACGTGGAGTGGTGGTGAGTAAAAACATAGAGAAGGGCTGGGGAGAGCGGTGGTTTGCTTTTCACCGTGGCTCCGTGACGTCATTGTAGTTGCGGTGATCACCTCACCACCGATAAATCAGACTATGAATAACGCTTTAGATAGCATTTTATACAGACTTCTAGCATGTTACGTAGACAGCACTAGAATTGCATTTCATGTAGCATGTTTCATGATAACTACTTTTTATGTAGCCTATGTGATGTATTGCCATGCTTTTTGTTCTTGCTTATTGTAAATTGCGTCTGCTAAAAGCCTAAATTGTAAACAAATAAAAACTAGACTAAAATGTTAGGAAAGGACTAGTGGACAAGAGATCCAGTACAAGTCATTTTACACTTTCACTCGCTGAAAATAGCCGATCTACAAGCTCACAATGCGTCACAGCGCAATGCATTGTGAGCTTGTAGATCGGCTATTTTCAGCAAGTGTAAAAAAGTAATTACGACAAAATAAATTTTAGTCAACTAAATCAACCGTAGATTTAGTCGACTAAAATCTCATGACATTTAGTCGACTAAAACTAGACTAACACTAAGACATTCCTGTTGACTAAAATGTGACTAAAACTAAATGAAAACAATTAAAAAGAAGATGACTAAAATCTAAATTTGCTGCCAAAAACAATGAGTTGAGTTTTGTGAGTTCATAAGATCCCCGTTACAGCCGCTAATCATAGCTACCTACTACCAAATCTGCATTTCCTCAGCAAAGTTGTAATTGGAGAAATAACAAAATAAAATAAAATCTACCTATAGGCCTAGTAACATTCCGACCATACCAAACAAAAATAAGAAAAATGTGTGTGCGTGGCAGTGAGTTCACACAGGTTGTCACTGACACTACATAATACTACACACAATAACCAGGTAGCATGCTAACTTAGTTTGGTGGACACAGAGAGAGAGAGAGAGAGAGAGAGAGAGAGAGAGAGAGAGAGAGAGAGAGAGAGAGAGAGAGAGAGAGAGAGAGCGCTATATTCAACAGCAGTTAATTGGTTTCCTGTGCTATTTTCCCCATAAATTATAACATGAATGATATCACACAACAGAGGCTTTTAAGTTGCAGATAATGAGACGTTTGCCTCTTGTTTGTTGTCTTACCACAGTGCTTCCTGGTTCTGGGGAGTGACAAAGAACCAGAGAGTAGCTTCAGGCTGTCTTATGTAGTGCCACTGCCAGTCTGTCTGTAGGGAGCATGCTCAGTCCATCCAAGCTGAACCATGCCAACTGTGGGATTCTTTAAACTGGGCTTAGTTATTATGTGGGAAATTAGTATTGGAGTAAAATGATGACACTTTAAGAAGTGTCTATAAATTGTAATGTCTGTGGACATTGGAAATTAACTGGTTGTGTGGAAATAGAGGAGTCAATTTAAGATTGGTACGGTCCAGTGGGAGGGGCCTGGTCTTTTTAAGAAGGGGACCTGTCACCATAGATATAAAAGAAAATAGATGCCTCATTGGTACAAACCCCTTCATATACTGTACTCCGCCCCAGAGCAGCTTTTAACATTGATCCGGTTACTATGCAACGCCTCCATCACCACCAGATATGGGACGTTACAACCATTTACCTCGGTTCAAAGGAGGATTTTCAAAGCTCCATAACTCGGAATCTACGAGTGCTGACCTTGGTGATCATCAGCCATCCAAAGTTCGTATGTCAAAATTGTGACTTTGTCTTGCAAATAGCCAATAGTTACAGTGAGTGTGTGCACTGTGCAGGGGGCTACAGTGGACACATGCGCTGGCACAGCTTAACTACACGTATGCTACCAGCAAAGAAATAATTAAATGAACAGCGCCCTATACCATTCGTTTTTTTCCACCGCCATTATCAGTGGTTCATATACACACTATCAACAGAATTCAGTAAAAAAGAAAAAAGGTGTACTACGGAATTCTGCTTTAATGTCTGGGTAATCCCATGGGGACCATGTAATTTAATTAATATTCTACTTGCTGCATACTGTTTAAGATAACGTGTAGAATTATGTAAAGCTTCCAATCGATATTTAGCCATGTGTGATATTAGATTATACTGTACATGTTGCTGTCTCTGCTGGTTAGTGTGGATGTGCAGATCTGTACTTAATGCTGTGGGTTAAAATTGCTCTCACTGAATTGTATCCACTTTTCTCCTCCCTGATTTCTCACTTACACTCCCACATGCATTGAGATAGAACATTCATGCATGCGCACACACGCATGCACGCACGCATACACACACACACACTTCCCATTATTGTTAAGGTGTGCAATCCCTAAGTATTTACTGTACAAAATTGTTACCCGTGTGTACCCCCCCTGTAGGGACTAGGGAGCAGGCAGGATCCCAGGGAGACGGAGAGTTCTCTGGGCATAAATCACTCGCCCACACTCCTCCACTTCCTATAGCCGCTATCTCCCTCCCCTATTCCCCAGTTATGTATTTTGTTTAATCTTTGTACATTCCTCTCTCTCTCTCTCTCTCTCTCTCTCCCCCCCAAATGTCTCAATGTATCCCTCTCTTTCAAAAAACAAAAAAATAAATAAAAAAAATTACAAATAAACAATGGTATGGAAAATAAACTGTGTTCCAATGGATGCAATGTTGTTAGTCACAAGCTCTTGAAGTTTAAGTATGTTTAAATAAATAGCTACTTTAGTGCTACACTCTTGTACAAGGAACATTAATGTACAAAAAGGGGGGTGGGGGGGTTGAAATAATATGCCCAATAACAATATGCAATGAGCAGAAACATGCACTGCTACATTCAATGAAATGAAAAGTAAACCTTGATTCAGTGATGCAGAAATTGCAATTGCAACACTGAACCATGTTGGAAGCATTTCAATGCAACTCCAACTGAAATGATTTCCTCATACGATAAATGCATTTATTACACAGCTTGGTTGAATGCTTGATTCTAATTGGTCAATCGCCGAATTCAGCAGGTGTTTTATTCCTGGATAATGACCGATCCGATAACTTACTTAGGAGTCACAACTCCTGAACGCAGATGGCAGGATAAGAATGTAGTGCCTTGTATTACCGAAGACATGAACATTCATTGTGTACTTTTCAGTCGCTGGAAATGTGCTCACTCTAAACAAAACCTCCTGTTTAGTGGGTGTGCTCTAGTAGCAGCGCATTCACCTGGGACGTGCACAGCAATGTGGGCTATGATATGCCAGCTGTGGTGCTGCTGTAGATTCCATTTACCCAGACACCAGTGTTGATTTCGTCGACTAAAACGAAGACGAAAAATGTTCGTCGACTACCTTTTTCCACTGATGAAAACCACATGGAAACTGAATAAAAACTAAGCTACGATGACTAAAACTAAGACTAAATATACTGACAATTTCGTCGACAAATAAAAACTAGACTATTTTCAGCAAATCAAATCAGCCATTATGACGGCATACAGGTCCGCTAAAATACATTTTAGTCAACTAAATCAACTGTAGATTTAGTCGACTAAAACTAGACTAACGCTAAGATATTCCAGATGACTAAAACAAAATGAAGTTTCAGTCCAAAGACTATGACTAAACTGAAATAGCAATGTGCTGCCAAAAACAACACTGCAGCTGTGGTGCTGCTGTAGATTCCATTTGCCCAGGCACCACCAGATAGTGTATAGGCTGGAGTCGCAAGGAGCTTATATATACACAGTGTGTTGTGTGGGGATGTTCAAGGTCCTCCATGATTTATGTTGTGACCAGCTTTCTTAATCTATAGGCTGCATTTTCCTGGACCAATCGGCAATAATACGTGTGTGTCCTTGGCTGCATTTCCTGTCATCTCCACCATGCACCACCACCACTGCAAATCATCGGAGCTCGTACGGGAAAAAAAACAATAATTCTGCCCACTCTTTTTCACCTGGAAACTTGTCACAATATACATTTGAAGGTCGTCCAATGATCCATGGGTCGGCGGTTCGAATCCCGGCTCCTCGTGTCTACATGTCGAAGTGTCCACTGAACCCCAAATCGCTCCCGATGTGCTGGTTGGTACCTTGCATGGCTTCCGCCGCAATCGGTGTATGAATGTGTGTGAATGGGTGAATGTAATGCACAATCTATGTAAAGCGCTATATAAATGCACCATTTACCATTTACTGGCTCTTAATTTGCACCTGGCCGTTTACCGAGCGCTATTGTAAAATCCAGCTGAATCTGTAATCAAAAGCTACTTTGTCATAATCTCCCTCTATTTGCGCGAACCTCCCCGAAACGCATCTGCATAACGGAGCGATCGAGGTGCACTTTGAAAACGACACACAAGGGGTTCTTTTAAATGACAGCTAAACTATGTGTTTTCCAGGCTGATTTTTGTTTTGTTTAAATTACACACATTTGACATTTCGGAATGAGGCACACAAGCCTTAGTAGATCTGGCCCTCAGAATTGTCCATTTATCGTCTCTTTTCTACTCAATTTGCATTCCCTCGTTCTCCACATTTTCTCAAAGTGGATTAATTAAGCTTGGTCTATCTTATCTTATTTATCTTATCGTTCTATTTCACCCATCTTGGGCGTTCACCCTGTCTGTGTGAGAGAGTGTGTGTGTGTGTGTGTGTGTGTGTGTGTGTGTGTGCATAAAGGGCGGACTGCCCCGCCCCCTACTATTCATTTCGATGGAAGTTGCTCAGTGGCGTTTTGAAGCACCAGGAAGAACGGGTGTGTGCGTGTGCGTGTGTGTGTGAATGCACGAGGGAGGCTGCGTGCCTATATCCACTGCCCTGTGCAGTGTTACTTCCAGCATCGGCATCTAATTACTTTAATAGTGCTTACAGGTCTTATTGGGGCCTCTTGTCTTCCTGGCGGTCTGCTGCATTAGCAGTCGAAATTCGCGCATTAGGCAATTCTGTGCTCAATAATAAGTGCTACACCTGGGGGATGTTTTTGAGTAAAGAAAATGCCTTGGACAATAAAAGGAAAACTGTTTTCGAGGCGCGACTGCTCGATGCCCTCCTTATAGTCCCTTATCGCCCACCCCCCACCCCCTGTTTTACCGCCCTCCCTCCCTCCTCCCCTGGCCCGTGTCGAGGGGGAAGGAGATAGAGAAAAAGAAATAGATGGAAAATAAATTATTTCACACACAAGCACACACATGCAGCTTCCTGGTTGGTTCATTTTGTTACAGGCCGGTTCAGAATGCAGGGTTTCGTAATGGACTGCATGAGCGCTTTGCTTCAAGGGCATTAAGCAGCGTGTCAACGGTTTTGCCCAAATTGCCCAGATTGGACAAAACACACACAGTGTGCCTGTGTGTTTGTGACGGATACCTTTCATGTCCAAAATCGTTACTTTTTGTTATTATAAGAAAAGAAAAAAAACTAAAATACTAGCACGAGTTTGCTATTTTTTGTAGCAAACAGGGGGACTACATTAATTTCGTTGCTGTCGGGAGTAAACCACCTAACTCCATTTTTGAGTTTTTGCTTGCATAATCAGTGCTATTGAACACCCTTTACGTCTGTGTGTTGTTTCGAAAATATTGAACCAAAGGAAAGTAATAAAAATATATATATTTGGACAAAACCTCTCAACTCCATTGGACCCTCAAACTGTCTGCTAAAGCAACTAACTCCACCACCTCTCCCCCTCTCATGAACGTAATTGACACTATATAAAGTCACAACACCAACTTTGATGAGGCAGTGTTGCTTTAATTGTTTTCAAAATATATACGTTTTTCTTAATTTCCTGATTTTTTTTATATTTTTTTAATTTCCTGACAATGTTTGGAGTTAGGTGGTTTCTTCCCGACAGCAGATATTTGAAACATGGCCATACAAGGTTTCCGCCCGACGGCAACGATATATGATCTTATTTTATTCCATTTTATGCCGCTTTGACTCGGTTAAAATCTAATGGCTCGAACCGGGGCGGCGGACCATCACTCACTGTGCAGTTAAACGCACGAGGAAAGGATTTTGCGACGCCATATTGGATCTAGCCCAGTTGAGTCAGGACAGATGCTCGTGTTAACACGTTCGACTTACATCGTTTTTGATTGGTGGAGATGGCTGCGGGCCCGGCAGCACCAGTGTGGGAGGAACAGCCTACATTAAATGCAAAGGCAAGAACCATGGAAGTCGCAATTAAACGCTGCCTTAAGGGGCTGTGTTTCATACAGGAACATGTGCTTGAATGTATTTATAACTGCTGAAGACACCCACAGACATACATAACGTACATGAGTAACAGAACGTATACCTATATATATATATATATATATATATCTGTGCAGTGGCGGAAGGTACAACTGAGTCTACATGTACTCAAGCGCTGCTTTGGTACTTTTAAAGTACCAAAAGACAAATGTATACAAATCTTAATTAATGCAGTAAAAGCTACAATATTTCTACAATAGTCTCTGAGATGTAGTGGACTAGAAGTAAAAGCAATGGAAATTGGACATACTCTTAAGTCTAAGTAAAAAAAAAATACCTAAAATAATTACTTAAGTAAATGTCATTAGTTACTACGCCTCAGAGGCAAATAGTATAGCCTACTTTTTCCATTTTGTTTTACTATGGCTGCATACACACACATATTTTCTTTGAATGGAAGCGAGCAATGCATTTGACTATTATGCCACTGCAGGGGTCGATTTATTTCTCAGTCACATGTTATTGCCATGGCGTTCCACGCGACAGCACCCGTTGTCACTTGATTCCTGTCTTCATTCACTCCACTTTGACAGAGCTCAGGTTTAATTTCCCCTCTGTACCTCCTCGCTGTGATGCTGATAACGTTTGATTACAGAAGCAGCAGGGAGTAATGTGAACAGCAGCTTACAGGGACAGCGGCTGACACTGGCAGAGGTAGACAAAATTAAAGAGATAGATAGATCTCTCAAGGTCAATTTTTTACACGTCCAGTCACATTAACAGTGGACCATATACTGTGTAGAACGGTGCTGTATGTAAGCGCCACACTTAACTACCCAGCAGTCAGCAGTGTGAATTTCTTGAAGGTCACTTGAAGGCAAAATGAATTAAAAGGAAATGTTCAGCCTGCTAGTTCATATATACCGTATATAAACCTGTATGTAAAGTTTAAGTATTATTACACTGTACCGCCAAAGGCATGGCCATGTTTTGTTTTGTTTTGTTTTTTTCGTTGTAGCTTCTAATAACAATAACAATAAAATGTATTCTGTTCAGCATTTTGAATGCAGTCATTTTAAATCATGCCTTGTTATTATACAGACAGAATAGATAGGAGTATTAGTACCCAGGGAACAATTTGAGACGGATGAACTAACCGCATTCACAAATCATGCACTTTATATGAGCACAGCAAATGATGCAACCACCGTTCTTGGCTTTCGGCCCTGAGCTCCCCGCTCTCTCTCTCTCTCTCTCTCTCCCTCTCCCTCTCCCTCTCCCTCTCTCTCTCTCTCTCTCTCTCTCTCTCTGCTGATTTACTTTGCAGATGACACCACCAGACAGTGTTGCTTTACCTCAATACATTATACATGCAGGGGGAAACTAAGCTACGATGACTAAAACTATGTCTATACTATATCTATACTATAGCTATTTTCATCCATCCATCCATCCATCCATCCATATTCAACCGCTTATCTGTAGTCGGGTCGCGGGGGCAACAGCTCCACCAGAGAGCTCCAGACTTCCCTCTCCAGAGCAACATTAGTGACTTCCTCCTAGGGGATCCCGAGACGTTCGATGTGTTTTCTCCAACCGTGCCTTGGTCTGCCCCGGGGTCTCCTCCCAGTGGGACGTGCCTCGAGGACCTCCCTATAGGGAGACGCCCGAGGCATCCTAACCAGATGCCCGAACCACCTAAGCTGTCTCCTTTCCAGGCGAAGAAGCAGTAACTGAACTTCTCACCCTATATCTCTAAGGGAGATACCAGCCACCCGTCGAAGAAAACTCATTTCGGCCACAGGCCGCTTGTATTCGTGACCTTATTCTTTCGGTCATGACCACACTTCATGACCATAGGTGAGAGTAGGAACGGAGATTGCGTGGTAGACAGAGAGCTCTGCCTTCTGGCTCAACTCTCTTTTCGTCACAACAGTGGGGTACAGCGACTGCAATACCGCCCCTGACGCTTTTTTTACATTTAACCCATTCTGACCTGAGATCAGATTCATACGAGGTTTCCGCCGGACACACGCTGGTCTGACGAACCCATTCTGACCTGAGATCAGATTCTAGAAATGTCAGTCGTTCTTCGATTTCTTTCAAAAATAGCAGACCTACAAGCTCGTATCGCGCCACTCGGTGGCGCGACATGAGCTTGTAGATCTGCTATTTTTAAATAGCTAAAGCATAACATGATGCTGACACCAAAATGGGTGCCCGTTCAGAATGGGTTAATCATAATTTATTATTGAATTTGTAGTAGGCATAAAGTTATTCTTTCATTTTGATATTGCAAAACAATGTTGCCTATACCAGATAAAAATAAGAATCAAATGTAATGATGGGAAATAGAAGAATAGAAGAATGTATTCATGATAAGACAACTATGTTTGTTTTCACCACCAATGCTGCTGGCTTGTGTAATATTATTAATATAATGTAATATTGAAAGACCAGAAAAATAATAAGAATTGTAGTACGTTTTTGGGCCAAAAATGGCTCTTCTGATAATAAAGGTTGCCTACCCCTGCCCTACCCGGACTGCACAATCCACCGCTATTTTCAGCAAGTGTAAAATCAGCCATTACGACGGCATCAAGGCCCATCAAAACACATTAGTCGACTAAATCAGGGGTTAACAATGTTTTTGCCTGGAGACCCCTGGAAATGCTTTGGCCATGTCTCGCAAATGAGAAAAAACAAGTCTACAATGCGACATTTTGCGCCGCGCTGTGAGCTTGTAGATCTGCTATTTTCACTATAGTTTGGGTCCCCAGAAAACATAATCTCTCTTTTGGGTCACAAGACTTCACTTAATGTGGCCCGCAAGTTAATATCTGAATACTGATACATTATTGAATTCAGCTGTTGCAATTCCAAACATGCAAACATGACCTGTCGTAATGACTTCAGTCTGATATTAGTATAGCTTATTAAAATGTTATTGTGTTTTTTATGTCCAATTTGTTCATAAAGTTAACATAAGTATAACTAAATGCATTTGTATAAAAAAATTTTTTTTCAGGATTCAAATTCAAAAATAGCAAAACAATGATCCAGGATTTCAATTCAAATATCGCAAAAATAGCGGCTTGTAGATTGGCTATTTTCGACAATATATGCAATGTGGTCTGTGGTGTGAGTGTGGAAATATAGTGGGCCTCTCCATCTTCACAGCCTGCTATAAAGGACCCGGCCAAGACACTGCAGTGATGGCATAAGAGAGTTTCGGAAGGCCTTTTTGAGCTGAACTGTCGCTTTGCACTGTTTTTGTTAACCCTGTTTTTAACCTTTTATGATAGACCATATGTTTTTAACCTTGTAGCACTCTGAGATTCCTTGTGAATGAAAAGTGCAATATAAATAAAATTCATTATTATTATTATTATTAAATATGAGTGCTGCGTTCTGTGTTGTTGAGGTCAGAGAAAGAAGAAAATAACACACTGTGACTGACTGTGAGTAAAGATGGGCCTGCTGCACACGTGTGCACATCTCTTTGTTTCCACTCTGCGATACTGCAAGCATTCACTCTCACAGAGACTGTGGAAGCAGGCATGTGTGTGTTGTGTGATGTCTTTCTCAAGGAGGAACACACACTCACACACGCACACACACACATGCATGCACGCTACAACGTGCTGTGAGCTTGGAGATCGCGACACACACACACACACACACACACACACACACACGCGCGCACGCTCGCGCAGAGGTGGTGCACAAACACGTGGAACTGGACTAATGAGGCGAGACGCCAGAGGCCACAAAGTGTACAGGAGCAGCGTGTGTGTGTGTGTGTGTGTGTGCGTGCATGCATGCATACGTGCATACTATAGAGATGTCCCGCTACTGTCTGTATCGGTATCGGAAAAGTATCCGATCGGCCCTAATTTGGTCATATCGGGTAATATCGGTATCGGTGAATATGCCAGTCTAACCACAGATCCAACACAGGGGTTGACACTATAGCAGGTAAATAAAATGTTTGGGCATGTGGAGTTTGCTTTGGAGTTGCCCAAACTGCAACTGCAGTTGCCGTTATCGGTATCGGCTAACACAGAAATTGTGGTATCGGGATCGGATCGGAGAAAAAAAAGAAGTGTATCAGGACATAGTGCATACATGGGGGTCCATAACAACATGGACGTGCGCTTGACCTCACAACTTATTTTGTAAGTGTACTGTACACTCGCATTCCTGAGCCTAATGTGTTGTGGTTGTTTTGTTGTTGCTTTTGTTTGGTTTTGTTTTCATTTTGAAGCAACCCATGCAGCCTGTCGCTGTCTTTGACCCGTCGCTTACAAGATGGCAGAGAGCTAAAATGATGTCATCCCCAAACGACGGTGAAGGAGAAACACAGGCGGCGCCAGCTACATCACGGGATTGAAAAATGGGACACAACACCCCCCCCCCCCCCCAACCCCCCCAGAAAAAATGAGGGGGGGAAAAGTGTGCACGACTTTCTTTATTTCTTCCTGTCCATTGCATGTGCATACCGAGTGCAGAAACATGGCACCACGTGAATAAAATATTTCCCAGGGGGCCCAAGTTCTGCCTGTCGCTTTATGGCTGCAGGGGGAAAGCCTGGAGCGCCTTTTCGATGCAGACGCCCCACGAGACAGAGACAGGAGTGCTCATGAAGGGACTCAATGGATTGTCACCCTCCTCTTTCTCTCTCTCTCTCTCTCTCTCTCTCTCTCTCTCTCACATCTGGCATCATTGCTTCCCCTCCAAGGGTGCTCGAGGTAGTGAGGGCGCGTGTCTGTGTCTGGTGTTCGTGAGCATGCGTGTGCGCATGCATGTCTGCCGTTGTGCGTGCTGTTCGTGTGTATATGCCTGTATTGTGTCGGTGCACACACTCTCCTGTGGGTGCAATGCGATGCAGCGTGTGAGGGCGTTTGGAGAAGATGCCGGACGGGTCGACCGCTGGTTAGCCAGGTAAAGTCGGGGGCAGGGATTTGAAGAAGGATTAGATGATGGCGGATGCAAAGCCACGGGGGTGGGATTCCCCCACCCACACTCGTGACATCCGCGGAGGCCCTGAGCACATGGCACAAGACCCTGCTCCTGAACCCCTGCCATCCATACAACCTAGCTCCTCCTCCAGCCTTCTGTCCAAATGACACGTTATGGTGTCTCCCCGGGACCCAGACGTATGAAAATATCTTATGAACAGGGGTCATCTAATGAAAATGTCCGTACACGGACAAATTTGTCCGTGGAAAAGACTTGGTCTTGTCCATGGAAAATTTTGATTTATTTTTTTACACACCTGCCTGTTTATTTTTCTCTATTTTTTGGCCAAATCCTCACTTATCTTGTCATTCCTATAGTGTTTGTGTGGTTAGTTAGTTGTGTTTAGTTCAAATGCTTGTGGTTATGCATTAGGTTAGAAACTCTACAAAATCTACTTAATAAGAGCAGCAGAAGTGCAAAAGAAACAATATCATTATAGAAGGACTTTGGGATCCAATTAAAATAGTTGTTAAAGAGTTAAGATAATTGAAAATAAGAATATGCCCCATGGCCACGAATAAACAAATACAAAGCCTCACTAAAAGGCAGCGGCAAACAGCAACGTCTTTGGCTTTGACTTAAATAACTGAGAATGGTGCAGACATGAGGTTTTCTGGGAGTTTGTTCCAGATAATGTGATGCATAAAAAAAATGATCGCTGCTTCTCCACGAATATAGTTGGGACTCTGGGGACAGAAAGCTGACCTGTAGCCGAGCACTGAGCACAGCTGAGGCTAATACCACTCATTTTCTACAAATAACTATGACATTACTACATAGTCACATGATTACCCTATAAGGACTGAGACCGCATGCAGATTCTACAAAATGTCTTCTAAATCCTGACAGTTTTCTGATAAACCTATGTTTCTATATCAGTGGTTCTCAAACCTTTCCATGTCAAGGACCCCCAGAATTATTATGTATGTGGCCTGCGACCCCCATCTGAAAATATGTTGTTCCAGAGACCCCCCCAGGGCCCGCAGAAGCAAAGATATGAGTTGAAAACGTTTGCTGTGCTAGAATATATATTCAAAGATTTGCGCCACATTTTCCAGATTAAAAAAATAATAATAGCAGATCTACAAGCTCGTAGTGCGGCACAGCTAAAGTTTAAAATAGCTAAAAGTTAAGATGACACAAATGCGTTCCAGTCCTTAATGGGTTATGCTCTCGTTCTAAAGTGGGATCATTGAGAATGCATTTAAAGGTGGTCTAAGTGATTTTCTTGTTGTCAAATTAAGCGTTAAACAGCTCTACAGTCTGAGCATCTGTACCAGGAGTCCCACTGCTCCCCAGCTCTTTAGTAAACAAAGTATGCATTTTCTGGCCGGGATACCAATTCCATCCAATCAGGGAAACTAGATTAAACCAAACAAAACAATTGCACAACCAATTGGAATTGGATCCCTGTAAATTCAAAGCTGATTAATTGGTTCTCTAGCCTATTTGGATGATATTTTGCCTGGCTAACCACTCCCCCTTGGAATCGCATTCCATTCATGAAATGTGATTTCCAGGGGGAGTGGTTAACCATGCAGGCTGGATGAAATTGGCGTCCGGACCTAGCTGAATATTATTTTCTGATTGCAAAAGATTCACTGTCACTCAACAAACACCCTAATGATTTATATCAAAAATATACTGTAAGTTTATTTCTTAGATATATATATATTTTTTGCCTATAGACCAATTATTTGTTTACAAACATTGGGACTGGGTGCACGGGTGACTGTTTCATGTAATCAATTCCCAACAGATCTCCAAACCTGTTGTTTTGGGGAGTGCTGGTTTCAGTCCATTTAACCTCCTCTTGTGAGTTGGCTATACCCTAGGAGACATTTATACTTCAAAGCCCAACAGTATTGCGCACAGAGAACAGCTGATATACAAGTTCACATCGCATCGCAAATGCGACTGTTGTGAGCGCAGAGGTCTGCGTGCGCGACACCATCGGGGGACGAAGCATAAATAATAAAGATTCAAACTCAACTCAAACTCACACACAGCGCTCCGTAAGGGAGTGGTTGCGCCACTCAAAAAGTATTGGACAGTATTAAGATGTTGATATTGATTTTGTATTCATCTTTAGGGCTCCAAATCATACCATGGAAGAGTAAAGGCTTTGGACATACAAGCGACGTCATATGCGATACATTCGTTATTCATTCCTCAGCTATGTATTTTTAGCCGAGAAAGTGTAAAAAACAATGTGTCAAAACTTTGAAGTATCTTTTTTGTAGCTCTAGTGAGCCTTCACTTTCACATGAAATGTAAAAATGAATGCTATTGTGTTGGTGGGGAAAGGTTCCTTCTGAATAATACATTACCCAAGGCTAAATGCAAATTAGTGGAATTAAACTCACTGTCTCAGCAGGTGAATGAAGGAGGTGGAATACAGTTAGGGAAGTCATGGTGGCATATGCCTCATGGGGAGCGGAGGGGGGAGTTGGAACTCCTATAGATTTCCTATTTATTTAAAGACCTTTTAAACAACAAGAGTTGGCTTTGTCCGAGGTTTAAAAGGTCTTTAAATAAATACTTTTTGTAACATCTATGGGGGAAATGAATGGGGAATTATCTTCCAGGCCTGTCTATACCTGAGCGGCATGGCATGGGAAATATACCACTAAGGAGAGGCTGAGAGACAATAGTGGCAGGGATACATTATCAATGTATTAAAATATATTAAAAACCGGTTGACCACATCTCCACGCATCTACACCTAACCGTGAGTGAGTGAGTGAGTCCCCCTTTTTGAACCTATCCCCTCGCCCTACACACTTCCACTCAGTTTGAGCAGATACTGTATATAAATAATAGAGACGGCGCCGGATGGGAGGGGAATTCCGGTGCCGTCTGTATTATTTATATATCTATGCTCAAACCGAGTGGAGCTAGTGCATGTGTAGGGGAAGTGGCGAGGAGCTAGTTCACCCTTCAACATTTATAAACCAAATGTTTACTCCGAGGGTTACACCTGGGCCTTTATAGTCCTACCCCAGGTGTGTAGCCCCACCCATCACCAAATGAGGCAATCTCTTCCCACTCCACTTCCCACTCCACTCCACAGCTTTCCGTCACCGCTAAACCCCTTATCCCTAAACTTCTTTGCCTTCTTTTTTGTACTATTTTGAAAATATTTATTGAATAGTTGAACCAGCCGATCTACATCGACACATTGTGAGCTTGTAGATTGGCTATTTTAACTATAAAAAAATGTTTTTCAAAATAGTAAAAAAGGGCAAAGAAGTTTAGGGATAATGGGTTTAGCATGGATGAAAATAGAGCCTTTAAAGTGCTGTCAGCTGGTAAGTGCTTGAGGGTGAGAGGCAGCAAGGTCTCCAGATGATATAAAAAGGAATGGGACAGCACGTAGACGAGTCCTTCAATTTATGACACATGACTTTTAAGACTCTTACTGCTGTCCTTAATTATACGATTAGTTCTTTAAAGGATGTGATGGCTAATATTAATTATTATTATTATTATGTTTCGCTTTCATTTGAGCTTAAGTTTGTATTATTATACATTCTAAACTGCATTTCCATATATTATGGATATTTACTTTGCTCAGTTTTGTATCTTGTGTCCTTTATAATAGAAAGCGTGCACAGCTGTTCTGCTGTCACTCTATGCGAGGTGAAGGCCAGGCCAAGAAGCGTGGGTGGTTAATTATACCAGCTAGGCGCTGCACAACACAGTATGCGTCCACTCTGGCCCACAGCATGTTCTGGGGGAGTGGTGGACACGTCAATAACTAACTATAAGTACTATAAGTACATTTACTTGAGTACTGTTAACACACGTATTAACCTAATACAGCTACTACACTGACACTACTAACATGACGAACAGACAAAACTACGACAACACAGGGGAGTTGAGCCGTTCACACCTTGAGACAGCTGTCTCCTCTGTGTCTCCTGCGTCTTCTGTGTGTCGCAAGCTCGCAATAAGGGCCTTTCTCTGGGGCACGGTGGCACAGTTGGTAGTGCTGTCGCCTCACAGCTAGAAGGTCCTGGGTTCGATTCCCGCTCGGGGCGCTGTGGGTGCTGCCGGCGTGTTTCCTCCTCCGCGTCATCAGTGCCCATACCCGAAGGCGGGGTTGGCGAAAGGGCCTTTCTGTGTGGAGTTTGCATATTCTCCCCCGTGTCCCCTAGGGTAGGTAATAGGTACCCTCACAAAAACATGCAGTAATCCTGGTCTCTAAACTGCCTCCCCCTGGCCAGCCGGGGCGCCTGATGGAGGGGAAAGGAACTGGTTGGAATAACGTGTTCCTTCCAAGGCTACGTCCAACCAGGGAAACTCCCCCCTGTCAGGTGTAAAGGAGCAACTTGGACACTCAAGCACTCAAGGAAGCATGAGTTAAGTCCGTTGCTCTCTCCAGGTTGGTGGAGGGTGTGTAGAGCCCAGGATCACATTAGATGATTGACACAGGGGTGAAAAATTGGTTACAAAATTGTATATAATATATATATATTTTTTTTTAAATAAGGGCCTTTCTCGGCCCCATCCCAATTGTTTAGTTTCCAAGATGACCGCAGTACCAGGAGGGGGTGGGGCGGAGGTGAGCGGGTGGGGTCGACATATGCCCTTACTGGGCTGCGTTCACACATTCAAGACACCTGTCTTGCGTTTGTCTTGTGTCTGTTTTTAAAGAGACACTTCACCCTTTTTGCAAAATAATATATTTTAATGACATTTAGAAAACTAGACCTGTACGTGCCCGTCAGCTACCGGCCTACTTGAGAACGATGCAACTTGGGAAACTAATAATACCCCTTGTCAACTTGTCATAGCACCCGTTTTAACTGTCTGTCTGTGTCCCACATGGAGATCTGCCTGTGTGTGAAGAGGGCAAACTGACTGACTGTGACTGTGGTTAAGTAGGCTAATCAATTGTCAGGTGTGGGTTTGCCTTGGCAATCAATTGGCTGAGGCAGAGGCTGGTAATTGCACAGGTGAGGGGATTTAGGCTGATTAGGCCCACTGGCAGAGCCTGACCAGAGCCTTTTGTGGGGGTTCTGGAGAACTGTGGGTCCGACCGACTGCACTGCCCGGTGGGTCCGGGCACTGCACTCCCTGCGAGGGTGTGGAACGCGTGTGTCGAATATGAAGTCAGTGGGTCAAATGGTTCTCAAGTTATGTGCATTACAACCATACACGCACGCACGCACTCAGAGACGTGGCGCATTTATAGTAGGATTTAGAACACTTTCCTGGGGGTCTTTATGTGTGTAATATGTGGTTTTACATATTTTTGATTTTAGCAGTGTCTCTGATGTCATGGACACTGGGCTCACTGACTTCCTGGACTACATGTTGTCTCAGTAAGACAGCCCTCCCCCTATCCACAAGGAGGAGCAGTGCATCAAAGAATTATGGGAATTGTATAGTCCAGGAAGTAAGTGAGCCCAGTGTCCATGACATCAGAGACACTGGGCCAGGGAGCAAGCTTGTCTTGTCAAAACATGTGACTCCCATTGAAAATGAATTGCGAGCTTGCGACACACAGAAGACACGGAAGACACAGAGGAGACAGCTGTCTCAGCACTAACAGGACACAGCTGGATCAACTGACAATCAGCACAGACGTATAGGCTGCTGGGGCGAACAGGACACAGCTGGATCAACTGACAATCAGCACAGACGTATAGGCTGCTGGGGCGAACAGGACACAGCTGGATCAACTGACAATCAGCACAGACGTATAGGCTGCCGGGGTGAACAGGACACAGCTGGATCAACTGACAATAAGCACAGACGTATTCAGTATTTTAGCTGTGACGTGAGCGCCCCCTCCTGAGATACTTCCGGGTCCTACTTTTGTGTCGCTTTTGTGTCCCCATGGAGTTATACTGTGACGCTCCGTCGGACTAAATCTGAGACGATAACAACCACGAAAGTCTAATTTTACCGCTTTCCTCGCAACAACAAAGCTGCGCTGCTCTTCCAAATCTGACAGTGACAGGCCGTCTGCCCAACATGGAATACTATCGCCATTTTATTTTATTGTGTCAAATAAATCCTCATAATGCTAACTAGATTCAACATACTCAAGCCTGCACACATTCTAAATATACCCCAGAAATATTTTACCGATCAAATGGACTGTTGCCTCCTTCAATAATAATGATAATAATAGTCTTTATTGTCTCCACATCATATATTTTTGTTGTCATGGACACTTGTACAAAACATTAATAATTCCACTCGAGTTGGAAGCATTAAGACCCATTTTAACCCTCAATGGCTTCCTTTCTGAAAAATAACGTCACTGTAAAAAGATTCACGCGTTTAGATATTCAATTTACAATGAGATGCGGACGGGAGCTGGTGCCACTTGGACCTGGACGTAACGTAGCACTACAAAATGACGTCGGACTTAAATACTGAATAGGCTGCTGGGGTGAACAGGACACAGGTGACTCAGGGTGGAGAGATATTAGCAAACAAGACAGATAATATATAGCAAACAACATGTAGACAGGAAGCACAAGGATGGTATACAAAATAAGAAACACCTGCATGGGGATTAACAGACTGAGATCTACAGTAGACAAAGAACATACTAAACACAGAGTTACAGAACTAACAAGCACATGTAAATCAGGCAAACAAAAACAAAAGACCTAAACCACAGGGAAATAAATGTCCAAAGGTTGAGGAGCAGGCCGTGACAGTTTGATTAATTTAGAGGGGGAAAGATACCTTTAGTCCTATACGTTAAAGTACAATTTCACTGCAACTGAGCATTTCTACAGTGTGGTATTCGGTGTTGATTTTGACCACAGATATACAATTTAGGCATTTAGCAGACACTCTTAAGAACAACACATGGTAGTACATCAAATAGTCATCAAGGATCATAAGCATATTTTTAACAGCAGAATATCTGTACAATGAAAACTAGTATACATGCGTTTAGCCTATATATGCATACATGCGCGTCGAGGCTAGTGCAATGCTATGGCAAGTGCTACGAGCTAAGATGGAGTCTGAAGAGGAGGACATTTTAGTCATAGTATTTTGAATATATTTTTTAGTTTTAGTCTAGTTTTAGTTGACTAAATGTATTTTGACGAGAGATTGTCAAAATACACAGTCAAGCATGCAATGACTTGTCTTAGTAGGCTATTCGATCTCTTCCCCTCTAGACCCTCACTAAAAAAAGTCTATTGATTTGATCATGAAATTGGGAGTAGTGTATTTAGTCATAGTTTTTAGTCATTTTTGGCCGACAAAATGAAGACTGGTAGTATGTATTGTATTGCTACTTTTCTATGACTTCTTCCACCACTGGTGAGGTGGTGGTGGGGGTGGGGGATGTGGGGGTGGGGTTAGGTGGGCAGAGCCGCCGGGGGAGGAGGTGATAACTTTGGCTGTAAAGCCGTCAGCGCCTTGGAAAATGTTGACGGAGTGTCCTTGAGCGTGTGGTGGAGGAGGACAAAGCATGCCTTTGGAGTGTGCGCGATATGTGTGTGCGTGTGTGCGTGCGTGCGTGCGTGCGTCTGTGACTGTGTGTATACATGTATGTGCTGGTCATGGCATGCAATCTCTTTGTGTTGCACACAAACGTCGGCATGCATTGTGCAGTGTATGTTTTCAAATCATGTACATGCTATGTATGTATACTGTATGTGCTTTTGTGGTGGACATGCGTGCGTGTGCATGTGAGAGTCAACATTCACAGTATCAAAGCTTGCATATTATTCACACCAGTAAGATGCCCTGAGGGCCCTAAAAGGCGAGGTTGCGTGCACACATCCGCCTGGGTGTATATGGAGATCTAAGGGTGGCAGTGGGAGTCCTGAGAGTATGGGGTCTGTTGAGAATCTGCATGACTGCCAGGCGCGGCTGCACTAATAACTTTGGGGCAGGTATCAGTCAAAAGGGAGGACGGGTGTGGAAGGATAACGATATGGAATGTCAGATCAGGTCAGCTCCATATATGGAGATCTAAGGGTTTGAGGTCAGATGTAGAGTTGCTGGCCGGCTCCATACATGCAGATCTAGGTGATGGTCCAGTCCATGTATGGCTAACCAGGGTTTGATGAGGTCAGTGTTGTGATCTTCAAATATGAAGATGGCCATATATGGTGGCATGACGTGTCAAGAGGCGTGACCATAATATAGTTGTGATGTCACGAGGCGTGACCATACATTTATATGGAGGCGTGACCGACCAACCGACCGACTGACGGGAGATGCAGGTTTTCATAACATAATCAGTTAATGCACGTTGAATGTGTGGTATGTGAGCTTATAAGATTCTGTCTCTGTGTGCGTGCATGCATGCACAATCTTGACCGTGGGCGCACGCCGTGCAAACGCTGATGTGTTCAAAATCGATTCCAAGGGTGAGAACAACAGCCATGATTGAGATGGGTCTGCAGAGAAAAGACAAGCAGAGGAGAGGAGACCTATGGCTGCTCAGTTAATGAGGCCTCAGAGATTTATAGACGACATGCGTCTGGCTTTTATGAGTGCCAGATACCATTCATACTGTGTCCATAAAGCCGCGACACAGGTGCACATGTTCTCTCTCTCTCTCTCTGTTCTGTTCAGTCTGTGAGAGTAAAATGAAAGCTGGATAGAATTTCCTTATTTTAACCATGTGTATTATCCATTATTCTGGTGGAGATTCTGTATATGAAAAGAAAAGTGGTCCAAGTACAGAACCATGGTTCAAAAGTAGAAGATGTATATGTATCATGAACAAGCTTTGGACATTTGCTATTTTTTAACATAATTATATGTGCATTGAATATAATAGCTTTTTCTAAAGCACAGATTTTTAACTCAAATCTTTGCTTCTGGGGATCCCTGCTGAACAACATATTTTGAGATGGGGTGTCGGTGGCTGAATACATATACCTTTGGGTGGTGCTTGACATGAAAACGTTTGAGAACCACTGATATAGCAACATAGGTTTTATTTGTATTGTTTTATTATTTATTATTATTTTTAGAAAACTGTTTGGATTTAGAAGACATTTTCAGAATCGGCCTCAGGTCTTAACCCATTCTGACCTGAGATCAGATTCATACGAGGTTTCCGCCGGACACACACTGGTCTGATGAACCCATTCTGACCTGAGATCAGATTCTAAAAATGTCAGTCGCTCTTCGATTTTTCAAAAATAGCAGACCTACAAGCTCATATCGCGCCACTCGGTGGCGCGATATGAGCTTGTAGATCTGCTATTTTTAAATAGCTAAAGCATAACATGATGCTGACACCAAAATGGGTGCCCGGTCAGAATGGGTTAAACCCTCAAAGAGTATAAGTGGTGAAACTTATATTTTTTGTCATACAATATATATATAGTGCTTAAGTGCTTAAAGTTTTTGGTTCTGTCTTTTGTGTGCACACTGTGCGTGTGTGCATGCGTGTGTGCGTGGCTTGCGTGGCGTGCGTGCAAAATAAGCCTTTGCAATTCATTTATTTCTACTTCAATGCTGAGCAACAACAAAAAACTACGAATTTGACTATTATGTATCTTGAAATAGCTACAGAGCACAAATCAGACTGCACAGCCACAGACAGTCACATAGAGTGAGACTACAGCGAGTCACCATGACATGATAAGAGAGATGATTATTGATTACAAACTGCAGCAGCAGCACTGCTAGCCCGGCCTCTAGCCACCAGCATGACTCAGCCTGTACAACACACAACAACAACAACAACAACTGGCATTCACAGCACAGGACCCTGCAAGTCTGTCAAGTTGACATGTTTATTTACCCGATTGCTGCTACGGCAGTTCAGTCCGACGCCTTTTCTTTTTCTCATATCCTGAAGGATAAAGTCGCTTCATGATGACCGATAGATCCGTGCGTCGTTGTCCAAAAAGAAACTCTCCCATCCGTCGTTTGAGGCTTTTAACCCATTCTGAACGGGGACACATTTTGGTGTTAGCATCATGTTGTGCTTTAGCTATTGAAAAATAGCAGATCTACAAGCTCATAGCTACGAGCTTGTAGGTCTGCTATTTTTGAAAAATCGAAGAGCGACTGACATTTTTAGAATCTGATCTCAGGTCAGAATGGGTTCATCAGACCAGTGTGTGTCCAGTGGAAACCTCGTATGAATCTGATCTCAGGTCAGAATGGGTTCATCAGACCAGTTTGTGTCCAGTGGAAACCTCGTACTTGACACCTGTGACCCCCCCCCCCCCCCATCTCCTACGTCCCTGCACGCAATCATTTGCAGTTCAAGTGTAATGGAGAAAATAATATATGTTTATTTAACGTAGCCATGACCAAATCAAAACCAATGCTCTGCTTGAAAATATCAATATCTCTGCAATTGCAATATCGGAACGATATATGTATGGGATAACATATTACGTGATATATCTTGTATGTCTTGCATGCACACAAGCACTGATGCACGTAACTCACATACTACATGGGTTAGTGATTCTCAAGGTTTTTTCAATGTTTTTACCTCTGGGACCCCATGACTTTGGGGTCATGGTTAAAAATGTTGCAAAACAGTGTAACATACCTGAAACTGCTTTGTAACATACATGGAATTGCCGTTCTGAAATATTGATGTCCTCATTAATATAGTAATTTAAATGTGTGGTTGTGCGCGCACGTGTGGTTGTTCGCGGTTGTACGCGCACGCTTGCGTGCGTGCGTGCGTGCTTGCATGCGTGCATGCACGTGCGTGTGGTGACAGGGGCTCAGCACTCTCTTTATCCCATAATCCGCCCTCTGGGGGCTGAGTGTGCTCAGCATAGATTGCACTCGCCATGTAATCTACAAGGGCATCGTCGTCGCCAGAACACACGCACGCACAAACACGCATGCACAAATGTGCACGAATGTGCACGTGCGCACACAAATTCACACATATACGCACGCACCCACATGCACACACACATTTGCATCATGCATACAGTAAGTGAACATTCACAAGCACAAGGACACTATATACACTTGAGCACCCAAGCACGCGCACACACACACACGTGCACACAAACATAAATACCGGCAATGCAAGGACACACATAAAAGCTCTGGGTGGCCTTCAGGAACATCTGATAACAGCAATTAATTCAGCCAATCGATGTTCATCAGCTCAAAGGCTGCTGGGAAACGGGGTCCGGAGGGGAGGGTCATTTGGAGGCATGTGTATCAGACAAGACATCCAACGCACAAAGACAACGGTATACTACAGAGAAACGCCAGTGGTGTAAAAAGTACTCAATAGTTTTAAAAAGTATCAATACTGCAATATTAGAAATACTCGGTTACAAGTAAAAGTCTGGAATAAAAAATGTATACTCGAGTAAATGTACCAAAAGTAGAAAGTACTCTTTATACGGATTGTCTCATTTCACGTTTTCAAATGTCTGCAAATCTTTTGAAAATAGACGATCTACAAGCTCACAATGTTTCGCATTGCGACACATTGTGAGCTTGTATCAGCATCAAGGCCCACCAAAATAGTCGACTAAATCAACTGTGGATGTAGTCGACTAAAATCTTATGATAGTCGATTAAAATCTTATGATGATTTAGTTGACTAAAACTAGACTAACACTAAAACATTCCAGGTGACTAAAATGTGCACTAAGACTAAATGAAAACTATTGAAGGGACTAAAACTAAAATAAAAAGGGGTTGTCAAACACTGTTGACCACCTTGGCCACAAGGTGGTCAACAGTTTTAAACGAATTAGACGAAAAACAGTCCAAATTTCATTCTGACCCCTCCACGAAAAGGCCTCGTTGTCCTGAACCCTTATCTATCATTTATACATTATGGATCAATAGTGTGGACTTTAGAAGAATTTAAAGTATATATTTAAAACAATGCTACAATTTACTACTCAAGCCCTATTTTATACTTGAACGTACACACACATCAGGTGTGAATTTTTTGTGACCCCTCCCCCATGACCTCTAGCTGCTAATGGGACTTTTAGACTCTTGGTCTTGTTACTTTTAGATTTAAACACACACACACACACACACACACACACACACACACACACACACACACACACACAGACACACGTACACCGGGCCGACATACATATTCAGATACACACATCTTCACCATAGGAAGAATGATAATGAGGCATTTATATGCGCCTTCGTCTCCATGCGCTGAGAAAAGAAAGGAGTAGACATGAAAAGTGGGACAAACATAAAGACAGGGACAAGTCAGGGAGTCTGGTTGGAAACGCTTTACCTCGTCTCCAGCTTGGTCTCAGCTGCCGGCAGCGTTGTCATTGTGACACAGTGCAGACGAGGATACAGCTGAGCCCTATGCTGGTAAGACAGTCATTGTACAAGTCATTTAGAGGGATTTGATCCCCCCCCAAAAAAGGGAAAAAACCCCCATTGTACACATTGTATAATCCTCTCTGAGAGTGTACATATAAGGGGAAAAATGTAAAATATTTTAAACTTTTGTCCAGTACACATTCATACAGTAACAGGGAAGCCAGGTTTATTTATGTATTTATATATATATATATATATATATATAAAAATTGTATAGTATACTGCAAAGAACATGTGCAGTTGTCACACAATCCCAAGGCAAGCCTTGTTGAATTGTGTTGAATTGTGAAGAAGTGCCACTGCTGACGTGAGAAAAGGCCTTGTGCGATGACAGACCTGTTGAAAGACCCCATCGCATGCAACATGCTTGTTGCTGTGACAGTCTGGCTTCCTGTTGCTGTGTGTGTGTGTGTGTGTGTGTGTCTCCTCAGTAATTCAGGGAAGTTGCTATTGCACATCATACACCTACACTGGATCCCTGTAAAATTTAGGATATATTTTAAAGTTATTTTACTTGCTTTGGCGCCCTCCTATCTGTCAGACTGTCTACATGAGTATGTCCCAGCTCACCCCTCAGGTTACTCGGTACAGAACAGCTGATCGAAATCCCTACACATGGCAAGAGACACAGCGAAGCTGCATTTGCCATCTACGTATACCGAGGATATGGAACTCTCTTCCCTAACATATGAGACTGGCAACCTCAGTCGACGAATTTAAGAGGCGGCTAAAAACACATTTATATGACCTTGCTTTTAACTGATTTTGTTATAACCTTATCTTAAATCCACTTTTAATTCTACTGACCAGATTTGTAGCTATATTACTTTAGTTTTTACCCTTGTTCAATTTTCTGCATTTATGTGCATTTTTTATTCTGCTCTCTATAAATAAAGATTATTATTATTATTATTATTATTATTATTAATTGTATATACCGGTAGTGTATTATACCAGTATTATGGTCATTCTACCGGTATACTCCATTGATTCTCAACCTGTGAACCGGGGGCGGGGCCCCTGAACCATTTCATGATTTCCAAGTGGGCAGGTTGAGAACCACTGGTAAGTATGACACCATGGACAGCGCACGCAGTGCCATGCATAGAGCACCATGGATAGCGACAGTCAGCTACAGTACTGAGCGCTGTCTCTGAGCGCTGTCCACGGTGCTGAAAGCTCTCCTTGGTTACTGGCCTGCGAGCGCTGTCCATGGTGCTGAGAGCTCTCCACGGTTACTGGCCTGCGAGCGCTGTCCATGGTGCTGAGAGCTCTCCTCGGTTACTGTATGGGCCTACGAGTGCTGGCCATGGTTGCCGAGAGCTTTGGAAAGCACTTGGAAAGAATGGCATTGACCAGTTCTGACATTACATATATTTATTCATATTTGCATAATTTTGTACGCAAATAACAACAACAACACGGCAAGCCGTGAAGAAGTGCCACTGCCGACGTGATAAAAGGCCTTGTGAGATGACAGACCTGTTGAAAGACCCCATCGCACACATCAACATCAACATCATCATCATCAGCAGCAGCAAATATAATTGCCCTTGTGTGGGAGGAGATGAAGTTCTCGGTTGTCAGCTATTATTTTTTAATCCTGTTCTTGGCCCACAGGTTGAGCATCAACGGTCTACTGCATGTGAAACGGAGGATCCTTGAAATGCAGAATATTGAGATGAATCATTGTTCTAGCGAGACGAGATGATGAGTGTGTGTGAATAAAACCTTTTGAATGTTGATCAGTAGAACATGTCAGTCAGAGCTCTGCTTGCCGTGGGACAAACAAGCTGAGCTGACAAACATAATTGCCACTGTCCGTCAGAAATCTCGTATCTCCACATTCTGTTTTCTCTCCCTCCCCGTAGCGTACATAAATGCCCTATACTTTGTTGCCCCACATAGCAAAATTATAGTTTATCTACAAGCTCTACAAACACATTGCAATTTGATGCGTTTGAGGGTTTTATAAATAGTGAACCAAAGAGAAGTATTAAGAGCTTGTGAATAAATAAACTACTTTGGATCCGTTGGAACGCGGGTTCATTTTTCACATTAGAAATCCGAGTTTTGGACATACAAGGTTTCTGCCCGAATGGCCCCGACAGCGACATATGCGTTAGAGCAACGAGAGTCTCCTGTTCCATCTGTCCTGAATTTCTGATCCCCCCTTCATCATCTCTCTCTCTCTCTCTCTCTCTCTCTCTCTCTCTCTCTCCCCAAGAGCCAAAACACACTTCTGAAAAGCCTAGAAGTTGCTTTTACTTCCTTATTCAGACACAATGCAAGAGAAAAGGGGGAGTGAATTACGACGGAGTCTAATGACGGCATGTCTTCCCAGTGGATCTCTGACGCCACGTTGATGAGGGCAGGATGATCGATCGTAAGGATGGACGGCGGGACACACAGGCACCCTTATAGCACGACCCTTAGGAGCCATAAAAGCAAAACATAACAAAACAAAAAAAGTGTAAGGGTCCGGATGTTGTTGCATACTGTATATGAGGGGAGGCCTAATGAAATGTGGTGGTTCTCAATAGTGTTGGGCAGCAACAATTTACTTTTAATATATTACTGTAACATTGCTATTTACAAAAAAATAGTAGGCTACATATTACATATTACCCAGGTTCTGTTGGTTGCCTTTTGAAAACATTCCGTTTAAAAGGCCAAGAGATATTGCTGCAAGAGTAATATGTAGTATAATATGTTATATAATATATTACTCTTGATTCCAATTTCCAAGTAATATTTTTTTTAAACTAATGTGTCTATTTCAAGAAAAATTAAACTATATGATATTTCTTAATAATTTCACCAAAAACGTTTATAACAATGTGTGACTATATATTAATTTAAAAATGACTGTCAGTTATGTAACATAAGAGGATAAAATATAATTAAATAGGATTAAACGGCTTGAAGGTAAATAATATAATATAATAATATGTAATAAATATAACATTGTTCCCCTGAGTAACACTGGTCCTCAATAGACGCTTGAGTTATAGAGGCTCAGAACAGATACATTTCGCTCCACCCTCATCCACAATGCTGTTTTACGAACACTTGGAACGTGTCTCTCTCTCCCCCTATCTCCCCCTCTCTCTCCCCCCCTCCCCCTGCGTCCCAAGTGCTTTTCAGCAGAGCAGGTGTGCGGTGCCTAGAGGGAGACGGTATTGTGGACTGACTCATGTATCATCTCACACAAGGGAACAAGGAGGAGAACTGCAGCAGAGGGCCAGAAGTGGTCAGGGAGTGGATGTTGCATATCGTCTCTGTTTAGAGACTGCTATACTTCTACTGCTGCGTCCAGAATCAAAGCCCAAACAGCTAGCGGGTTTTATTTAGGCCACAAGAAGCAGGAACGCAACACTTGGAAAGTGCCTGAGGTGATTTTCATGTCCTGTTTAAACCAGTGATTCTCAGCCTCTTTTTAAACTCTTTGACTGCCAATATTGATTCAGTCTGTATGCCACTAACTGCCTCCGGATGTAACGGGGACTCGCTTTTTGAAGACCAGAAAAATTCACCCCAAAATGAACTGGAACCAAAATTGCCTAAAGCTAATGTGGCTACCGTCGTTTTGTATAAGTCATCATAAGTGTTAATATTGTAACCGCGTGGAAGCGACAATTTATTAATGAGCCACTAACATCAACGTTCTTGAGCCCAAATTTGAGAAAAAGGGGTTTTAAGATTGTGGTTACAATGGCGGTGGAAGGGGGAATAATTTCATTGACGGACCACAGTGGAAAAGAGCGTTACCTAGCGACGGGGATGCTGCTAGACGGTCAGCGAGACCATTCTGAATCAATATACCTAAAAAGACATGAAACACGTCGACGGCAGTAAAATATTTAATTTAATTTTTTTATCACTGGGACCCCAATTTGCATTGTAATATTCAGTATTAATTTAAGGGCCTTTTGAGAGTCTTGCCGGGGCTTCTGAATACTCTCAAAGGGTATCAACCCTTGTACACTCCCCTTAAGGGTGCCAACCATTTAGCCTAGGACCTATAAACCCCCCTCAAGGGTCCTCCAGAGCAAATGTTGACAACCTTTGGACCATGCATGGAATACCAAAGTGGCATGTGATGGCTGTTCCTTTCCATAAGTAGTAGTAGCATGACTGCCTAGTGCATACAATACATTTTTATTACATGAACCTCATTCTTGGCGATAAGAATGCCTTGCTGTAAGGGAAGAAAACCCCTAGCGTTGATAGTATATCCATCCCTCTATATGTATGCAGTGCAGGCCTACAAGCTTGCACACAAGAGCTCCTGTACATGTGACAGTAACCAATTGTCATGAGACTAAGAGAAAAAAGTTTCCATTAACATCTTTCGATGGCATGTTTCGTACACTACCTCGGACAAATGAAGGACAAAAAGTTACTGCTACATGAGGAACGCGTTTCCATAACGCCTCAGCGCTTTGCCGATTCGCAGTGGCACCTCCAATCTGAATGTCACAGGAGATGAGCGAGGGTAATCTCGCACGGGAATCTCCACCGAATACTTTGGCGTGTTGAGCTGTGTGTATTTCCCTTTCCAATTCTATTATCCACCGCTCGCTATCGGCGGCACAGCGTCCCTCAAATACACCCCCACCAAAAGGGGGGCTGTGCGAGGACAAGGCTGGGGACAGGAGTCAAACACGTACCCGCTATTTCCGGCATGCAGGTCGTTTTGATAAGAGGACATCTAAAGTGCGAGTGGAATGGCCCCAACTGGCCCCGGCGCCGTTACATAGCCATTCCACAGAACATAAAAGCGGAGGCATTCCAAGAATGGGCAGAGACGAATATTGTAAAAACCTCAGGGCCACGACGGCACAGTGAGGTGCGAAAAGAAACATACATCACTGGAACAGTTTTTGTGTCACTGCCTGTTGTATATAAGTGGCTTTGAAGTGGCTATTCTCCCAAAATAATGTGGACTGTGATGCATACATTTCTGTGACAACCGCTGAGTTCATCGTTTTGTATGTGAAGTGCCGTTAAGTTTGTTAATATTAAAGCAGCCAATGTACGTTTTAGTTTGTGGCATTTAGCAATCAAACCCTTGAAACCTTCAGAGAATCTAATCTAATCATAACCCAAGAGTTTTTTTGTGAAGATCGAATACAGAATGTCTTTGTCCTTCTTCGGCAATGGAGTTAAATGTGTTATGGTCATTTCTCTGCATTTTTACACATTCACTGCACAGACAATCAGTGTTGGGACCGTTACTTTGAAAAAGTAACTAGTTACAGTTACTAGTTACATCATTTCAAAAGTAACTTAGTTACTTTACTGAAAAAAGTAAAGCGTTACTTTGAAAAGTAACTTTTTCGTTACTTTTCGGCTCGGCTCGCCGGTGCCGGTTCCGGCGACCCGCCCCGCATCCAAAACACTTGGTGGAGAAAATATGCTATTTCCGTGCTCAGACCCAGGGACACAGGAACACAGCCAGCCAGCCAGGGACACACATAGTTGTCTATAATAGGAGTGGTTGCACCACTCAAAAAGAAAAACGGGCTCCCACTTCCAGGCCATTCATTCATGCCTTCAGTTCAGTACAGTGATAATAATACCAATACCAGGGGGGACTGTTGTTGATTTTGATGATGCTATGTAGGCCTATCAATACATATTTATAGCAAACAACAAAAGGCAACCAACCAACACAACATGAGGGTTCCAGTTCCACTGCTCCAGTGAATGTTGTATACTGTGCAGATAGGCTGAGATAGCTCATAGCTGCTCTTATTGGTGGTGGTGGCAATACTCATTTGAGTCTGGATTTATAAACAAAGTAAGACCAAAACCAGAATTAATATTTGATTATCAAACACACACGGGCAAAGTCTCTTTCAGTATCTGTCTGTCTCTCTCTCGCTCAAAAGTAGCTAGGCTAAGGCTACGCACACTGTCTCTCACACACACACACACACACACACACACACACACACACACACACACACA
The DNA here is from genome assembly GCF_964188405.1 of Protomyctophum parallelum. Taxonomy (NCBI): domain Eukaryota; kingdom Metazoa; phylum Chordata; class Actinopteri; order Myctophiformes; family Myctophidae; genus Protomyctophum; species Protomyctophum parallelum. Next base: position 4,696,727 of record NC_139714.1, read on the forward strand.
CACACGAACGCACGCGTGTCTGTCTATATCTCTCTCTCTCTCTCTTGCTCGCTCGCTCACATGATGTGCATACACGGCGCACACGTCTCTCACTCGCGCACGCACACGCACACACACACACACACACACACACACACACACACACACACATGCACACACATAATCTGCTGGGACTCAACAACTTACTTTGACTGTGCTTTGTGCTGGATTGGAGCAGCTGAAGGAAATAAGGAGGAATATATCCATTTGAAACGCGATATGGGCGCCGCCATGACACTAGTCAGACAGTAAACAAACTTGCGCATCACCACGTGTAGTACACCCACACACACACACACACACACACACACACACACACACACACACACTCCTCCTCCTCCCCCTTCTCTCCCGCAAGGCAAGCATGACAGTTCTTCTCATTCTCCCCCGATCGAGACTACATGAAAAATAACGGAAGAGTAACGGAATAACGCACCATGTAGTAACGGTAACAAGTTACTGAATTAAAAAAAATAACACGTTACAGCAACCGTTACTGCCGAACGTAACGGCGTTACTGTAACACGTTCGTCCCAACACTGCAGACAATACTGTACTGTACATATTTACCAAAACAATTCCAGTATATGTGAGGAAAGAACTGAAGCAATCAGCATGTGGGGCTGTGGCTTCGCTGAACGTCTGGCAAATCAAGACCCCGAGTTATTGAACTGTCTTGTCTGATCTCATCGGAGCCCACTGTTCTAAACGGAAGCCCAATTTAGCTCAGGGCAAATTGAGACATCACAATCAATTAAGTGCCTTTGGGCCTACATGTTTGTTTTCCGAAGGCCAAGCAGGGACAAGCATGCGCTGTAGTCAATATAGTGAAGAGGGTTGAGATTTAGGGAAGAAAGAGTGAGCTAACAGAGCTAATAGATAACAGATCTTAAAATGGAAGATAAACTTTTTTTTCCAATGTTCCTGCACTCATGATGACGACGATGACAATGCCATAGCCACAGTGGCGGGCACAGACATTTTGAGGGCCAGGTGCTCAAGTGAAAAAAGGGCACCTTGTGCGACGCGTGGAACCGCCGTCTGCCTTAATAGCCATGTGAGATTTATAGATTTTGGGGCGTAAATAATATATAAGCTGCTTTTCATCCGAATTGGTCGATGTCACCATGTGCAACATACTGCTTACACAGTACAAAACTAAAATAATAGCATAACTGTACAAATAAAAAGGAACTTTCAAAAGGGCACATTGATGTCCAGACGGGAAAAGGGCAGGTGCTCTATCTGTGAACACCCCTGCAATGCAACTCCTTTGAGAGGAATTCATGTACTACACCTCAGCATTTAACACCATAGTCCCCTCCAGACTCTGGCCTTTCTGACAGAATGATGACAGATGATGTGGATGGATCTAAACACCTCTATACCCGCCTGACAACACAGAATGTGTGTCCTGAGCGCCCTGCACACGTCGCGCACGGCCGCGTGGTCGCACACAAAGCCCCAACTCAGTGGTGAAGTCAACACGACAGTCATAGGCAGTAGTGGGAAGTAACTAAAGTGCATTTGATTAAGTACTAGTAGAGGTAGGCTATTTGTACTTTACTTGAGTAATTCCGATTTCTAATACTTTTTCTTGACAAATATTGTACTTTTATTGCACTACAATTATTTGAAAACTTTAGTTACTTTGTAGATTTTGATTAGGATTACAAAACATATATTAACCACTTCAGCCCTATATACATTCCGGCCATTTGAAAATAGTCTATGCAACGCAGCGTGAGCTCGTAGATCTGCAATTTTCAAACGATTTTTACACATTTGAAAACTTGAGACCGGACAGTACTTTTGCTTTTGGTACTTTAGATGCTAAAGATGAGTACGTTTGTACTCACGTACAATTTGAATTCCGGACTTTTATACTTGTAACAGAGTAGTTCTGCATTGGAGTATTGATACTTTTACTTAAGTAGAACAATTTTGGGGCCTTTTAATGCCCTTATTGTTAGGTACAGTATACAGTATTAGAATGACAGGAAATGGGGAGAGAGATGGGGGGTGACATGCAGCAAAGGTCGCCGGACTCGAACCTGTGACATACTGCCAGGCCGGCCCACCATAGCCTATAGGGGCGCAGACGGCTACACCAGCTGTTATTATTATTATTGGGCTATTTGAAACAGGGAACATGTTGTCTAGCTTGAGTATAGAATACTAGAGCCTGTGTTTATCGTTGTAATTGAGCAGCATGATTAATGAAAAGAATATGATTTGACTGTTGAAAAAACATGAGTTGTTGTATTCGGTCATGCACCCGAGTACTTGAACTCTATCAATTGCCTCTGTGTTCACCCTTATTTCCTGTTTATTCCTGCAATTTCTTTTGTGCTTGCTGTGTTAATTTTTTTCTTCTTCTTACAGAACTGAATTACACTATCAAATGACGATGTTGCTGCTATTTCACTTGTTATGCAAAGTGCAAATGGGATGCAGGCAGCCTATTGAGAGGACAAGAAAGCACTGATTGTGTTGCACTGCACCCCACACACACACACACACACACACACACACACAGAGAGACACACACACAGAGAGAGAGAGAGACACACACACATGCCCAGCAATCACACGTGTGCGTGTTGGCTATAAGCGCACCTGGGACAAAGATGTTTGTACAGTCACTTGCCAGGCTTGTGCGTGCGTGCTGTCATATGGCAGCAAGTTGTGAAGACCCAAAGGAAGTAGAGACAAGAACATAATGCCATTCAAATATTGTCACTGCCGGGTGTAAACCATAACCTTTCAACTTTTCAGGGAATTGAAAATGTGTTCAAATGAATTATCATTTAGGCACATAAGCTCTTGTGGTTAGCGTACTTTCCATTGGTTAAAAAAACATTTGAAAATAAACAAACCCATCAGCTGATTGTGTCATAGAAGTCAAGTTCACTGTAAGAAAGGTCTTCGTTGAAAGACGGCGAAAAGTTCCGGTAATTTGTTGCCAATGCATTGTACCGTTAGTCTACAGACACTTCCGTCAACCCTATAACGGAAAATTCTGTATTTTTACGGTATTTAGTCAGTTCCTTTTACGGACATTTCAGGAAAGTTCTGTACTTTTACAATACTTAGTCTGTTCTTTTTACGGAAAATTCCGTACTGTTATGGAACTTTGTCTGTTCTTTTTACGGACAATTGCGTACTGTTATGGAACTTAGTCTGGTCTTATTACGGACAATTACGTACTGTTATGGTACTTAGTCTGTTCCTTTTACAGACAATTCCGTACTGTTACGGTACTTAAGTCTGTTCGTTTTACGGACAATTCTGTACTTTTACGGGACTTAGTCTGTTCCTTTTACGTTAATCCTAAAATAGAACATTCTGTAGATTTACATAGGATATTCTCTGTACAATTTACGGACACTTTCGTCCACAAAGTAAACCACGAATATACAAATATAACATGTTTTTTTGTATTTATTTTCTTCAGTGTGAAAAGTGTAATTAAACTTTTTTTCTTTAACAGTGCAATTAACTTTTTTTTGGTAAACAAACCAAGTTGGCTATTAGGAGAAACCCCTTATACCAAATATCAGTATTATCTGAAGCAATTCTCAGCTAGGCACAACACAACAACAACCTACAATTGTGTGCAAGGTGTTATAATTATCTGCGTGACCTGTGTCTTCTGCTGCAAGCTGTGTTTTGTTCTGCTTTTAACTGTGTTTTGTACTGTTTTTAACCTGTACGGCGACCTTGAGTGCCCTGAAAGGCGCCTTATAAATAAAATGTATTATTATTATTATTATTATTATAGTGTAACGATATTGGCCCCTCCAAAAATACCATTATGTGCTCTGTTGGTGAGTGGGTATTTACAGGTTAAAAACAGTTGACCTGGCAGTTGGATCATTGTTGAAAGCATCAATAGCCTGGGGAAAAAATATATATTTCGGTCTCTCTGTACGTGGTGTGACTTTTCATCAAACGTCTGCACCACCACATCCTGGAATACAAGTCCTATACGGGGAATAGGGAGCGAAGTCCCCATGGTGCGCCAGGCCGAGCGCACCACCCTCTCCCGAGAGGAGCTATTTTCGTACCAAACTGTGATAGCCCCATCAGAATGCTTAATGTAGTCGCAGAGTCCAAGGATTTCACGATTGTCTCAGAGACTTTCAATGTTCAGCTGAGAACATTGGCACAAGATCTGACTAGCCTTTCCTCGCCATGTTGTCCGTGTGCGTTATAGCCTATTGGTAAAATCAATGTTAATTGAACTCAGAGTGTACAAATGGACCCGCTAGGGTCTATTTGGTTCCATTTGTACACTCTCAGAGTTAGACCCATAAGGGCCCATTTGGTTCCATTTAGCTGGGGACCCCCTGGAACTCCGTCAAGGACCCCTGGTGGTCCCCGGACCCCACTTTGAGAACCACTGCTGTGATATATACACACTGAGGAAGAGGGTCTTTATGGGACTAGAAATGAAGCAGGAATAGAACCCTAAGTGGGACATTTTTTTCGGAGTCATTACAGAAGCGACTCGTGCATGTCCGAGAGGAGAGAGACCCGTGATCCGAAATGGGTCAGGAATGACGAATGATATGGATCAGCCAAACCCAATACTTACTGTATAACTGCTATTTTACCAGAGTGACAGTGATACATAATAAATTGCATGCTAAAAGGATTGCTAACATGCTAACAGTTGCAGGTATTATTTAATCCGTTTTGAATCCCTGATGTTAAATTGGTCCGTCACTTATAAGCACATCTTTTTTTAAATGGACCAATCGATATTAAAAACAAATGTGCATATAGCAGTTAGTTATATACCGTGCCTGATTCTTTTTGGGGAGTCTGGCTCAAGTCAGAGTGGATACACGAGTGCTTCTTCCACCACTGGATCCGGGCTTTCTTGTCACTGTTTGAGATCGGGCCCACCATCAGTGTGTCACTGCATGGCCAACGTGATGATTGTGTTGGAGCTATGCCTGGCCACACAGCCGTGTGTCTACAGGGACACAAGCACGGTCATCTCCGGCCGAGCGGTTTCGGTGATAAGCGAGTGATGAGCTCATCCTGTTTAGAATGCTGGTACGGGCGCCGGCCCATGCTGCTGCCTGTGACTTGATCCAACTTTGCCAGTGGCTGATATCGGACAGGAGGCACATGCACGCACGCACACACACATACAAACATAAATAATCACACAACCAGGGAGATGCTGCATAATGCATGCGCACACAATCTTACACGTATAGGAGTGCATACAAACACACACAGTGCATGCAATAAGCCCCCACCTCCCCCACCAAGCAACCAGAAGGAGGGAAGGCAGAGCACCAGCTGCTAGAGCCCAGAGAGTGAGATTGTATCGAGGGCTGTGTTTGCTCGCCGGCGGCCGCTGCCACACCACCGTCAGATAGCACTTTGACAGGAAAGTGACATTTTTCGGCATGCAGCAAATGTCAGAACACGAGGTCAGACGAGGAGAGGGAGGTGGTGGTGGTGTAATGGTAGTGGTGCTGTAACTCTGAGGCCCTCATTTATCAATCGGTTGTAAAATCTGCCACAGATTCGAGTGCAGGTTTCGTAGTACACCCACGTCGCCACGGCATTTATAAAGTGATCGCAAACAGCTGATCCTTCCTTAATTTTGTTCTCACGTTAATAAATGTCACGGCTGAATTTGATCTGGCACGCCCTAAGAAATCAAGCCTCGCCCTCGTTTTTGCGACATGAACAACGGCAATATGTTTCCTGAAACCATGGTTACATGAAAAAATAGGTTTCTCCCGTGCCTTAACTGCCCGCCTCACCCCCCTCTCTCATGCACACGCACAGCACGCACACGCAACTTGCAAGCCCAACTAACTGGTGTGTTGTTAAACAAATAAAGAACGAACACCTGCATGAATTAAATAAAGTTATAGGCCTACCCTGTCTGTTTCACTCTCACCTCGCTTGCCTTGCTGTCATGCACGCACGCACGCACCTACATGACACATTAAAATAAAGCTGTCTGTTTCTCCTCTCGCTTCGCTTCCCTTGCTGCCCGCCTCACCCCCCGCACGCACGCACGCACATATCGCTATTTGCAACTTTCACTGTGTGTTGTTAGTTGTATATTAAATTATTAGAACGAAAACCTGAACCTGTGAACCATAATTAAATAACAAATAGGCACACACACGCTGCTGTTTTGCAGGTGCTCCTCCTGTCCTGTCTGTCTGTCTGTCTGTCTGTCTGTCTCTCTCTCTCTATCACAGTGGTCCGTCCGTGACCAACTGACCATGCACGTTCCGACGTTCGACAGTCTATTTAGATTGCCAGTCGTTAGTCACTGCAGTGGCCGGGCTGTCAACTGTCATTATATGAATGTGCAGCCAAAACAGTATATAGCCTCATGTGGCTGGTGGTGGGCAGCGTGGGCTGGCTGGGTAATATACCTATATCTCCGATGCAGTTCCCACTTGCGCTGGGAGCCTGGCACGGTACATTTGGCATTCGAGCGACGCGTCGGGTTTATTATATTGCACATACCGTAAGAAAGACATCGGCCTTCATGCTGTAGATTAGGCTACAGTAGGCTATACCTGCACGTTGGGACTCTCCGCAGCTGAGCTGCAGCACTGTCTGCTGCACTATACTCTCCAACGTCCCGTCATGGAAATATTTCAGCACAGACAGCCCAAATCCTCGCATGTATGCGCTCATGCAAAACACTGTTTAAATGGCTTAAGCATCTCTTGCAACATTGTTTTTAATTGCGCGATTTTATCTCCTACTAATTTCATATGACACATGTATTCCTTAACATTTTTATTTATTTATTTTTTACATATAGCCCATATACATTATACATACCTTTTATATAAACATTTTAGGAGTGAATACATATATGTTTAGATGCCTGTGACAGCCTCTCAGCAGTTCAGACAAGGCTGCTCCGCTTGTGTAAGACAGAAAAACAGCGTACGCCAGCTGAAGAGTAGACGTGACTATTTGTCCTACTCAAGTTCAATTTCAAGCTTTGCCGGAAATGTTAAATGCCGAAAATGTCGGTAATTTCGGCGTGCGCCCATATTTTGGCGTACGCACGGTTGATAAATGAGGGCCTGAGTGTGTAAAAATGGAACTAAATGGACCCTGCCTTACCCGTCTGCCAGTCTACAAGCTCACGCTTTGACGCGCTGTGAACTAGATCGGCTACAAGATCAACATTCAAAAATGTGATGTCCTCACAAGTATTTGAAATATAGTAATACAAACGTGTGATATGTGTGCGCTGCGCGTGAGTGCATAATATGCCAGCTTGATATAGCGTTTATAGGAATTAATAACACACCTGCCACTGCAGCACCAACTGAGTGCAGATGCAGCAAGGCAAACGCTGTATATTATAATATCAACATATACTCAAAGCAGATTTTAGACTTTAGAAACAGACTCTGAAATGTTGTATAATGAGGTTGATACACAGAAACTGTTTTGGCAAACTGTGTGCTGTGCCAACCCAACGATTTTCATTTCACAAGTGAGATTATCCCATAATAGAGAGCAAAAGGTCAGTATTTCATAGCTGATGACATTATAAAATGGCTGCAATTCCCAATATGTTCATGGTTTTGCCTCAAGCTGAATATCCCATTTAGATTGTAGGCCGAGACTGATGTACAAGTTAACTATGTATGGGCATTGTCGTTCCTTTCAGTGTAGCAAATCATTAGAATCAGCTTATTGGAAAGATTTGTTACAATTATTTGATGGCTAAATTGTTCAGTGCATTAGTAGCGTGACGCCTGTGTAGTCTTTTGTGTTATCCTTTTAGCCTAAATGTCTGACGGTACCTCTTGCTGTTTACATGTCTGTCTGCTGACATGGCGGCGCTTGTACACAGCGATGCCCTGCGTCTCCCCACTCTCCACTGTATGCTGCCCAAGAGCTATTCAAACATTTTATGTGCTCATATTTCAATCGTATTTCAAATGTAAAACATGTTTATTTTAAAAGGTGATGGCCAGAACTGGAACTTGAAATGAATCATTTGTGAACACAGTAAGCCAAATTTGTCACGTATACACGCTGGCAATCACACACTGTTAAATTCAAGGCCGCACCGGATGTCTCTGGAAAACCTTTTGGTGTCATTTCATCATAGCAAGGTCAAGTACTGTAAGACAACTTTCATTTGCATGAGCTCAGACCGGATGCATACAAATATTGTGGAGAGATTTATGGCCTGTGTCGCTGGCTTGTTTCAGGCAAACAGAGCTGTGTAAGCAAAGCCCCCTGTGGCTGCTCTGTTGTTCACCAAGCTGGCACCAAGGATAACTCCGAGAGAGGTTGCAGTGTGCGATGTCCGCGTGTGTGCGTGCGCGCGCGTGCGCGCGTGCGCGCGTGCGTGCGTGCGCGCGTGCGTGCGTGCGTGCGTGCGTGCGCTCATATTACTATACTGGCAAGGGCCAAATGCCCCCACAAGTAGAAGTTGAGAAAAATACATAAGTGAGGACACTTTTCCTGGTCTTCACAAGATAATATAAATGGTTGTTTTTGTTTAAAGGTTTTGTGGAGATAAGTAACCATAGCGTTAACATTTAGAGGTTAGATTTAGGGGTTGAAGTTAGAGTAATATCATTATGAGCTTGTAGATCCAATATTTTCGGCTTTAGAATTAGGGTTACAATATAAACTAGAACTGCACTCTGTCGAGTGCATACTTGCTTGTTGCACACTAGTAGGCCATAAATGGCCAACTAGTGCGCAAGCAGAGCGCGCATGTAATGTTTTCGCCCGCTGTAAACTGTCAAATCTCAGTATCTCTGTGAACGAACGTTTGAAATGATTAATGTTTAGATGTAATTATTTGCTACCTACTATACATGTAAACATCTAGTATTAAGTATGATTCTAGTTTCTATCTATATAAGAAATACTGTTTTATTGTTGTAGATATATTCTGGATCCCTTTTTTGTTTTTCAGAGACAAATAAATAATTTATATGTGTTGAAAAAAAAAGGTATATAAACTGAATTAAAATATGTTATACAGTATACTTTTTCTGTAAACGGTGGAATCTCAATATCTCTGTGAAGGAACATTTGAAATGTGTAATTATTAGGTGTAACTATTTACTACCTATCTAATTTATGTATGTAAACGCCTATAAAAAAAAGTATATAAACTGAATTAAAAATGTAATTTTAATTTTAAATCTATTTCATGTTAGACTATAGTGATATTAATACTAAATCATGGTCAGAGTAATATGTGTCTCTAACTTCAATTTCTATAATAATACTTTCACATTTGTTAAAATATACATGATCTAAAATATTTGGTAAATTATTTTTTTATTGATTATGTATATAGTATACTTATGACTAGCTCTAAATGATGACGTAAGAAATATATATAGTATATATAGTATACTGTATAAAGTGTGTAGTTGTAAGTTGATTAGCGGTATTCTGTGGTCACTTTGGTCCAAAAACCGTGACAGCCGTTCCGCCATTTCAGGAACCCCCCAGAAAAACATCAAATCTGTGCCCGTATTGCTGGACCAATGATGACGAAATGACCATATTTCTTACGTCATCATTTAGAGCTAGTCATACACGTATTTCTTACGTCATCATTTAGAGCTAGTCATACACATACACACACATTTGAGGCTTACGCAGAAAAACATCAAATCTGTGTCCGTATTGCTGGATCAATGATGACGAAATGACCATATTTCTTACGTCATCATTTAGAGCTAGTCATACACGTATTTCTTACGTCATCATTTAGAGCTAGTCATACATCAAATCTGTGCCCGTATTGCTGGACCAATGATGACGAAATGACCATATTTCTTACATACACACCACGTACTCTGGTCCCAGCAGATCAGGCACAATTTGGTAAATTATTTTTTATTGATTATGTATATAGTATACGTATGACTAGCTCTAAATGATGACGTAAGAAATATATATAGTATATATATAGTATATAGGCATATACTATATATGTATACATATATACTCTATACTCTATACTGTATAAAGTGTGTAGTTGTAAGTTGATTAGCGGTATTCTGTGGTCACTTTGGTCCAAAAACCGTGACAGCCGTTCCGCCATTTCAGGACCCCCCCAGAAAAACATCAAATCTGTGCCCGTATTGCTGGACCAATGATGACGAAATGACCATATTTCTTACGTCATCATTTAGAGCTAGTCATACACATACGTGTATGACTAGCTCTAAATGATGACGTAAGAAATACGTGTATGACTAGCTCTAAATGATGACGTAAGAAATATGGTCATTTCGTCATCATTGGTCCAGCAATACGGGCACAGATTTGATGTTTTTCTGGGGGGGTCCTGAAATGGCGGAACGGCTGTCACGACAAATGGACCAGGCCGATCACATTACTTGCGCGCTCTGCTTGCGCAAGTAATAATCACAAAATTGCTGTCCTAAAATGACGATGTCCTCACAGATATGGTAATAAAATGTGTGTGTGTGTGTGTGTACTTGTACTGCACCTCCAGCAGCTCCTAACGTAAGCACAACGTGTCACCTATACTGTGCGACCATGGCGGCATGTCAGGCCTCGGCACATTGCGTCCCCATATAGGATGTCATGGTGTGTGAATGATGGCTCCGTCGTGCCTCCTTCAGGGCCAGTACATATATCACCAGTGGTGGAAAGGAATTAAGTACATTTTTTACTTAAGTACAGTTTTGAGGTATTCGTACTTGACTTTGTTCTCTAATTTCCAATACTTTTAACTTCTACTCCACTATACATATCAGAGGCTCCAGTACATTTATTTGAAAACTTTAGCTACAGGTCTCCCATATCTGCCTGTCAAGGCTATCTTCCCCACACTGAATACTATCGCCATTGTATTTCATTGTGTCAACTAAATCCCCCATTAGAGATCGTATTAATGCAAACTAGATTCAACATACTCAACCCTGCACACATTCTAAATATGCTCCCGAAATTTTGTACTGAGCAAATGGTATGGTACCACCTTCAATAATAATGACAATAATAGTCTTTATTGTCTCCACATCATATATTTTCTTTGTCATGGACACTTTAATAATACTCATTTTACTCGAGTTGGAAGCATTAAGACCCATTTTAACCCTCAATGGCTTCCTTTATGAAAAATAACGTTATTGTAAAAAGATTCACGCGTTTAGATATTGCTATTTACAATGAGAAGCGTATGGGAGCTGGTGCCACTTGGACCCGGACGTAACGTAGGACTACAAAATGACGTCGGACTTAACTACCGAATAGCTAGAGATAATGTGTACCAATTGGTGTGATTGGACAAAATCTGTATAGATGTCAGCCTTCTGGTGGTGCAATAAGTGGCCGATGTGAAACATTTGGGGCAGAGGTTCTAATCAAAAACAATACAGATAGAAATGTACTAGCTACGTTACTGTTCAACCCTGCACATACATGTACAGTATGTCTTTTCCACAGTGCGTGAACGTCCCCATACGGAGCAGATGGCAGAAGCTCAGAGTCCCACACCAAGGTCATAGTCTCTAGGCAGCAGTGTGGCAAAAACAGCCCTCCATCTTACTGCACCATTTAACTGACTGATGCTTTTTGACATGTTGGAGAAATCCAGCCTGTTAGCCTCTGGGAGCCTTCAATTAGGAACGGGGTTTAATGCTGCGGAGAAAACTTCCCCATCTCTCTCTCTCTCTCTCTCTCTCTCTCTCTCTCTCTCTCTCTCTCTCTCACTCATGCGCACACACGTCACAAGATTGCAAGGCGGACTGGAATCGATTAGGAGAGCATGGCTATAAGAGAGTCCGTGGCCGCGACCCGCCTTCGCAGCACGACCTGCTCCAGAGCCATGAGCTGGAGACACAGAGATAGATGGAGAGAGAGAGAGAGAGAGAGAGAGAGAGAGACAGAGAGACAGAGAGACAGAGAGACAGACAGAGACAGACAGAGAGAGACAGAGAGAGAGAGACAGAGAGAGAGACAGAGAGAGAGAGAGAGAGAGAGAGAGAGAGAGATAGGGAGAGAGAGACAGAAACAGAGGGACAGAGACAGAGACAGAGACAGACAATTATACATAGATAGCGGATGTTAGAGATCAAAGCCGGATTCCTAGACGTGCGTGCGTGCGTGCATGCCACATTCATAGACTCTATAAATAAAAGAATGAAGAAGAAAAGTAGAAAACACATTGTTCAGCTGCATGCAACCGTATAGGCTATTGTGCCTTTGTAGGAGGTCAGGAGGTGGCACGAACAAAGGCACAATGCAAATGATGCACACACACACACACACACACACACACACACACACACACACGAGCATGAGAAATAAACCGTATACAAACATGGATGTACACACACATCCAAAGTAAAAATGTAATGCATGCATGCGCGTGCATCCGTGCGTGTGTGCGTGGGGGGGGGGGGGGGGGGGGGGGTCCAAACATGATAATGAAATGGCAGCATGCTGCTGGGACTGCCGCGGCTGTCACACTATTTCACGGCTCCACCGACAGGTCTATTTCCTGGCGGCATGCAGGCATGTGGTTCAGCCAAGGCTCCTATATAACTGCCAGAGTCGGTCGGGGCTCGCGTGGGGCCCTAGGGGCCTGATTTATGGCCGTGCCCTGTGTGTGCAGTTATATGCTCCCCCAGGGACCCAGCCCATTTGATTCTGTCAGGGGCAATTAAACAGTCCGCACAGAACGAGGCTCGCAAAACTGTAACAAGATGAACTTCTTGGTGGGGATATTTTCTTTGAGGATGAATGCTTGTCTTTTGAGGACCGGGAGCGATCCTCGCTGTCCGTCAACTATACCTGTTTTCAGTGGTGAATGAAAGCTAAATGAAAAGTACGCTATGGTGACTAAAACTGAGACTAAATGTATTGACAATTTCGTCAGCATGCTGAATGCTGCAACGCGTTGTGAGCTTGTAGATCTGCTATTTTCAGCAAGTGTAAAATCAGTCATTACGACGGCATCAAGGCCCACCAAAATACATTTTAGTCGACTAAATCAACTGTAGATTTAGTCGACTAAAGTCTTGTGATATTTAGTCGACTAAAATTAGACTAACACAAACATTCCTAATCCAGGTGACTAAAATGTGACTAAAACTAAATGAAAAGAGACTGGGACTAAAACTAAAACCTAAATTTGCTTCTCCTCTGCGCTCAATTCTGTTATAGTCTGGCCACTTGAGCAGCAATTAGATTGGTTGAAGCTCAAAACGTAATTTCCCTTGCGGGCTTAATTAGCATGAGTCAATTATTATTGTGTTAATTAGGTCAAATAATGTCCCCAGCTCATGATAATAGATCTGATTATCTGCTTTCATATTTAAAAAAGCAAAGATTAATAAATAATAACAATAATCCCCTAATTGTGTTGGGTCTAGTTTTTTTACTCTGCCTTGTGTGACTAAACATGCGACTGTGTCTATGTGATTATTTGGTTAATAATAGTCTATTAATTATGTGAAAGATATGATGATTCTCTAGAAAAAGCAAGGGCTTTACAGTAAAGGTTGCATGCCATGCTTGGTTTACAAAAACATTCCACACGCTCCGTTCTACCGGGAGGAAACTCCCCCCTGTCAGGTGACAAGAAGCGACCTTCTCACATTGAAGGAAAGCATATTGCGCTCAGTTCCAGGGCTCTCCCCAGGTTGGCAGAGGGAGAGTTTTCAAAAGATTTGTATGCGTTTGAAAACTTGGAATGGGACACAGTACTTTTTTCCACCACTGTCCAAAGGGCAGTTTGAAGGAACGGAGCAAGAAAAAATAACTCCTAACTGAGTTGAGGAAGGCAGAACCTTCGAGGTCTTGTTTTTCTCGTTCCACCGCCATGCACAGTGTGTCAAGTAGAATGGATCTTTGGGGGGGGGGGCTGTCAAAGTCAGAAGAAGTGACAACACTGTGTGACACAAAGAGTTGTCTCAGAGTTCAGCAGCTTGGAAGTGTTACTGGGGGAAGGTTCTGACAGAGAGAAACAGAGAGAGAGAGGCTGTGGCTGTACATCAACCTAAAGCAGATGTTTAAGACGCTAGGGCACACACACACACACACTTGGGTGCAGCGATCGAGAACACACGGTCGCCTCTTGATTTCAGGTGAATGGGAGAGATGCTTTCTCTACCCCCTGCCATCGGTGGCAAATCTCGTCACGTCTCACATACAAGACATGCAGTCGAAATCAGGTGTTGATGTCTTCTCAAGCCACCGGCGGTTGGTTATACACACGAGGAAGACCGAAGACGTGATGCGTTGTTGTGTGAGGATGCAAATCTTCTATTTTCAACGTGAAACACCGTCGAGTACAACTAAGCCTGAATCAGGCCTTTGACTTTTGCGTACATTCTTTTCTTTTCCAGGCCCATAACACTGTGAAAAGGGTTGTCTGTGATAATGATGGAGGATAAGTGCAGGCCGAACACCCAGGGGGGCGGGTGAATTGCACACTGCGTTTAGTAGGCTATACTAATGCATGCAGGAGCAGCTGGCTCGTCTAAGAACTACCTCTCGGTTCATTCTCTGACTATACACCGATCGTGACAGCCGTTTCCCTGAAATCTAAATCAAAGTGTATCCGCTCGCCGGGATTGGCCACGGATGTCTGCATCGGCCCCCTGTGAACAGAGGAGATAAAGAGACGGAGGAGAGGTGCTTCGCCTGAAGTAGAGTAGCTGTTTTGCTGCCGCCATGTTTAATGTTAAGTACATTTCCCCGGGGTCCCATCCCATTGTTCCAGCTCCTAATCTCCCCCACTGCTGTCAGCCTTGCTCATCCCACGCCTGCAGTTCCTAAACACTCCCTATATCAATAGTCCTATTAGAGCCGTGAAGGTTATGTAGCTATTGTCGGTGTCCAAAACCGTTACTTTTTAGGAAATAGATAGCCTTCGTTGCAATGGATCCATACATGCATGTCGGATGTGTCTGGGAGAGGCTTCATAGTCAGTCATATACCTCCCCTTAGGAGTCCCCCAAGGCTCAATCCTTGGACTGATCCCGTTTGCACTTATTTTTCTCCCTCTAGGGTCCATTATGCAAAAGGATGGTACATTTTTATGCAGATGACTCTCAAACAAACATCTCCTTGAAAAGAACTGGTTGTGGCACTTTAAGATGCGGGTATGTCTTAACAACAGCGAAGCCTGGACAAGTGGACAGAGTAGGGAATGTTTTTAATTTTAATGAAAGCAAAACCCAGTGCTGCTGCCAACACTTCTCATCTCGACCTGGACTGCCTGGACCATTATTGCCAAGCCCATGCACTGTAACCAATCTCGGTGCAAAAATGGACAGTTATTGATTCAAAAAAAGATATATATATATATTTTTTGTTCCATCTTAAATCAGCAGCAATCTTAAATCAGCAGCCAAGCTGCTCTTGGTTGACCCCAGGACAAGCCTTAAACATAAATAAACACTGTGGCTTCACTGTTGCACAACAGAGTCCACACACTCTCTGGTGGTGGTCGACTGTTTTTAAATGTGCTCAATAAATAATGATTATCTAGTCTCTTCACTGGTTAAATATTTACAGATATAGCCACTTTGAAGCAGAGTCTTGCAATGGGTCGGGTACCCGCGCTTGACGAGTGAAAACGGGTGAAAAATATAGGCTATACTTCACCGTTATCACTGGTAACACCTTATTGTCAAAATCAGTTGGCCCAAACAATGTCACTTATGTAACTTAACACAGCATGCTGGCGCTGCTGCTGCAGCACGCATAAACGGCGACACACACCTCCTCCACATGCAGTATTGGAATTAAAATCGTATAGTTAACGAGCGGTGCTACAAATGGTTTACGGGGCGGACAACGGGTCCATTTATTGACGGGCAGGGTGGTGCGGATCTGGTTTGTATTTTGATATAGCCTAATCACATGTGACGAGTCGTGACGGGAAGCAGTCCATGGGGACTGCTTCCGTCACGGGTTTATGATGTCATATGTCCATGTGTGGTCTAGCCCTATGGAATGTATGGAATGCATATGCTAATACAAAACAACGTAATATTAGCACGTGTTAATAAACGAGTTGTTCCTATTGAGTGAAAGATTTTCTAAAATAAATAAATAATTGAAGAGGGCAATAATAATGTATTAAAGTACATTTGTCTTATTAGTCAGGGATCCTTTTTTTCTAAATTTTTATCCCACGACTTTGTAACCGATTTTTCACCCGTGTCAATTATCTAATCCTGGGCTGACACACCCTCCGCCAGCCTAGTCCCCATATCAGGGATCCTTTTAACAAAATATATGATTTTTTCTTTCAAAATCATTGAACATTTTCAAGAATAGACATTAAAGGAACTACAACATGCATTTTAAAATTGTTTTAAATATTTAATATGATATTTAACGGTTTTATCCTAAATCACCACTCTGATATAACCAGTCCATGTCATTTCTGTCTGGCTTCTAGGGCAGTTTTAGCTGCAGTACCACAATGTCTTGATGTGGTGGGGGCATGTGTATTCAAATTATTTTCTCCGCCACACACTCATCCCAGCTACTCCCCTCCCACATTATAATAAGGCCCACCCCTCCCCTCCCACAATCTCCAAAGACTAAATGCAGATTTGGAACCGAAAAGGGGGAGGAATTATACAAAAAAGGTGAAAAAAGGCAAAAGTTTAAATTCATGTTGTCAGACCTTTAAGCTCAAAGTGACCCTATTTTCATGCAACACTGTCATACAGAAAAGTAGTAGAAGTAATTGAACCATGAACATAATGTTTTCACAACATGCCACAACCTATTCCAAACCATTGGGGTCTGCTGGTAAATTCAAACCATGTAGGATCCATTTACGGGGCTAGGTCGGCCCAGATAAAGTGCCCTGATTCAACCAGTAATGCAGTAAAGCACATGATGCAAAGTGCTGGTTAGTTTCCAGCTCACTGAGCACACCTGCTGCAGACGACCAACACTTTAATTTAGCCTTGCAAATACAACCTGGTGTAAGGACAGGACAATACAGCAGGGACATAAATCAGTGATCACATCATTAGAACTTTGACTGTGTGGCTCTGCAGTCATCTATCTAGAAGGTCGGTCGGTCTGTCTATAATATGGCAACGTTAGAATGACACACGACGATGTGTGCGGTCGTGGCTAATATATTAGCTGGCCATTAGACAACTTTTTGTTATCCTTTTTTTTATATATTTTTTATCCCACGATTTTGTAACCCATTTTTCACCCCTGTGTCAATCATCTAATGTGATCCTGGGCTCTACACACCCTCCACCAACCTAGTCCCCATATGTGGGGGACAAGGGGAGAGCAACGGACTTGAACTCATGCTTCCTTCATGCCTGAGTGTCCAAGTTGCTCCTTTACACCTGACAGGGGGGAGTTTCCCTGGTTGGACGTAGCGCGTGGAAGGAACATGTTATTCCAACCAGTTCCTTTCCCCTCCATCAGGCACCCCGGCTGGCCAGGGGGAGGCAGTTTAGTGACCAGGATTACTGCATGTTTTTTGTGAGGGTACCTACCCTAGGGGACACGGGGAGAACATGCAAACTCCACACAGAAAGGCCCTTTCGCCAACCCCGCCTTCGGGTATGGGCACTGATGACGCGGAGGAGGAAACATGCCGCCAGCACCCACAGCGTCCCGAGCGGGAATCGAACCCAGGACCTTCTAGCTGTGAGGCGACAGCACTACCAACTGTGCCACCGTGCCCCCCACTTTTTGTTATCCTATAAAAACTACAGGAGTGTAAATGCAGGCTCTTAAATGGCTTCCAACACAAAAACTAAACATTTTATCAACTCAGTTGATTTTTTTCCTGGAAGCAGACATAGCCATAGCGAATCCTATCAACTACATTGATTTGACTTGAATCTGGCAAAGCATTAAAAAGGCTAGCCACCTGAGGGAGTGAGTGCGTGCGTGCGTGCAGCCCATAGAGTTACAAATAAGTTATAGCTTACAACCACATATTGTGTACATAGGCATACAAACAGCCAAATATACCGACTGGAGGCCCAAGCGCGCTCCAAGAGGTTTCCATGGTAACCAGAGGCTGGGGAGTAATACTGTAGATGTTGACATATGGTCATTTTGACCACCTTCAGTACAGCCGTCTGCTTCATGGGAAACTGATGCTTAATATAGCCAGAAAGGGGGGGGGGAAAGAAAAATGGTAATGTTTATTTAAATTTAAATATATTAAAAAGAGATCACACCCGTGTGAACTGAGTGGTGCAACTCCCCTCCCCCACCTCCTCTCTCTCTCTCTCTCTCTCTCTCTCATATTAGCAGGCTACGGTACAGCACAATCTCTCTCTGTTTCTGGCACAACAGCACCCCTACTGGTACTAATAGTCATACTCCTGCTCATTAACGTCACATAGGCTAACGTCACATAGGCGGACACAGAGTCACGGACATTGCTGTTCCTTGGAGTGGTTGCACCACTTGTTTCCGACCCCCATTCCGGGGGAAAATATTAGCCAAAAATAGCAGATCTAAAATCTAGTAGAGTAGAGTAAAGTACAGAGCAGGGTTTAGTGGTTAACCCATTCTGACCGGGCACCCATTTTGGTGTCAGCATCATGTTATGCTTTAGCTATTTAAAAATAGCAGATCTACAAGCTCATATCGCGCCACCGAGTGGCGCGATACGAGCTTGTAGGTCTGCTATTTTTGAAAAATCGAAGAGCGACTGACATTTTTAGAATCTGATCTCAGGTCAGAATAGGTTCATCAGACCCAGTGTTTGTCCGGCGGAAACCTCGTATGAATCTGATCTCAGGTCAGAATGGGTTAAAAAGAGAAAAGAGGTAGATAGGCACATTTGCACAACACGATAAAGAAACCTGCATTTCGAACAGCCTTGGTGTTCTTTCAGCTGTTGTGCTGTGGCGGCACGGCGGAGCAGATCACAGCTGCATTTCACAGCTGATGTCTCCAGATTCCCTCTCTCTGTCCACACACTGATAAAGGAGTGCAAAAAATGCAGTCGGGTAAACAATCGCTCGTTATACAGTAGTAGCCTATGGGTATTAATTTTTTGCAACGTTTTGCACCAAGAGTTATTTATCATCATAACTGCGGTGTCTCTCATTATGAGCCGATTGACACCGCTCGGCGGATTCCTCTATACACAGCATAGTGAGCATACAACACAAGCTCCTATATCCAAATAATGTTCAGACAGACAAGACAACTCTTGGATTGAATTTAGAATATGTTTTTGTTGAGCATAAGACCATAGATATATGAAGCATATTTGGCGTCAGGGCTCTGACTCTATTCATTCCCTATGAGGACGAACATTTTAGTTAAGTTATATTATGCCAATGTTCGACCTCCCGTTAGGTTGACCAACACTATCCCAAATCCTAACCTAACCCTAACCTCACAGGATTCCACGGGTGAGTTTTTAACCTGCAGCATGGATTAGTTGTAACCTGCCACGAATGTCGAGAGCCACAGGGGATTTGTAACCCGCGGCACGGGTGATTTGTAACCCGCAGCACAGGTCGAACTAACAGTCTGTCTGACTTGAGGGCAGTCCCCTGGAAAACTCCAGCAAACAGTGAGGCGAGGCAACAGCCAGCAGAGAGGCAGCAACAGCAGCACAACAGTGCAGCCGCAGGAGAGAAGCCAGATATGAACAGGTACAGTAGGCAGAGAAGTTGAATTACCCTGCCCTGATCAGTCAAAGAGTGCCACTTTTCAATTGATTGCTATAGCGCCACCCTTTGGCCAATGGTTGTGAGTTTCATTTCTTAGTCATTGGCGTGACCATTGTGCCAAGTTACGTACAAAGTGACTGCACGGTTAGGACACAACTGCGGAGTAGTTAAGCAATATTACACGAGAGGGTGTGGTTTAACGTGATTATTTCCACGACAGTGATGCGGTCAGGAACGAGACGTAGTCGAGTTCCGCAAGCATCACTGAAGTGGCAATAATCAAGTAGGCTACATAGTACTGTACAACTTGACAGCAGGTACATCGATTTCTCTCAGCCGGTAGAATTTGGGCTTATATTCTAGCTGGATGCAGACTGCATGGGGGTTACATTTTGAACTGGTGAAATGGGAGATTCTGCAATATGAAATATGAGTACTTTTACTTTTAGTACTTTAAGTACATTTTGATGCCGATACCTTTGTACCATTTTGAATACGGGACTTCTACTTGTAGCGGAGTACATCGCAATTGCAGTATTGATACTTTTACTTTGAGTACCACTGCACAGAAGTGAACAGAAGTTCAGATCATAATGAAGAATATTATGAAGATGGGTGTAGTCTTTACTCGAGTTAACATACCCGCAGTACTTTTGAATACTTGAGAGGAGTATTTACACTGGTACACTTCACCTACCTCTCCAAACTCCCTTCTCTCATGACATGTGTTTCTATTGCATTAACAGTAATGGCGTTGAGACTGGTGTGATCCCACTCAAAATGTTCTTATTAGTCTTATTAGTCTGTTTAAACAAATATTATGTTTTGGGTGTGTGTAAACAGGTGGAAGTATAACGTGTCTCTGATATCTTGGTATAGTTGGCAGGTAATTAAAAAGTGCAGCTTGGCTTTCCTCACCTCATTCTGTGTGCATGTGGGTGCACATGCAGTCTGTCTTCTCTTTTTTTTTTTTTTTTTTTTTTTTAGATATTTTTTTTGCGGCTTACGCCTTTATTGATTTTTTAAGGGACAGACAGTAGGCTGACAGGAAACGGGAGAGAGATGGGGGGATGACATGCGGTAAAGGCCGTGTCGGGTCCGGGAGTCGAACCCGCGGCACACCGCGACTGGATCACCAGTCCGGTGCCCAGACCGTTACGCTACGGCCTGGGCCTGTCTGTCTTCTCTTGGGAGCCACATGGGTCTCGCCTTCTCCCGATGGCGAGGCAGTGCTCACTGAAGTCTGTACGTATAGCCAAGGTTTTGGATCAGTCACACAGTGCTCAGTTAGGCTGTGAATCCTCTGTCTGGGGCCAAAGAGCATTCCAATTTGCTTTGTTTTTCGTGCGATTCCTTTCCAATGTGCCAGATAGTTTTATTTATTTTTTGTTTTCTTATAATTTGGTTTAGTCTTGTGGAGTTTGTGTCCACGGTGGCACTGCTTCTGTTTGGGATCAGTAGAGCTGGCTGAGTGGGCACCTCTCTGGAGTTTCTCTGTAGGTTGTTATGGAGCGTGCAGGTCTGCTTCACTTTCTTTTTTGGTGGTTATAGCATTTAAATGCTCTCTTTTGAAGTTTGATAATTAACGGCTATTAATTGTCCTAATTCTACTCTGCATATTTGTATTATTTGGATGGAGAATGGATTTGCAGAACTCCCAATTTGGCGTTTGTTCCATTGTGTTAAATATTGGTTGGCAAGTGGGCCACAGAGTCCAATATTGTGAGCCAGACTTGAATCGGGATGTCCAACTTCATATTATTATTTATTATGTTGTTCTGTCTCTCTTGCATGCACGTATAAACACATTCTCAAATTGGGATGTCCAACTTGATATTATTATTTTCTCTCTCTCTCTCTCTCTCTCTCTCTCTCTCTGGGGGATGGCGGGTTAACAGAGGATTGTGATGACAAAAATAAATCTTTCACTTTGGATTGAAAAGTTTAAGCTAGGTTGTAATATTTCCTTCCGTTTTTTCACCTACATATCTATCTACAAATCCATGGAATCTCTGTTCATCATTAACCTCCTGGCCGATAGACTTCAGACTTCGTAGATCCGAGGGAGAAGTTAAATGTAATGATAATGAGCACCATTCAAAACAATGTTCCAAAGTGCTTGCAAGGTTAAAAACAAATACAACATAAAGTAAAATAAAAGTTGTTAAGATAAAAAAATAGAAAAAAGAAAAGTATTTACATATGAACATATAGGTAGGTCTTCAGATGTGATTTAAACACAGGCACGGGTGCTAAACGTAGCTGTAACGGCAGTGCATCCCTTAACCTATAGGCGAAAAGTAGCAGAATCCTTATGGAAACAATAAGCCCATCTCTGCCCCTTCGGGCTTGACCCCTAAGGGCCGATTCATACTCCTATTTTAGAGCCGAATAAAAGTCGGTTCGGCGCTGTAGAGCCTACCAATGTGTCGTCATTTGAGGTTCGGGGGGGGCGGGTACCGTCCTAAAGTCGGCTCTTCGGTGCTACTGAAAATTTCTGACGAGCCGAAATCATTTCGGCACTACAGCGCCGAAACAGCGGTAAAATAGGAGTATGAATCGGCCCTTATAAAAATGAAAAAGAAAAACGTTGAAAGCCTGCTCTTTGATGAGGAAACTCTTTACGGTCACGTACGCCAGGGGCTGAACACACCCCTGTTGTTCCAAACACATTGTGTCCACCGTATGTGCCCTGTGGGACACACCTCCAAGGCGTGCAAAGTTCTGCCTTTAAAACAGGGCCCACTGTGTTAATTAAGACTCGTACCATACACGCACAGTCGTATACACACTTTGTTTTGCCAGCTCATTCAGAGGCTGACAACATGCCTTTGGGAGAGTGAGAGCTAGTGACAGGGAGGGAGACGCTGTGATTGAACTGACAGCGCATGACTGAAACTCAGCATTCACATTTGGCAAACGGTGACAGGAAGGGATTCCATCCCACAAGTCATAGCACTCCTCTAATTGGACATGCATGCGCGAGAAGGAAGGCTTCATTTAAAACCAATTAGCCAACGTCACGGCCTTGACTTAACCTGAGCTACGTTCTAAGCCATGCGTATGTTCCTTCTCCGCAAATCCCAAAGCCCATGCTTTAGAGAACTGCATTGAGAAGCCGGCCAAAAGACAAAAACAAGGGACAGCAAAACGTCAGCAAAGGGCCTGGGCATGGGCGGGTGAATGGCGGCTCTATATCTTATTCTCTCATTTAATGTATTTTGGATTACATTGATTCATATCAGTGGAAAATACACATAACTGCATTATTGAACATTTTCAATCTCTTTATATCAAAACCTGAACTTGCATGAATAGTGTTTTCAAGAGCTTAAACGCTCGCGAAATGCCTGGTGTAGCTCGGCCGTGACACACACACACACACACACACACACACACACACACATGTGTATGTATGCGTGTGTATGTGTGTGTGTGTGTGTGTGTGTGTGTGTGTGTGTGTGTGTGTGTGTGCGCATGTACCTCTCTCTGAGAGCAATGTCTTGATCAGCGTGAGGGGCGGAACAGGAGGCTGAGGAATCAGCTTGGACAGCTGGTATAATCAGCTCCAGCTTTGGCAGAGACTGGTGGCGCTTTGTTTCTTGTTTCTGTAAAAAGCGGAGTTGAAAGAGTTTTTTTTTATGTTCTGTTTATTCATTTTTTGTTTTTTACAAATAGAAGTAAATTCAGAAATAAAAACAGTGACAAATACAAAAATAAACTAAAACACACACAATAACAAAACACAAACTCCAAATCAAGACAACCAAAGAACATTCAAAGCACAACAAAATAATAAAAACAATATATAAAAAATAAAATAAAAACTCCAATATAGTCAATATACATAGATCATGGTCACAAACATCATCCAGACAAGACAGGTTGGGCTGTCAGGCGACAGTTATACAGGTTCAATCGGGGGCACAAGTGTAAGGCGGTCAACATGAGATAGAAAAGGCACTCCAATTTAGTCAATATACAAAGCAGATCTCGGTCACAAACATCATCCAGACAAGACAGGTTGGCAAGTCAGGCGACAGTTAATCAGGTTCAATCAGGTTCAATCGGGGGCACAAGTGTAAGGCGGTCAACATGAGACAGAAAAGGCTGCCATGTTTTACTGAATTTGGAGATTGAGCCACGCAATGTATATTTAATTTTTTCCAATTTAAAAAAATGCAGTATGTCAGATATCCAACGGGAATGTGAAGGGGGGTATGTTTTTTTCCAATACATGAGAATATGCCAGAAGCGTCACAAAAGCGACGGAGTTGAGAGAGTTAAGTGAGCCTACTGTCCAACGCTAACAAACATGATTTTTTTATTTAGCAATGTCAGTGAAGGCAGACATTATATATTAAGAAATTATACATATAGGATATGATATCATTAGAGAACTCAACAACATCGCCGTGTTTGTCACTTTGAGTTAAGATGCAGTTGGGTCTCTTGGGGGTTGGAGGGAGAAGGGAGTGGGATGGGAAGAGGTAATGCCAGCTCCTCTCAGTAAATGTAAGCTATCTTTCCAAAAGCCCTGGAAACAGTGGATACTGCACTTAACCTCCCTAGGGACTGCAATAAATGAAAGCATTGCATGAGATCAAACATTCCCTTAGACTCGCCTTAATTCAATTAGATCGCATTCCACTAGAGCCCACTTGATCTCCTAAATAAAAAGGCATGCACTGCAATTACTTCTATGTTTCATTTATTGAAACATAGCCTGAAGCTTCTGTGATAATAGAAGCTCACTGATGTTTGCTTTGGCAACTCTTAAAGTTGAACGTTGAAATAAACAAGATTGCCATTCTACAAGCTCACAACGCGTCGCAATGCAATGTGTTGTTCAACCTTAACCTCACGTCACCAGGCTTTCCACCTCAGAGGAAAGCCTGGCTCTCTGTTACAAAATTGCCTGAAAAGGAATGCTGCCCAGGCTAGTTCAACCTATATGACATGCCCAGAATAGGGTTGCCAGTAAGTAAGGCACATCTTATCAGCCTCGTCATCCTCAAACAAAGGAATAAAGCATTGTTGATTTTGACACAATTTTTTAATTTTAGTTTTAGTCAGTGTTCATTTAGGCCTAGTGTTTGTTTTGGTGTTAGTTTAGTTTTAGTCGACTAAATATCATAAGATTTTACACTTGCTGAAAATAGCCGATCTACAAGATCACACCGTGTCGCAGCACGACTTGTTGTGAGTTTGTAGATCTGCCATTTTCAGCATGCAACCAAGTGTAAAATGACTTATACTGGATCTCTTGTACGTCCGACGAACAATTTTCGTCATAGTCGACGAAATCAACACTCATGCAGCATTCCCCTTTGTTGCTGTTAATCCCACACACACACACACACACACACACACACACACACAAAGCTCCAGATCCGACAGGGTCACAGGGATAATGTTATCTTTATCTGAGATCTATTTACTACTTTCCACTGCTTCAGGCCATCTTTATTTTATCATCTTAAAACAATTGCTCTTTATGCTGATATAATTGATTTATTTTCCAGGTCATTGTTGTATAGCCAGTCTTTCTTTCCAGATGAGTGCTGGGGGTGTGGGTGGGAGAGGATGAGCGAGCCATCTGCATCTGTGTATATTTGCAGTATATACTGTATACAGTATGTATGTTAATGTGTTTCGTGGTGTTTTGTTTGTATGTATGCGTGTTATTTTGCATTTGTGTCTACATGGACCCGTCTGGAAAACGAGACTCTGCATCTCAAGAGGCTGTCAAGCACTAATTAAAATAAAAATTTCAAATATACTCGTGGACACGCCTACGCCCGCAGTAAAACCCCACGAATGCCGAGCGCATCAACATGAGCAGAACGGGCTTAATTTCCGCAGTGCTTTCAGCATCATTAACGATGGCGTTGATTTATGGCTCGTGCCCACCCAAAGCCCCACCTGTGTGAATTGCAATAAAGATCACCATTCACCAGCGCTGCAGCAGTGACCCTTGTGGTTCCTGTGCACCAACAGACACCCCCCCCCCCCCCCCCCCCCCAACGAAAAAAAGAAAGAAAGAAAAAAAGAAGCATCAAATAAATGAAGCAATGAAAGCACATGTGCTCAGTTCCACCTGCAACGAAGCCGCCGCGCGTTGTAAATATTGTGACTTTCTAATCGGCTGGTTTCGATCGAGCGGCGCGGAAAAAGGTGCACAGTAGGCGGTTTCGGCATGAGGGAAGCGGCGACGCATCAATCCTCCTGTTTTGCCGCGGTCGTCTTCAGTGTTTTCCAAGCTGCCCGTGTGTAATCAATCTCGGAAGCATTAATTATGCACAACACTCTATACCAGGACAAAGGCTCTAATGAAGGGCCTGTCAACACGGGCCCTGTCCCCGACACGGAGGACCCGCTGAGGCGGAAATAGAGCCCTGCCCAACCTCCACCACGCACACGCACACGCAGAGGCGCTTGGATGTCAAGTGCAGCTGAGAAGACTTACACAACACATGGAAACGTGTGATCACACACGATCTGTCTCTCACACACACACACACACACACACACACACACACACACACACACACACACACACACACACACACACACACACACACACACACACACACACACACACACACACACACACACACACACACACACACACACACACAGTTTAAGTGCATTTTTCACCACCTGCCTCCGTGGCACGCTTGCTTAATGTGCACCTGCATCTGGAAATAATGTGTAATGGATAGAAATGGGCCAATGAAGTCCTTGTGGGGCGTCCAGCTAACAGCCTGAGGATGCCAGTGTATGCCTAGGGCTCCATTTTCGTCAATGCTAAACCCCTTATCCCTAAACTTCTTTGCCTTTTTTACTATTTTGAAAAACATTTCTGAAAAATTAAACTAGTCAATCTACATTGGCACGTTGTGAGCTTGTAGACTGGCCATTTTAACTATTAAAAAAAAGGCAAAGAAGTTTAGGGATAAGGGGTTTAGCGGTGACGAAAATGGAGCCCCGTGTCTCTACTCTGTCCACATGCCGCTTAGGATTAAACAGTCATTCATTCTTGCCATTTTATACAGAAATACAGAAATGAGAAAGAACAACAAGATACTGCAGATGTCACAGTATTACAACATGGCGGAATTGAAAGTCTCCATTGGAACAAATTGAAGTCCTCGGATGTATTATAACAGCAGCAACACAAGCAACTATGTGGAGGAAACAGCAAATCATCAACATAAAAAATTGTGAAAATAACCACAAGCTGCTTTTCTTTTCTTTTTTTTTCAAACGTTTTAAAAACAAATATATTTTTGTATATATTTTTTTATAAATGTGTAGATTTTGTAGATCAGCTGTTTCCATTATATGTGAACACTAATTAAGTAAAAAGAAAAACATGTAATGTTGTCTTTGCCTATAGGTAATTACAAGCCCATAATAGGGACATTTTGAGATTGTTATTTGCCAGACTGCATGGCGATGGTATATACCCACAGTGTAGTTGTTGTTTTTTTGGCCTCTCAACTCTCCATGGTTTTGACAAGATGGGCAATGTTTCTTCACTTCTGACTTCAGCAAGCCTCTCGTATGGAATATTAACGCTTCTGGAGAATACTCTCATGTATTGCATTTATTTTCGTAATATTACATTGCGACGTAAAATATAACGATATCTAATGATCTGGACAGGGCTCACAAACATGAGATGTGCGCGTTTTGGGTTAGGGTTAGCTAAGGTATAGCTCAGTGCACATCCATATAGTGTCATCTACGTGCTCTATATGGATACCGGATACCAGTTTTCCGACTCGCCGTGGTTTAGTGGATTTTGGTTTTACTTCACCTTCATTTAAATTGCATTGAATTGAGAGAGAGAGAGAGAGAGGGGATAGTTGTCAGAGTACCGAAACAATGTAATTAATTAGTAAACAATATCCTGAAATGGTAGGCCTATTATCATTGGTATTCACTAGGGCTGTCACGATTCGCCTAGTCCACGATTCAATTCAATTTTCGATTTGAAGCTCACGATTCGATTCGATGTTCGATTCGCTATCACGATTCGCCTAGTCCACGATTCAATTACATTTTCGATTTGAAGCTCACGATTTGCTTCGATTTTTTCAATCTATTTTTTTAAAACCTCCTTTTTCAGCATTGAGGGATATATAATTAATAATTATAATTTAGGCCAATATCTTGATTTGTAAAGAAAAACACTTGTTTCCCAATAAGTCACTTTTATTTTCTATAAATAACAAATCAGAATGAGAATAATAAAAGGTTTAACAACTTTGGGTTTTATGCCCTAACATTTTTTTTAAATGTTTCTTTAAGATTAGATGACTTGTAACATTCTTGTTAAGCTCTAAGTAAGTAAAATAAAGGGGAAAAAAGACAAATAGTAGGCCTAAATACAAAGTTCAACCAAACAATTACGTTATTTGGCTGTTACAAATTATTCTAGCCTACTTTGTAGAATGTTCACATTGTTTGAACAGGTAAGACTATGAGAGCTCTAACAAAGTGTGAATACTAGTTAGTGCAATTTGATCTGCATGGCTCAGCCCTTCAGTGATTTGTGCCCTCACTTTATCACACATGCCAGGCAACACACGTGTGGTCGCATATTATGCGACCTTCATGGCATTTTGTAACGTGGTTCTGCAACTCTCATTAAATATTGAAAGCCAGCGTTTTCCACCATTGAAAGTGGTCGCATCATCGCATGTCTGCAGCTATGCAGACCAACTCCGTGCGTTAATTGTTTAGCACGGGGCGAATTAGCTGAGAGCTTTTCTCTATAAGAATCTAGAATAGTTGGCTGTGTTGTTGTCTTTGTACCATCTTTGGACAGATCGATTTCTTTGTGATGTCTGCTAAGATGCTGGCCCATATTTGACGCGTTGCCTTTGGCACTCGTTTGGAGCATAAACGACAAACTGAAACCGTTTTGTCAACGATGCGTCGTGTGCCATCATAACTCACTGGGAAGCCAAAATATTTCCAAACTTATTTCCGTGTGTCATCGTCGTCGCTGTCTACAACAGCACTGGCCATGGTAAAACACAACAGCGGTCTCGTTCTCTCACTTCTGTGTGTTTATTGTCATCCGTGTATCATATCTACAACCTCCAAGTGTTGCATGACAGCGCTTTGTGAGCTTGCAGATGAACCCTTTTTGTGTGCGGCGTGCGCCAGCCAGGTCCTCACAAGTATAGTACTATAAAACACCTCGGCGCAACAAGTCCTCAGCGCAACAAAAAAGTTGATATTTAAATCGTGTTATTCTCGGTCAATTTTCAACCGATTGTTCTAATTCCAAATGGCCTATAATCCGTGAAGTGTAAATTTTCATTGGGTGAAAATCTACCGGTACGTAGGCCTACAGTTTATAATGAAATCATGTGTTTGTCCGATGCTTCCCCATGCTCAATCAGAACATGTGTGTGTGTGTGTGTGTGTGTGTGTGTGTGTGTGTGTGTGTGTGGCAAGGCTCCGATACAGCTGGCTTTTCGTCTCTTTTTTTTCTCCCCCAGCGGAAGCATGCATGCGCGGAATGGCCCGGCCGCTCGCGGAAGTAAAAACATAAAACATCGCGATTCGGTGCGTCATTTCGATACACTGAATCGAACGTCAATTTCGATTCAATTTCGATTCGTATCGAGAATCGTGACAGCCTTAGTATTCACATACTCAACGTTTTATCATTACCTAGTTGACCATTTAATTGCACAAAATCATTTGATCACTTTGGAAGTGAACTATATCATATGTGGGTTTGACATACTACACTGATGAAGACAGCATGTTAGCATAACGATGAAGACATGAAGAATTTTCGCTGCGGCAAGTTGGTAAACTGGTGAGTTCTCCGGATACCCTCTATATTCCAAGGCCTATAGCCTACCAATCTTAGTCAGAATGTAATCAACATTCACAAGTCGTCCATTCTAGGTCAACATCCGAGCCGGGCCTAACGACAACTCTGTCTTATGAGGACAGTTCACCCGAGGAGACAGGCTTCAGTCCGACGCGAGGCCAGACTGAAAAATGACGCTGTGGCCAGACAGAGTATATCTATCAGACAGAGAGAGGGAGTAGGGGAGGCTTGATAGATGGCAGACAGTGCCTGGGCAGTGCTGCTGCTGCTGCTGCTGGTAAGTGTCTCCTGTGTACCTCTGCCGGACACCTCGCGGTAGCAGCAGCAGCATCGGCAGCATAGCAGCAGCTGGGGGCTCTTATCGAGTTTTCAGCCTGCGCTCCGCCGAGAGGTGGCTCGAGGTGTGAAAAAAAAAAGAAGAAGAAAAAACTGGGGCCATAGCGGAGCCAAGGCTGGGCTTTTGTTTCATGGCTAATTACCGCTGACTCCTGTCTCCAACTCTCCCACCGGCCACCCTCCCCCTCCCTCCTCCCCAACAGCTCCTCCCCCTCTCTCTCTCTCTCTCACACACACACACACACACACACACACACCACCACCACCACCACCACCACCAACCCTCCCTCCTCCGTGCTGTCTCGATGCTCACCGGCGGAAAAAGGTATCGCTAATGACAGAAGAAGGTTACCCAATTTATCTTCGGGCAAAACCTTCCAGAGCGAGCATCCTCCCCAACCGCCCCACGTCCCTGTTGAGCTCAGCTCACCGGAGGGCAAAGAAACTGAAAAAAGAAAATAAATTAAGCTGGGAAACATAGCAACGGCAGCTGTGACCAGGTTAAAGCTGGGTATCTGATCAGACGCGAGTGTAAGCAGCCCAGGCGGAATAAAATTGCATCGCTCCTTAAATTTGATGCTTTTTGTTGCAACCTTGAGACCGTTGGTGGGCGGGCTGGCGGACTGTGGAATCTATCTCAAAAGAGCTCTGATGGGAACCTGCATTCTGTAGGCAAAAGAAAATATTTGTGGTATGTGCTATATACTTGTTAATTTCATTATTATTGACTGTTCAAAGCCTGTTAAAGAGGTGTTCTTCAAACGCAGTAGGCTAGGCCTAGTCACACGCAGGTTGTTTCCACCACAGAGAAGGAACGGCAGCTTGTATTGAGGATTGCTGCAGGGGGACTTGACGCACAGTCAGCAGTTTGCACAAGCACACTACTGTATTTCAGACCACGAATGCACACCCCCATACACAATTAGGATAATAACTTGCAATAATATGCAATGCTTCAGGCATTTTTCCCCCACAACTAATGCAACAATTGTCTTCATGTTTTCATCACTCCTGTCTTTGTACAGCACATTGATGACAGAAGTCACAGACCAGTTTTGAGCTGGTCATTGTCCAGAATGTACCTAGTATGACGGCAGATAATAACGTTACATTACCAAAGTCTATCTAGGCTTGGTTTGGACTGGACCCTTCCCCAAGAGGGAACACATATGATGGTATGAATGTGAAGCATCCGCAAACGTTGGTTCGAAGGTTTGACACATTTTGAAAATTAATAATAATAACTGAGTACTTTTTTTTGGGTGCTCCACCACTGAAATGAAGATCCGAGAGGTAGAGCCTTACGAATGTATGCCATTTGTTGCCATGTGAAAACAAGAGGCGAAACGGGACAACATGGGAGACACGAGGAGAAGAAAGGAGGCGACTAGAGAAGACGACAGCAGGAGACGGAAAGTTAAGTGAGGGCAGGACTGGCGGTGTCTGTGCTGAATAAATGAGAGGCAAGATGTCCACAGCTGTTAGTGGCTAAACACTGATTAAGCACCGATTAATCAGCAGAGAGTCGAGGAGCCAGTCAAACATCCGTCACGCTTCATCAGGCAGCTGCCAAGGCCACCCACATACATCACCACCGTTCCAGGACAACAGGACCACCGACTATAGGGCTGAAATCTACCAAGGACCAAGTGAGTGATTGTAGAGGAGTAGACTGTGAGACATTAGTCCCATGCAGTACCAGTACCACTACAACGTTTTACTTAGGTAAAGGTATCAATAAAAACTGAAAAGCATTGGCAGAAGCCACCCTCATAGGTAGAATCAACCGTGTATTACATGAAAACTCCTTTTGGAAGGTCGTAAAAGTCGATTGAGTCATTTCCTCGTATTTCTAGTTTATTGAAATAATGTCATGCACATTTTCCCAGTGCATAGCCTATACTGCAAGCCTGTTTGACTAGATTTAGAAGACATTTTGAACCTCTTGCTACTGATCGATTATTTATATGGAGAAATCCCTGTCATTTAACATGCATCTCAATGGGGGAGAAGGAAAGCTTGCCACATCTCCTCTCTTAACCGCTGCTAACGTGCCGATTGGACAAGGATGGGTTGGGGAGGGACTTAGCGAAGGGCAAATTGCTAATTATTTCTGTAGCGATTGGTTTATCTCCGTTTTTAAAAGTGTTTAAAAACTACTAGATCTACAAAGCTCACAATGCTTCACATCGCTGTGTATTCTGAGGTTGCAGCAATTATTTTTAATAATAAATAGGACCAAAGTGGTAACTTATTTGTATTTGTATTTATGCATTTGATTATTTATTTATTTTCTGAAATTATCCCTCTGTTCATAGGTCTGTTCATTAGATCTGTTTGTCTCTTTGGGGTTAAATAGCATCAATCGAGGTTCCTCCTCAAGGTTTGTTATAAACGACTCACTGTTGTCCAGGACCCAGGTAAATGCACAAAGACCCCAATATGTCTGTGGGTTTTGACATATTGTAGCAACGTCACATTCTGCCTTGTGGAAATGCTTTCCAAGGTGCGCCCCTTTCTCGTTGGACCACTGATGCATCAATTTCAAACAGAACCATTTGTTCTCGACCCATGTAAAGGGTCGAGAACTCAAGAACTTGGGTTGCATTATGATCATTATAATAAATATGGCTGACTGGGAGCAACACATTTTTCAGCGTGCATACTCCATTTGGTTTGACGTGCCTTATGCTCATAAGCCCTAGCCTGACACACTCAGCCTGAATTTTCATTTCGTTTCACTCCATTATTCAGTCTGAAAGCCCTCTCAGCTCAGCTGTTTTCTGAGAGGGGGGAGTCCATACTGGATTATCCCAAGAATTTAGAAGTTAGATTTTCAACCGAGAAAACCCTTCTACAGCATCACCAGAAGCTAGTGATCTGCTAGCGATTCAGGACAGGGGCTGGAGCCTTATACTACTCAAGCCTGGCCCCTTGCTCTATTTCCTGTCTCCCTAGACTGTGCTGTTAAATAAAGCAAAATTATAAGTGGAAAATGTTTTTAAAAAACTTTAAAATCTGTCTTATTCTTTCATCTTTGCAGTGTACCTCCCACTGATGCTTCGCCTTTTTCCCCCTCTGATAAAAAATACAACAGAGCACAAAAGCAGCCAAATTATATTATATATATAAAAATAAAAAAAGATTAAATAAATACACACTTAAGGATTTATTGCAACAAGGAAACGCAGAGTGGAGTGTGAAGTAAGTGGCAGAGGCCTGCAAAATTCCACAGCTCTTGTATTAGTGATGGCATCGTAAACAGAGAGCAAACAACCTCAGGCTGCTGGTAGATTTTTATTTTTACCGCTCTCCATTTTACTGTTTCCACTTTCACATGTAGGAAATGGACTCATCCGTAAAGTATATGCTTTAATTACTGTTTGTTTTTACATCCGGAGACTGCTGTCTAGATGCGCCTCCTCAGGAGACTTGGCTCTGAAGATGTTCTACCCATGATCTCTAAACCTATATAATCAGATCCATCTGACGTGAAAGTCCTTTAAGCCATTTGGCATGAATGTAAGTTTGCTTCTGGTAATGAGCATGGTGCGTGAGCGGGATAGGGTCAGGGCTTGGATATTGTGGTGGAACAAAATTAGAAAATGTGTAAGCACGCAAGATGTGGCTCGGGAGAGGTATGATGCTATGATGTTTTTTATTCTTAGCTCTTCATGGATTCATGTCAGGGTGTCCTTGAGCAAGACACTGTGAACCTCCTAAATGCACCTGATGAGCCGGTCGCATGGATGCCTCCGCTGAGTCCGCCATAGGTCTTTGTTTTTTGTAGTTTATTTATTTTTTTAATTTAGTTTACCGGTAGTCATAGTCTTTTGAATGAAACTTCATTTAGTTTTTGTCATATTTCATAGTCTACTAAATCTACAGTC
Source organism: Protomyctophum parallelum (assembly GCF_964188405.1). Classification (NCBI taxonomy): domain Eukaryota; kingdom Metazoa; phylum Chordata; class Actinopteri; order Myctophiformes; family Myctophidae; genus Protomyctophum; species Protomyctophum parallelum. The sequence continues at coordinate 4,730,530 of NC_139714.1, forward strand.
TGCTAGTTATACCAAACTAAATGACTTTTAGTTCTCTCTTACACTAGTCCCTCCCTAACATTCATTTGTTTACTTTTAGTCTTCATAGTTTTTATTTAGTTTTCGTCAGTGGAAAAAAGGTAGTTGGGACTTTTTTAATCATAGTTTTAGTTGACACTGGTGTGAATGGGTGAATGTAACACACATTGTAAAGTGCTTTGGAACAAGGTGCTATATGTAGACCATCGGCTACCAAGCCCGGAATGTGAAAATAAAAGGATTGCTCCGTTTAGAAGCTTTGCTATCGATTCGGCCAGCCGAAGGTGCACTTTTTTTTTTTTTTTTTTTTTTTTCATGGGCTTGCTTTTGCCTTTTGCGCGGCATGATTTATGCTCTGGCTGACGGTAGGCAGAGCAGATCCATCCTGCAGAGAAATGAAGCTGTGCAATGAGGAAATCGAAGATAAGTTGAGACAGAGAGAGAGAGAGAGAGAGAAAAGAGGTCAGAGCAGGAAAGTGGAGGAGGGAGAAAGACAGAGAGATGAGAGGGTGCATTATATTTCCACACCTCCCAATGAGCCTTTTGAAAACACAATCTTCTCATCAGGTTCTTAACCTGATTTGCGATGGAGCACCTCGCCGTAGCCTATAGCTACCGTAGAGACAAGGATGTTATGTTTATAAAACCATTGCAAACTGCGTGGAGAACTGATGGTCTTTGATCCTGGTTCACTGGTCGTCAGTATTATGGCGCGCCACACCCCGGCAACAACTGAACCGACCGACATGAAGTTTCTATACCCAATCTACTGAAGGCATGCAATCTAGAAGCTCACTATTGATTACTATCAAATGTGAAAGTCATTCAATCTATCTGTGGGTTTTATAAATATTAAATCAAATAAAAGTATTAAAAAAAACTTGACTAACTAATAACTACAATGGCTTAATTGGAACACAGATTCTTCTATTTTTTTAACCATTTTTCTGTAACGTTTTTGGACGGTTTTGTGCCCGACAGCGACGATTACTGTATGTCACAGTACAGTAGGTATTTGACATTGTCAAATGGTTGCCACAGCAACCTTGCATGTACCCTGCTCCTGATCTCCGGCTTACTGTAGCACTGTCAGGGAAACTCTTCTAAAGATGTGCAGAGCAAGCTGGTCTATTCAGTCACTGTGTTAGACCGGGGTTTTCAACAGGTGGTCCGTGGACCACTGGTGGTCCCTGGAAGTATTGCATGTGGTGCCTGACCATTCATTTAGTAATGTAGGATTTGTTGATTTTAAAAAATGTCATTCCACTAGTTGAGAAAGAGTGAACTGAATGACCTGGTGACCTACAGTATGATGACCGTCCATGTAGTCATTTACCGACAAATTGGAGGTCAAGAAATTCAGAAAAGGGGAGTAAGAATCTCAAGAGGGGGAAGTGTAGTGGATTGTCTGGTTCAGTCATTATTAGGAAATTATTAGCAGTCAGTGGACAATTGGTTGAGAAACAGCGGGATGTACTGTATACACATGGGAGGCATAGCAAGTGTTACAAAAGCATTAATCTTAGCCCATATTATTCCCCACCCAACACAATTGGTCCCCAGGTTGATTCTAAGTCAGGGTGGTGCATGGTCCCTGGTTCACAATCTTTTCTGACTTTTTGATGACTTTCTCCTCCTTTAAGCCAATGGGGAGGCAGTGGGGACTGGGAGGCAGTGCCTTCCATACTCTGAACGGACCTAAGACCTCTGTTCACAGAATTCAGCACAATGCTGGCTAATTTATAACTTACAGTAAACACAAACACACACTATAGTATTTAAATAAACACCTTCAAAATGTTTTTCACGCAAACTAAAGCCAGGGAAAAGAACTACGAATAGCGGACAAAATTCATGCACTCTCACTGACAAACAATCCAACATTGAACTGTAAAAATACTACTAGGCGTCTTAGAGAAACTGCAGTATTACATAGTAAACACCTTTGAATGCTGTTTTAGAGACATAGCAAATTTCATTCTTCATTCATTGTTATCTAATTTAATCCTGACCTAAAGCAGTTCATTGCAGCTGTAGAGTAAAATATCTAATAACTATCTAATATCTAATAACTATCTAATTTTAAGTCAACTTTAGATGTGAAAGGCATCTTAATTTAACTCTTCATTTTAATAGTTAAGAGTTAAAAGAGTTATGACAGTACTTTTCAAGGGTTTTAGCTTGGCACATGATAACCTTCTTTTCTTTGATGGTGATAAAAACCAGTCTGGTCCAGTTAGCTGGATGTTTTGTGACATCCCCCCCCCCCCCCCCCCCCTTCTCCCCTCCACCCCCTCCCCACTCTGCCAGACTGTACCTCGATCGCCATGATCGCAACCATTTGGAGAATTTAAAATGTCAATGGGAAATGAAGGCACCTGATGAACTCATTGAGGGCGAGCGGAGGAGTCCATTAACTTTATTAGAGTGGCAGCGAGTGCCGGTCGCCGCTTAAGGCCAGGTACCCTCCATTAAGAGGCATCGGATGGCAGTGTTGGACAGTAACTGAGTACATTTACTCAAGTACTGTACTTTTAGGTACTTTTACTTTACTTGAGAACATGATTTAGTATTATATATATTTTATACTTTCACTCTTCTACATCTCAGAGGAAATTGCATTTTTTACTCCCTAGCAATAATTTTACCGATTTAGTAGTTAGTTACTTTGTTGACTTAGAATATTATTACAAAACATGCATTAACCACTTAAGCCCTATTTTATACCCTGCAGGCTAAAAATAGCCGATCGCAATGCTGTGAGCTTGTATAGATCTATCCGCCTATTATGACATTCCCAGAATAGGAATGCCAGGGTTCAGGTGGTTGATGTGATGTGGCATGTGCACTATAAACTATGACTCCTGGTGCATAAAACAATCACACATACTGTAAATGCATTTCATAAGCAGAGCTAATAGATAGTCTAGGCTAATATGTTGCTATGTGCGCCATGAATGTCTATGTAGATGGCTAGTGTAGACATTCACCGGTTGCAGTTATTGCCAGATTTTTTTTTTTTGTGAGCAATTATCTCTCTGCAGGGCAATTATAGACATGTTAGAATAGGGAAGAGAGCAGGGAAGGGACACAGAACAGGACAAATAACAAATAATGCAAAAACAAATATGCAAATATAAGGTGTGTGATTAAAGATTAGCAACTGATATGGCACCACAGATAGAAATGCTTCTTGTGAAAGTGGAAAACATATCCAGCATTATTATGAAAATATTTAGGATGATTCTACTCTATGGCTCCGAGACTTACACCCGCCTTCTAATGAGAGCACAAATCCTGTCTTGGACTAATCGACTAATCTAATATACGGCAACCTTCCACGTGTTTCTTCACTAGTCCGATCCAGAAGAACACAGTTTGCCGGCCACTGCTACAGAGCTGACAATGAGGTCATATCTTCCCTTCTTCTCTGGAATCCTGCAGACCAGAGGTAGAAAACTGTCGCTCCCTGATGTCATCGCTAGGTACACATGCATCAGTAAGCAGGAACTGTGGATGGCAATGAAGAACCGGAATGTCTGGCGTGGCATTGTGAAATCCATGATCTCGACCGCGGTCGAAAAATGATGATGATGCTTATGAAAATAGAGGCAGATATAGGCTATGCAATATACCAGCTCAGTGGCCTTGTGGTTAAAGTGTCCGCACTCCACATTGAGACTGGAAGGGGATTCAATCCCCGGCCGGGTCATACCAAAGACTCAACGGTTGGATTGGGAAAGTTGCATGTCTGTAATTGTGCCAATACATTTCAAAATCTGAAAGGACAGCAGCATTGTCATTCACTAGCCTGGCAAGACAAGTATCCTAAATAAATAAAGAAGAAAATGGTCTTCCACTGATGGACAGCTTGGCCCCAAGAGAGAGAGAGAGAGAGAGAGAGAGAGAGAGAGAGAGAGAGAGAGAGAGGTGTAAGACAGCTAGTCTTAAAACCCTGCTGCTCCTTACACAGTAAGGAGTTGACATGCTGGCATGACGGGGTGGCACAGTAGAACGGTCGTGAGGCCATTCAAATTAACGTGTCCAGCGTTCTGGGCGAACACCCTTGTCACACCATTCGCTTCAGGCTACACATTATAATGATGAAACTGTGTGCAATTATATCCAGTGTTATGTAAGCTAGTCGGACAGATTGTTTCATTGTTACCTTATGTGTGATACAAAGTAAGTTATCTACATAGGCGTAGAGTTGAGTTGTACTAACCTATTTCATGATGCTACAGTAACTATTACATGCACTGTACTCAACTCAAACTTTATTTATAAAGCACTTTCACAAAGACCTAAAGGCCGACCAAAGTGCTGTAAATATTAAGAAACAAGACTGATTAAGACAAAGAAAAACAGATTAGGACAAGGAGACAAAAAGAGGCAAAACAAATAATGAAGCTGCAGTGCATTTCCCCTCTTCTTCTTTCCACTTTTTCCTGAACTGGTTTTCAATGTGGGCACCATGGACCCATAGGGGTCCTCAATGAGGCTCCTAGCTGCAGTGGACCGCGGATTAAAAGGCTTGAACTCCACTGACTTAGGCCCTTTTGCTGTTAATGTAGTACTACAAAGTTAGAACCAGCTCAGTGGCCTAGTGGTTAGAGTGTCCGCCCTGAGACTGGGAGGTCGGGGTTCGATCCCCGGCCGGGTCATACCAAAGACTCTAAAAATGGGACCCAGTGCCTCCCTGCTTGACACTCATCAAGGGTTGGATTGGGGGTAAGTCCCTGCGACATACTAGCGTCATGTCCAGGGGGTGTACTTGTACATCAAGCTGCCTCACTCTACAGAAACAGGAGATGGGCTCCTGCCCCTATGGGCCTCATGGCTCGGCAAGGCTACTTTACAAAGTTAGAGATATGCCATTTGATTATCCATATCCCCACACTGATGATGATTAAAATAAATTAACGACCAGAGGGAGGGATATCTAAAGCAGAGGTCCCACCCCATTCTGTCAAGCACATGCAATAACTCTTTATATTGGAACCAAAGTCGTGTGGTACAGTGTGACCACCTTAGACCCCCAACATTAGAGGGGCTAAAAAAGGAAAGAAATAACTGCATGGATACACCAATGCAGGTGGAGAGATTGATTGTAATAGTTGAATTGTGATGTGTTTTGAGCTTATAGATCACCTATTTTTGAAGTATATAATAGATCTCATCCCCTGGTTCCAAAGGGTCCGCATACATTTTTCTCTATGGAGAATAACATTGAGTCATCTTAAAATCGTCTCATATAAGGTGGTCAAAAAATAAACAAACTGTCTTGGCGATAATGTCGGGGAGGTGTCGGAGGAGGTATCGTTTACGACAGTCAGTCATATTGATACAGTCTGTTTCTCGTGAAACTAATTCGGCAGCAGTAACATTAGCATTATCCATATGAGTGAAACCGCCGGGATATTTTTCAAACACAGTTCTTACAGTATATGATGCGACAAGTCCCCCTGTGGGGATTATAATACAAAAGAAAAGTACACGAACCCGTGGACTTAGCGCCCTGAACCGATATTGATGTCAGACTTCAGTGCTATAGGGTATTGGAGTAATACGTATACACATTTGCTTCTGAGATGTATTGAATTTGAAGCAGAAATATGAAGTATTGACAACTTGGGATAAAGTAGCTGTGCATGAAGCATGAAGTTCATGTACCTCAAAGTACAGTACTTCCCGGCATGCCTCGCGAATTACGAGAGAGAGAGAGAGAGAGAGAGAGAGAGAGAGGGGGGGGGGGAGGGCAAAGGGAGAGACAAAGAGAGAGACAGAGAGAGAGAGAGGGGCAAGGGGAGATGGAGAGGGAGAGAGAGAGAGAGGGGCAAGGAGAGATGGAGAGATGGAGAGAGAGAGAGAGAGAGAGAGAGAAGGGGGGGAAGATGCAGGGCGATGGAGTATACAGTATGATTTATGAATATCTCTGTGGCTGTGCACGTGCTCAGCAGCGCATCGTAAACAATGCCTCCTCCTTAGAGAGGAACACGTGCGCAGCTCCTCTTCTAGGCAGCTTTTCTTTGCTCCTACTGTATATATCTCTCATCCCCTCTAACCTCCATCTTGACCTGAAGGTCTTTTAGCCATACTGAATAAGCTCGAGCCTATTTGCATTGAGAAAAGTGTGTGTGCGTGCAAACTGGCACTGACTGACAGTTCATTTTATTGTCTCCATCAGGCCGAAGGCATGGGGGGAGAGTATGTTTTGCACTCCGTCCGTCCGTGTGTGTGTGTGTGTGTGTGTGTGTGTGTGTGTGTGTGTGTGTGTGTGTGTGTGTGTGTGTGTGTGTGTGTGTGTCCTTCCGTGTGTCCGTGAGCAGCTAATCTCGGCCACCGTTAACCCGGTCGATGCCAAATTTTGCACACACACTCCCTGGATGCCAACGATGAACCTCTGCCCCAAACTTTCCAGAACGGCCTGTTATAGCGCCACCAGGAGGCCGCTTTGTGCAAAACAAGTTTTTGCACAGTACACCTACAGATTTTGTCCAAACATCACGCAAATTGGTACACTGTCTCTCTAGAGCCATTCAACGAAACCGGTCTTTCAGATTTCTCACACTCCATCCTGATTGGTTAAGATTGGCTTCCAAAGTTCACAGGAGTGCTCAGTTTCAAACAAAATGCTGCATGAACACATCGCGTGATTTCTGTGAAATTGTGCACCCACATTCCCACTAGGCCGAGGACGAAATGCCACATGAACAATTTCAACTCAGCCTCAAGGTGGCGCTATAACTGGCCGAAACGTGTTTTTACCTCTAACTGCACGGATCTGTGGATAACTTTGTATGCCAACTCCCAAGGAAAAACCTTTGTCTGGAATTTTTCACATCTGCTCTTTATAGCGCCACCAGGAGGCCGACATATGTAAAACACATTTTCTATTATTACTCCTTCAGATTTTATCCAAATTTCACGCAAATCGGTACACATGATCTCCATAGTCATGTGATCAAGACAGGTTTGTTTGATTTCTCATATTCCATCCTGATTGGCCACGATTGGCTCCTACAGTTTTCAGGAGTAGCCCGCTTTGTACAAATCGCCACAACTCCTCAACGCAGCGTCCGATTGCGATGAAACTGTGCACGCATATTCCCACTAGGCTGAGGAAGAATCCTGGTGGAGACCTGTGCCCAGAAGGGCACTTTTTCTAGTTATGCTTCATTTTATTCTGTCCTGGTCAGTATTCAACAGTCGCCAACTCCCTGTGGGAGCCCTCTATGTCAGTGTCCCCAACCGAACCCGTTTTATTATGATGCCTATAGCATATAGCCTATAATGTTGAAAGCGGATGCCGCTCCACAAAGAAACAGATTGAGGTTTCTTTGTTTTTTCACCTCATCTATTGATCCTCATGAATTGTCACTATAAGGGGGCCGTGTCCACATGAAGGCGTATAATAAACAGAGGAGCGCTTTGAGTACCATGTCCACAGAGTTTATCGATGCCCACAACGTTCAAACCTATCGACCGTTGCTGTGCTCAAGCGTCCTATCGTCTCGAGTTATTAGCACAAACAGCTTAGCTGAAACAATGGTAAACACGATGAGAATCAAACGTGCACACAGAGCACTTCGCAAAATAAATCACACCCGTGTGAACTGAGTGGTGCAACTCCCCTCTCCCTCCACCCTCCTCTCTCTCGCTCTCTCTCTCTCATTAGCAGGCAACAGTGCAGCACTATCTCACTCTGTTGTCACAACAGCGCCCCTACTGGTACTAATAGTGTACTAATGGTGCTCATAGTCACTTAGGTGCATGGGTGGGTGGGTGAACCAACACATAGGCGGGTGAACACGGACATTGCTGGTTGTAGGAGTGGTTAATTGCACCACTCAAAAAAGGAAAAAAATAAAGAAATTGGTACACAGAGAATCCTGAAATGCGATGCTCACTTTGCTCAGTGCCTTTCTACCATTCATTCAGAAATGAATAGCAGAAAGGCACTGACAGCTCAACTGTTTCTGTGCATGGCCCCTCAGATGGTATAATTTGGGTCTATACTCACTCTACCAATAGGCAGAGGACTGCCTATAGAGGGTATGCGTGTGACATCATCATCAAACCAGGAAGTGATGTGAGAACGCATACTGAGTGCCAAAAAAAATATTTCTGGCATTGACAAGTCATACATCCAAAGTCCAAACAGAAAAGTCCAATATGATTGCGTTAAACGACATTATACTCACTTTGCCATTCACTTCATGCATGCGCATATACCCTCTATTGAATCTGACAGCACATTATTCCTAAATCTCAATAATCTGACACATTTATAATACGGTTAGTTTGTATGCTGCAGTCGGTTGGTCCTCTTTGACATCTCGCAGGCTGCAACATTGGCGTATTACCAGCATTCAAATCCGAGGGGGGTAAAACATGTCTGGCCTTCTTTGGCCCTTGGTCGTGGAACGACCTACAGTCCAGACTAAAATTGGCTTTGAAAGTTCCCTTGAGAAGTTCCAAAAGGATCATCTTAGATTTACATGTTTGGATATGTACTAGCCTATGTTCATGCCTACTGTATATATTTATTATGTCGGTTTAGATGTTGTATATTGTGTATTTTGCCCTGCTACTAAAAGATTAGGACTTTGGTGATTTGTTTATCACCAATTTATTTATTTATTCAGGTATTTGAGGTGTATTATGGATGTGTTATTTGCTGTTCCAAAACGTAGCATTCATGATGTATGTAGCATATATGATGTGTAATTTTATTTCTTCCACTTGGCCAGTTCCCACTTGTAAAAGTGTTTTACTGGTTAAATAAAGGTTAAAAAATAAATAAATAAATAATAATAATAATAATAATAACTGGACTGGCAGCTGGCAGTCAAGGAAGATGAAACTAGTCATAAACGTAAACTAAATATTAGGGTTGTCCCAAACGGATCGGGTGATCGGAAATTGGGGCCGATCACGTCCTTTCCAAATGATCGGAATCTGATCGGGAGCCAAAAAACATGATCGGGACCTCCCTAGTGTCAATATTATATCCATATCATGATATTAGACTGGATATTGTCTGTGATTTGGGATATTACATGAATAAATGAAGTTCTGTGAAATATAAATATCGGATCAGGAAAAATCGGTATCGGCAGAAGCTCAAAATCAAATGATCGGAATCGGAATCGGATCGGGAGCAAAGAAATCCCTACTTTTTTTCTAATATATATTTTTTATCCCACGATTTTGTAACCCATTTTTCACCCCTGTGTCAATCATCTAATGTGATCCTGGGCTCTACACACCCTCCACCAACCTAGTCCCCATATATGGGGGACATGGGGAGAGCAACGGACTTTAACTCATGCTTCCTTCATGCCTGAGTGTCCAAGTTGCTAAGAAAGAAATCCCTACTAAATATATAAACACAATGTTATTCTTCACAAACTATGACTAAGTGTCATATGAAAAGTGTCAACATTAGTCATGTCAACAGTACACAAAATATGTGATTTTGACATCACCCAATTAGCCAGCCAAATATAGCATTACAGATAATAACAGACTGCAGCATTAAGTTACTATAGCAACACCGCAGCCATGAACATGCCCATGTCCCTGAAGATCCAGCCTGTTCGTACTGATTGTACTGGATAGAAAGATTGGCTGTAAAAGGCCCTGCCGTGTTTGGGCCGCCACAGTCCTGCATGGCCTAGTACACCCTGGCACTATAAGCAATGGAAATGAGCCATCCGTGTCTCTGAGGTTGGCTGTGAATAGCTTCCGAATGTAGCTGCTGATGACATTATTAGCAGGGACTACGGGAAACTTCAACCATTCTCTTTCTTGAAGTTTATCATGCTAAAATAGTAGCAAAATCTGTGCAGCCGCCAACTCATTGAACCGCAGCACGTGAATTCAGCAACAGCGGCAGTCACCGTGCCCCAATTTTAACGAGCAAGGCTGTCGTTCATTTCACAGCGAGATGTAAATAATAATCGCTAATATCTATAGGCATTGGAATGTACATCGCAAGCGTCGATGCCCACTCAAATAAAAAAGCTTAATTTAAATTGGTTTACGTCAAATGTCATCACAATTTGCTAATATAAAGCTACACTGATAGTTAATGAGTTATTTTTCCAATACTTGCACCTATACTGTGCATTTAGCCCCAGGCAACTCTTTATTTTTGCATAATGTGTATGCACTACTAGGCAAGCCAGACCATAATGTAGTTCTTTACTGAAATTCAAACCCACTGAAAAATAAATAAATAATAATAATATATATATATTTATTTTCTTCTTTTTTTGTCAATAAATATATAACTGGTTGTGATTATTAATGCAGCATGTCTATCAATAGTAGCAGACAACTCTTCTCAGGCTTCCGAATGCTGAACACGACTCTATTCTCAGCACCAAATGTGTGGCTCCTATGAGGAGAGGAGCATGGATGGTTTGGATTTTTCCACATGCTATTTGAGTGTTTTTGTTATATTATATATTTTTTCTCCATAAACTAATGCCCTACCTCGTTGAATAAGATACCATTGTGAAAAAGTAGAGAACATTAACGATCTACAAGTTCTAGAAGTGCCGCACCGCGATACGTTGTGACCATCTGCAATTTTCGTTATTTAAAAAAAATGGTTAATAAGTGTGTCTGTGGGTTTGTATACATATTTGTATAAAAACAAGGAAATGCATTGACAAGAGCTTGTGACTAATTCATATCTACATTCATTGATCAATTGGAATACACAGATTCTTTCCTATCCCCCCCATTTCCTGAAAAGTAACACTTTAGGTCGGACATACAAGGTTTCCACCCGAGAGCGGCGATGTGCTGTGAAGTGGGGTGTGTGAAGCGATCGGCACACTCTTGCACTTATAAGAGTGTGTCTTCCAGCACCACCACCACCACCATGCTCCATCTTCAACTCCCCTCCTCCACCTCCCCCTCCTAGTGTGTGACCTTTCAGTAGTCTGTGAGTGTCTTGGCATGTCTCCGTCTTAGTGGGTGGCGTGCCTCCTTGTGAGGGCGATAATGACTGTTATCATGGGCGGGCGGGGGGTTGGAGCGACCCAGCGAGAGCCACATGGCCATGTCGAGAGGAGAGGAGAGGTGAAGAAGGGATTGTCTTGACAGCCCTGGTGGAGAGATATTGGAGGGAATGGATATCGGATATCGGGGATATCGGAGCCTTTGGGGGTGCTGCAAATGTGGTAGCTCAGCAACTGCAGCACACGTGGTGGAAGAAGTACACAGATCTAAGTAGCAAAACCACAACATGAAACAAATACTGTATTCAATGCTTTTACTAGAGTAAAATGAAAAACAGTACAGCCACAATGATGTGATTGTGAACTTGGACTGTAAATGGGTTATTTTATTGGGTAGGCCCTATATCAGAGGTTCCCAACCACTGGTACTAGTACCACTGGTGGTACTTGATCCCCTCTCTAAAAGTGGAACGAAATATTTATACTACAGGTAGTAGTTCTGATAAGCTCTCCAGCCGTGCTGAAATGAGCATGACACGGACAGCACACCTAGCCGTTATTAGAAGATTTGAGAACGGATTAATCACATTAGAAATATCAGTTGTGCTGATTAGTGATTAGACAGAGTTTTGTCAGATTAGCAGCATTATTGGCTTAGGAATGGAACAAAAAAGGCAGGTGTACGCTCCTGTACCTACTTGGAGAGACAGATATTTTCTGAGGTGGTACTTCAGTATAACAAGGTTTGGAACCAATGCCCTATATGATTATTTACGAAGTGTAATATAGGATTTTGTAATAATATAAATTGGCAAAGTAACCAGTAAACAAAAGCTGTCAATGGGATTTAATGTTTGTGTTAGAACAAAGTTCACTAAAAGCTGGACATCGCCCCTCAAAGAATAACACCTGTGTGAATTGAGGGGCGCTCTTATCATCATGAACCATCTCATTCTGAATTTGCGTCTTCACTTTTATATTCTGTGTTTGTGTTTACAGAAACACAGAAAGTTGGGCATAGGCAATTCACCTCCAGGGAGTTTAACCACCTCACAACAAATACTAAACACAAAGTGTGTCCTTGGCAAAAAAGGAGAAAAAAGGAAAAGAGGAGGGCGGCCATAGCTGAATGGGTAGAGAGGCCGCCTGGGAAACAGAAGGTCCCACGTTAGTTCCCCGGCCCCGGCAACCCTGAGAAAGTCACTTAGCCTCAGGAACCACAGGAAAAAAAAAAAAAAAAAGCCTTGGCAAACGAGTCAGGAAATATGACATTGGAGTGGGAGTGGACCTTGTATTTCGATAACCATTAACAATGCAGAGGATGTGCTAGTATTGAAGTATACAGTATATCTATCTTTGTAAAGGATTCTTCATATCAACATGGGCTGAGAAATGCGGTCTATACACGTAGGTCTATATACACATTACTTAAAGGACGACCATTTTCAACCAAATATATGAAGGAATGAAATGGGTATAGGTTGAAAATGGGTGATGTCGTCCTTTAAGTGCAGCACCTAGCATGCAACAAGGACGTGTTGCACTGGTGCACGTGGCAGGGAGAACACGCGCTGTCCGTGACATGCATGGTGTTCAGGCAACATCACCATGACAGCCAGTCTCCAGAGCTTGCCATGCTCTTTTTCATGAAGACACGCCGGTGTGGGTGTTGTACCATATATAGTATACAACAGTGGTTCTCAAACCTTTTCATGTCAAGGACCCCCTCATTAGCCTGCGGACCCCCATTTGAAAATAATATGCCAAGGACCCCCATAAGAGAAGATATTTTACGGCTCTAGCAGTGATTTTCAACAGCTTGACCGGAATTAGACAACAGTCCCCTATTTATTGGCATTTCTATCTCTGGGACCCCAATGTATATTGCAAAATCAAAGTTAATTTAACTGCACAAATGGAACTTTGGTTCCATTTGTACAGTTCAGTTAGAGACCCATAAGGGTCTATTTGGTTCATAACTATCATTAAGCTGGGGACCGCCTGGAACTCCCTCAAGGACCCCTAGGGGTCCCCAGACCCCACTTTGGGAACCACTGGTATACAATAATAGGGTGCGGCTGCTTTGATGTGCTCCATCTGCCGGCAGTGTTTTTTTTCTTTCCTCCGGCACATTGCCACGCCCCATTCTCTCGCTGTGCATCTCTGAATGTCAAATCCGTTCACTGCTTGACTTGTGAATCGTTACATTACGCTCGGCGGCCCTGGCGTTGACTGACACCCCCGTAACTTTAACTATAATGACAGCAGTCACCGCCCTCCCATCCGGTTGGATCAATGAATGCTTGAGCCACCAAAGTGCACTTCGCTTCGACAGTGAGGCAGAGGCAAACGGAGGAGCTCGTTCCGCGTGCCACACCTGGCGCACTGCGAGGCCATGAAGTGCTATGTGCACCATGAGAGATTAAACACATAAATAATGGAATGGCTTTAGGGGGGTCGACTGGAGGTGACGGGTGGGCAGAGACAGCCTTCTGGCTCGCCTCAGGGAGGGAGGCTTCTCGGCACGTTGACATGTGAAACGATACATGTAGACATGGGTGTCTATTCTATGTGTGTCCATCGGACTGATCTGTGTGTGTGCGTGCATGCATTTTGGGCTGTTGTAGTGTCATAATAAGATATTGATGTGGTGTACTGTACAGTAGCTGTATGTGAGACATAAGAGTATCTTTCTCCCGTTTCCTGTCAGCCTACTGTCTGTCCCTTCAAAAAGTAGTATGAATTAGGATTTTGAAAATCGCTATATTGTTTGTGTCTTATTGTTGAGTAAAAAAGATTCTGGATTTTGATGGGTGGGCAAGTGGCCATCTTTGTTTGTTTGCTTACATTTACAATATTAATGCATTTGTATGATGTAGGCTATGTGTGAATATTTGCAGTTTTATCTTATACTAGCCCTTACCCGTTGTGAGATATTTGCCCCACACACTCAGACATTGTTAGAATTATAGTATGATGATGATGTTGTCCGTCTGTTTCCTGGTCAGGTTTCTCACACACTGCACAGTCAAATCCTCAATGTCAATTTAACTCTCACAGTATCTGGAACCAAATTATGGACCCTATAGCCTAATGTTAAATTAACATTCATCATTTTGCAGTGTAAGCAACAGACAGGCCTATATTGACTGAATGAGTAGCCAAATGTAGTCTGCATTCCATCTCAGTGGAACTGCTGGTATTAAAATAAAATAAATTAATAAATGAACAGGAAGGAATAGATTAAACTCCATGCAGTGCTGAGGGGAAAGCAAGTGCCAGTTTTGGGTGAAAATAATATTTTCCCACCAGATAACACTGTGCGGTGTAAATTACATTTTTATATTATATATTTTTTTACTGCATATCAATTCTGTTAAAGATGGGGTGCCACAATCTGTTGGTCACGTGTCTATGAGGTGACAGTAAGTCATTAGATGGCAGAGGAAACCATGCAAGGCAGCAACCTGCTCATCGGGTTCAGTGCCGTCTTGCTGCCAGGAATCAAACCTACGGGACCTTCGGATTCCAAGCCGGCCGCTCTATCCCCTGAGCTGCTACTGCCAAATGCATATCTATTATTACAAGGCACGCTTAATTACGCCTCTTCGCACCGTTGTGTTCACAATCAACCCAGCTTTTACAGTTTACAGTTTCCTTGATGTGAAATGCATGTTGGGTTGCATGATGGGAAGCCGAGTTTTTATTGTAACACCACAAAGAATGCACTTGGATTCGTAAACAACAGCTCTAGGAGTAGACTACTGTGCGGCCGTGCGCAACATGGCCATGTCTATTTGTCAGGAGTGCTCCATAGAGTGAAGGGAAAGTATATTGCAACGGGACATCATATTCTATATTGCATGGCAGCGGCAGCACAGCTCGACAATGCATGGGATGCGATTATGTGAGACAGAGTGAGAGAGAGGCTCTACCGCAACTTTCTACCACGTGTGTGTGTGTGTGTGTGTGTGTGTGTGTGTGTGTGTGTGTGTTTTCCAGTGGTTGCATGAAGAATGTTAGTGATGTTATTTTAATGTAAACATGCATGCTCACCTAACTTATTAGAAAACTGTCACCATTTGTTTGCCTTCTGCCTTGTTCCGCCTCGTTTATGTTGAATTTGCTAAAACATCATTTTAGGAGAAAAATAAACTAAAAACAAACATGATGTGCCCAGTCACCATGCTGCACCTGTGATGTTCCTTTTTACTGACACCAAGTTTAAAATAAGAATTGAATGCACAGAATATCAATCAATACAATAATGTTTAGTTCATAACCCTGAGAGAAAGTGTCTGTTCTGAATTCCGATGGGAAGCAGCATGATGATAATGGTGCAATGATGCGAGACTAGCAAGGACAGAAATGGCCGCTTTATAGTTTTAACCTTTGTGCGTCCAGGGAGGTCGGTGAGCTTGCATGTCCTTTTTCAGTGAGGCCCCGTTTCACATTTACACACATGCACCCGGAGGTTGGCCGACGCAACCACATCCGTCTGCTGTTAAGACACCGTGCAGGCAGAGCCGCTGAAACTGTTGGCGGGGTTGTACTCTGCACAACCCCGTAACATGGCGGTGCGCATGCTTTGATGATCAGAGCGTAGAGCCCGAACGATGCATTTGTCTGACCGATATATCGACCATCCTTTTTTCAGTGTCCGCAATTATAATCTATGCATCATTTTTTTAAGCAGTCGCTCTGTGTTGAAGTACCTTGTGAGCTTGTAGATTGGCTCTTTTTGAATATGTATCAATAAAGTTTAAGGATTTTTAATTAAGTAATTAATTAGGTTAAATAAAGTTTATTTTGTTTAAATACATACCGGTATCGCAAAAGGGAAAGTGTTTATTTGTTATGTTTTTCTCATAAGTTAAATATTATCTAATAGAAATTTGAATCAAATGTAAATATTTTTTCAAATTGATTAGAACATTTTTTATTTATTTTTTTATTACAATTTATTTTTGTCTTTTACAAGATATTGTCAGCGTCAGACCCAAAAGTCTGTCATCGGTCGGGCTCTATTGGATATTGGGTATTGGATGTATATTGTATTTTGTGTTTTGTATGGTGCTCTATGGACCCTGAGTCTGCAATAAAGGCATTCATTCATTCTAGTATAGAGATCGTTTAGCAACAGTGGCTCAGACCTCAAAGACAGCTTGAAGGGGAAATACCCCAAGGTTGCAGTGAGTTCAACCAACCGGATGATGTCTCAATTACTTCCAAATAAGAATCTACGACGTAATTTTGGGTCGGGTATAAAATCCCTTATTGTGCCATTTACACATGCCCCTCCATTGCATGGATCCCGTGAGGCGATTTAAATGAGAACAGACAGTTACACAAACAACAATTAAAAGCTTGGTTAAGTTTGTTCTTCTTGATTACCAGCAAGGCTTCATCCCGCATGCATAGCACCACGTGCCTCCACAACAAACGTCTGCTGAGAAGCGATCAAGGCGGCCCTTTACCAGCACTGCCTCCCTCCCATGATGAGGCCAGTCGCATCAGCAAAACAAGGGCCGTCGCATTACAGTGATATACAGTATTGTTTGCATCACTTAGGCTTAGGGTCTCACAAGAACAAACTGCACTTTTGTTCTGGTACGCTTTCCCTCACCGGCACTCATGTGTGGGCATAAAGTAAATCCATCCTGATTTGGAGGCATCAGATACCCGCAAGGAAGATAACAGATCATCCATACAGGGAGACAAACATTGCCATCCTTGACGACGGTCTCTCAAATGGTGAGACGGGTGGTGCATGGAAGTGCAATGAAGACGAATGAAAGGCTACAATATGTCACGGTCAGGACAGCACGCCACACAGCCAGAAAGGCCAAAAGAAGATAGAGGATGATCTGATTGATACGAATGTTGCTAAGAAGTCGAGTATGGAGACTAAAGGTGAGCTGAAAAATGTGACTGGACAAAAGTAAAAAAATATATATAAAAAGAAAATGCCCTGGTGAACTGTTGGTTGCCTGGCTTCTTTGGTCAAATATGGAACTTTGCAGGAGTCACTCCATGTCAAGAAAATTCCCCCAATTGTTGTTGATATACTGGAATGCAATGCATCATATAGTAGGTTGGCCGATATTGTACATTTCTTATCTCTCTCTACATGGATTCTAAGGTGTGCTGTCTCCCTTGTTACCTCAACATCCTTTCCTTCAAGCTCATATAGTAAGCTTTTGTAAATGCTTTGATCTTCACCCAAGTTAAAGTGTCCTTGAGCAAGAAGTCACTTGAACTTGCATTGTCTGAATTTTAGTGAAAGTGATCACAATTCACCATATGACATTTATGTTCATCCATTGTTTGACATTCAGGGCTCTTTGATATTTTTAGTATCAGCATATGGCATTTCAACAGTCCTTGTTAAATCTTTCCTCGCTGCTCATCAAGAGGACACTAATTGCCAGGCCTGGCTACCCTGTGATCAACATAACTGACAAAGCAGCACTACTATACAGTAGACCTAACTTATAGTTAGCCACATTTATTTTTATACCAAGATATTATGTTGTCAAAGGAATAGTGCTGTTCTGGAAATATCTCAGCATTTGAATCCCTTTGACAGCCACTTGTCCTCTAACAGTGTCCTTGTGCCAAAACAATGGAACCCTTGTAGCAGAGCCACTGATTGTGAAATGACTTTGGAATAGAGTGTCAGGTTGAGCTCAAAGAAGGAATTCATTCACTCCACACGCATTGTAGGGTGAATTAATTCCTTCTTCTGAGCTCAAGGGTCTCTCTCAGATACTGTTCTCGATGTGTATTGGCTCTGCGATTAAATGGAGATATTGCGAGGCACGTGGTTGAATGGGTTTGGAAATGCTATATCAAACAAACAGCGGCATCCAATTCCATGAAACGCTACAGTGATCATCGCGTGCGTGGACAGAATGGAGCTATTCTGTATGTGTTACCAGGACTGACTGCAACTCAGTGGCTGGGAGAGTAGGGGGGAGGGAGGGGGGGAGAGAGAGAGAGAGAGAGAGAGAGAGAGGGAGAGAGAGAGAGAGAGGGAGAGAGAGCAAACAGAATAAGTGAGAGGCTGGTAGAAGGGAGGTGATGGGAAAAGATAGATGGAATACAAACACTCAAGTATTCTACTTAAGTCCAATTTTAAGGTACTTTTTGTATTTCCATTTTGTTATTACTTTATACTTCTAGTCCTCTAGAAGGCAAATATCGTATCTTTACTCTACTGCACTTATAGCTTCTACTACACTTATATAATAGCTTTACATACTAGCTACTTTGCTGATTTATATTATTACCTAATACAACATGTAACTGATAAATTATGATATTAGTAGGTTAGGCTGCTCAGAAGCACACACAATAATTAAGATCATGACCCTCTACAACATTAAACGAAAGTGATTACAATCCAGCAATGGGTCATTCTGCATATGAGTCTTTTACCTTTGCTACTGCAAGTAGCCTATATTTTTATGCCTTGAACACTTTTGTACTTTTACTAAACAAACATTTTCAACACAGGAATTGTATTTATGCATTCTAGATTGTGTAGTACACAATCCCGCCACCGGGAGAATGTTGAGCTCAATTTATACCATGCCATACGATGGTGTCGCACACTGAAAACAGATCTCCAAGCTCACAGGGTATTGCGTTGTGACACGTTGTGAGCTTATAGATCGGCTATATTCACCGCACGACACAACCCTACAGCGAGGTATAAATCAGGCTTCAGAGAAGCACGATGAGATTTGAGAGGGAGAGAGAAAGAGAGAGAAAGAGAGAGAGAGAGATGGAGTGAGGAGTGGTTCATAAATCATCCCCTGACATCGACGCTTCATTACCCCAAAATCACTTTCTCAACGTCTCTCTCTGTCTACCCCATCAAACCTTCCATAACCTCCTGTCAAATCCGCTGGGACGGCACGGTAGGCTAAAAGAACCCTGCGAAACATACTGCAGAGACAGAGCCAGGCGGTGTGAGTGTGAGTGAGACGAAACAAAGAGGAGCAGGGAAGGCCGAGAAAACCAAAGTAGTAAAGTATGTGTGTGTGTGTGTGTGTGTGTGTGTGTGTGTGTGTGTGTGTGTGTGTGTGTGTGAGCACGCGAGAGGAGGATACCTACAGTGCTATAATCCCCCTGCATGTAGCCCTGCTCTAAAACCTTTTATGGCAATTACTTCATGTCTGCTTCCAGGAGCTCTGTACCTTGTTTTGTTGGGGGGGGGGGGGGGGGGTGTAAATGGAAACTGGTAATTAGAATGCCCCAGCTGAGAGAAATATAGCCTCCTGCAACAGCAGAGGCCTGTTACAGCTGGAGAGAGTGAGGGGGAGAGAGAGAGAGAGAGAGAGAGAGAGAGCGAGAGAGAGAGAGAGCTGACCAATGACTTTTCTATGACGCCACCGGGGGGCCCCACTTGTTTCTACCACAAAATGTCAGCTTGATGGATTTAAATCAAGGTCAAATTTGAAAGCAGTAAAAGCGGAGTCCTGGTGTTATGGATTAAACGTGGGGGAAGGCAAAAGCGGAACAGAGAGGAGGAGAGTGTAACATTGTTATCGGTGCAGACTTTCTTATTTTCCCCCCCTCCCGCAGGCCCGGTACTGCAGCCGCAACCTCAGGGGCCGTGGGAAAATAAAACAGCCTTTCTGGTCTGCACTATAAGCTCTCTTACAACGCAAGGGGGAAGGAAATGGACCTCGCCTGACACTTGGTTTTTATGTTCCCTGTGCGAGGGGTCGAAATTGAGAAGATTTAGAGGGCCCCCTTGGCGCTCTGTGGGAACTGCCTGGCTGGAGATCAGCAATGCTGAGCAGGGGGCTACATCAAATAATGTATTCTAATGAAGAAGAAGGTATGCATTTCCAGTGCCAGAGAGAGAGAGAGAGACTACATGTTCTCTCCCTTAAAATTGGGGTGGTTTAGCTGACAGTTAGTTACAATTTAGGCATACACTCTTAATCCAGAGTGATTTACAACAAGCAAAGACATGAGGTGATAATCAACATGCATAGAAATAGTAATCTACGATAATAGGTAAACCAATTAAGTACATATCATCAGTCTAAAAAGGTAAATGGTGCATTATATAGCACCTTTATCCAAAGCACTTTACATAGATTGTGCATTAATTTACAGTACATTCACTCATTCTCATACACATTCATATACCACCAATTATAAGGGTCTTGCTCAAGGACACTTCGACACCAACTCTGGGGCAGCCCGGAATCGAACTGGGAACTTTGCGGTTGCCATCCAGCTGTTCTAACAACCACTCTACCCCTGAGCTACTGCTGCCCCCTAAACAGTACTAGTAGGCCCTAATATAAATTAAATAATAATAAACTGTACAACATTTGGAAATATACACACTATAGGATGCAAGGCATACAATGACCTGCCATCTGTCTACACAACACATTATATTTTAGCCATTGTATAAGCCTGCAATGTCGTCAAGGCAAGTGCTACTGCTATGCAAGTACTACGGGCTACGCTGGAGTCTGTAGAAGTGATTCTTCAGATTACGGCGGAAGATTGGGAGTGCAGTCTGCAGTTCTAACTGCAACGGGGAATTCGTTCCACAGTTTGGTAGCCAGAAGGGAGAAGAGTGGAGCGTTGTCTTGGATGTTTTAGGGAAGGTTGAGGTTCTGACAGCTAGTGTTAGCTGATCTGAGTGAGAGGGAGGGGTTGTAGGTTAGTTCAGGCTTTGAAGATATGGGGAATACCTTGGCTTTGGTTGCTTTGTAGGCCAATTAACAGCAGTGTTTTGTACTCCACGTGGCATGCCTTACATTTACAAGCAAGGTATGCAAATGTTAGCAACCAATTGTTAGAATGTTTACACTGAGTAATGCTCATAATCATGTGTTATTTGCAGATCTCTGAACCATAGCTATCGGTTACAGCATATTGTATTCATTATGGTTGAAGGATGCAGTAGAGTAGGCTGTCAAGAATGAGAAGAGAAGAGAAGAGTATTGGTGCCAGTTTTGAAAGAGAAAGAGAGAAAGATTTTTTTTGCTACATAAATGAATGGTGTGACACCTTAGTACCGAATACGTCTTTTGCATTGTCTAAGTTACAGGATAAAGGTGATTTATCTCCTGGTTTCATAGGAACAAGTGAAAGGCTGGAGACTGATGTATCTGTTGTTGAATATCTTTCCCCCTGGCTCTCTGTGTCTTGTGTAGCTGTCTCTCTCTATGTACCTTTTGTTATGTCTCTCTCTATCAATAGTATCCATACCATCTTTTGACTTTCTCTCTCTCCACCTTTCATTCGGGATCTACTGCCACTGCCACAGTCACACCTAAATGCATAGGTTCCCACATTTAAGACTCACCAGGATTCAATATTATGTTTATTTTACATCCCGTATACAGGTACAAGAGTAAAATGTTTAGGTTTTGATTCCTGAACCTTGTAGCAACAATACAAAATAGCTGTTTATAGTTTAATACAGTGCCTTTGCCAATATAAACAACATTTATAGAAGCCCACGCTTCTATAGTAAATGTTGGTTCCTCGACCTTGTAGCCTTTGTGCTGTGTGAATGGGTCCCATTGTGTGCGTGCGTGCGACGTGCGCTCCTATATCTTAGCCGTTTGTGTTTTTATTGCCTCTGTGTGTGTGCGTGCACTTGCGTGTGTGTATGTGTGTGTGTGGCAGCCAGGCAACAGGCTGGTTAGTGTCTATTGTTCATAAGCCTGTTTGCCTAGGGGAAAAAGCAGTCCAGCCTTCTGTCAGACGGAGGTATAAGCATGATCGCCTGCTACACAGTGTGACGGGCTGGCTACAGTCAATATCTCCCTTGGACAGCTTCAATATCAACCTTTAAAAGCCTCCTGGCAGGAGAGGGCCGTGCAATCAAGGCAGCTGTGACCCGTTCGGAGGCATTGTCAGCCGCATTCATACCAACAACACCGGCATATCAAACAGATACATCACGGCAGCTTTGGAGAGAGCTTCGGAGACAACCAATCAACCAATCAGCCAACCGCCCGATAAGGACAACTGTTGGTTGAGTGACAGGCTGACGGGGATGTGCCGTCTCCACCACCAGCCGTACAGAGAGACAAGGTAATGAAGTCCCAGCTGGGGACTTCTGAAATATTGAGCATGCAGCGAAGGGAGATAGCATGGAGGATTCACACGCACACTGTGCACTGTATTTTGTTTGTTTTTTTGTTGTGATTTTTATTATTTTATTGTAAAGCACTTTGGTACAACTTTGTTGTTATTTAAATGTGCTATATAAATAAAGTTGGTATGGTATGGTATGGTATGGTATGGTATGGTATGGTATGGTATGGTATGGTATGGTATGGTATGGTATGGTAATCAACAAACATACATGCAGATACACAGAATGTACTTGCCCACAGTATGTAATTGGCATATATGCAAACACATTTGGGGGCATATTGCAAAAAGCGTAAAGGAAAACAAAAGGAAATTTTGAGATATGGCATTTAAAAACAAAAACACACAAGCATATGTTACATTATGACTTTGTTTCCTTTGTCCGTTTCTCTCGTCTCTATAGAGCGTCGCAGTCGCCCCCTTTCATGACGACACCAGGCCTAGGAAATAGTTTCCAATGCATTTTTCCCATAGACATTTCAAAGCGTATTTATTTAAAGACCTTATAAGCGTCGTACAGAGCCAACTCTTGCCGTGACAAATCATGACAACAAAGACAATATTTTGGACCAAACAAATAATTACAAAGAAGAAAAAAAGTGTTGTAACCTGCCGTTTTCTCCTTCTTTCTTATTATTTGTTCAGCCCGAAAAGTTTGTTGTCATGATTTGTCACGACAAGAGTTGGCTTTGTCCGCGGCGTAAACGTCTTTAAATAAATACTTTCTGAAAAGTCTATGAGGAAAATGTAATGGGGATTTATTTTCCGGGTCTCTCGAGGGGGCGGGACTGCGACGCTCTATTATCATGACTATTTCTGAAAATGCAAAGAGCTGGGAGCTTAAAGTAAAAATTTAATTAAAAAAACAACACAATTTAACCCACTCTTATTGTAATGTGACAATAAACTAAAAGTTGAAGAGGTTAATAACAGCGAGTATGTTTATCTTTCACAGGAAGGAACATGTATTTTGAAGAGCTGAAGCAGACTATTGTTCCCCTCTCTTGAATAAGCCCCTTAAAAGGGTACAGTAATCAAGTTATTAAAATATACCTTTTGTAAGCACGAGGGCGAGCAGTTTTTCACCATGAGCAACAGCAAACAGGGTATAGCAATACCATTTATTACATGAGATGTTTGTGTCTGTATGTGAATGAGCTTGAACATGCAAATGTTTTCATCCAATTAAGGAATGTTTGTTGTCTCTCACACAAATGCAGAACACAAGTGCTTCACCTGTGACCTGCTGAGTCAAATGAAGCTTTTTTTTGAGTGGTGCAACCACTCCCTTACTGAGCTGTGTGTGTGGGTGGCTGGCTGGGTGGCTGGCTGGCTGGCTGGGTGGCTGGCTGGGTGGGTGGGTGGGTGCGTCTGAGCACGAAAACACTGACAGCATGGTTGTTTTTCACCACCTGTGCGCAACCTAACACACACACAGACACACATATTGACTGTATATATGGTGATTTCGGGTGTGCCAGTACAGTACAGTGACAGTACAGTACAGTAGAGGGTACAGTAGAGGGACCCCCACACGGTAGCTCTGTCATTTCTCAACCGTTTCGGACGCGGGGAGGCTCGCCAGAAACGGGGCGAAACAAATTCAGACAGACGAGGCAGAGGCACCAAAATGCCCTGCATGTAGTATACACACACATGGGGAATACTTGATTTATTTGTATTTTTGTATACGTTGCTTTGTATTTGAAACAAAATATATAATAATAATAATAATAATAACACAAACGAGTGTCCGTGCCCACGGCCTGTGTACAGTACACGTACAAACTCATAATAATGCACACAGGAGCACAGTGAGATGTTCTCATGTGAATGAACACATTGATTCCAGTCCTCAATCTCCATAGCACTGTAAAATGAAATGTCGGAGACGCAATGGCTCGGCTAGAGATGATGCCATCTTGACGTTGGCTTCATGCAGTCTCACTGCATGAAGCCAGCTGAAAAAACCTGTGTTTCTATGTCAGTGGTGCTCAAACTTGTCAAGGACCCCCAGAATTATCTGTATTTGGCCGCCGACCCCCCATTTGAAAATATGTCCCCCGTCCCCCCAGAAGCAAAGATTTGAGTAAAAATAATTCGCTCTGAAATTATTATATATACACACACACACACTTTTCAGGAGTAGTTTTGTACAAATCACCACAACTCCTCAACGCACACACAGAATGTAATATAGGAATTTAAGTGAATTCAAGCTAAATTAGGGTTTTAAAGTCTGAAATATATCAGATCAGGTATCAGGTATAGGTAATGTATACATGGCCATAGTAGTTTTTTTTAAGCTCCCAACAAATATCTGTTGATCATCATATGTAGTTGCACGGATGAAAGCAGCTGACAACTTCCTGGAGTTGTCATGACAACAGGGTCTGCAATGAGGTCAAGGTTGTAATTAAATCAACTCTCTGAGATGGGCATGGTGATCACCACAACGGTGTCAGCACTGCAATCACTGAAGGCATAAGCTAATGTATCAAACGTATTAACCCCCCCCCATCTATAAACAGCCCTGTCTGATAGACTTAAAGTTGAATGTGTTGAATTAGCTCTGCATGATGTAACCACCTAAGACCTTTATGTTGTTGTAAGACCCCCCCTCCAGTTATCCAATTCACGTTGTACCAATTATTAGTACCCGTTGTATGCGTCTAAATGTTATGAATTGAAAACGGTGGACCATCTTGTAAACAAGTGTAATGCTTGTCGTCCACTCACAGTTAACAGTTTTTGTATTGAGTTGTGCTTGAAATGTACTGTAATTCTGCAAACTGTTAATAAATACTTAAATCAATCAATGCCTGTGTTCCTTTTATGAACATAGTCCAAGCCGGTGTAGGACTTCAATACTGTGACATCATCATTGATGACATCAGGGTACAGTATACAGCCTATAGCAAGGGTTCCCAAACCTCTGGGGACATTTACAGTAGTTTGACTCTGTTCCACAGATACATATTGTGACAATAGCCGATCCATAAGCTCACAACGCCACGTTGTGAGCTTGTGATTGGCTATTTTAACAATGTTTGCCTCTTTCTTAGGAATATTTGACCAATTTGGTATTAAAATGGTCTTAAAAGTGTAGATATACTGTATGTTGTTTTTGTTTTTATATAATATAATATATTATATATTATATTATTATATTATATTATAATATAATAATATAATAATATAATAATCAACTGTGCCACCGTGCCCCCACCGTATGTTGTTTTGTTTACTGTTGAGTGAGAAAACAATGTTGCACATTAAGCTAATGATCTGTTCACACTAGAAAGATCTGACCCTTCCCCGAAAATAAAAAAAATAAAAATACAAGAATAAATGAGCCAACAATCTGCATAAAGCTGAACATGTTGAACTTTGAACTAGATTTCCAGCACAAAGTATGTGGAAGTAGTTCGATGCCAAAAGAAGTGGCT
Organism: Protomyctophum parallelum; assembly: GCF_964188405.1. Classification (NCBI taxonomy): domain Eukaryota; kingdom Metazoa; phylum Chordata; class Actinopteri; order Myctophiformes; family Myctophidae; genus Protomyctophum; species Protomyctophum parallelum. The sequence continues at coordinate 4,756,118 of NC_139714.1, forward strand.
GTAGAACTGTAAAATGAATGCACATGATGCTGTGCATGCTGTAGATAACTATAGTTATGCTGCATGCTAGTGTAGAGAACTATACTGTTTGATGGCTGTGTGCGCGCACCAAGTTTGAAGCCAGTTGGTCCCGTACATGCACATGACCATATATGGGCATAGCGGTCGGATATGTGGCTCTGGACAACCGGATCTCTATACTGTATTTGCCTACTGGACATTATGGGTTTGGTGTATGGTTAAGTCTGAGTCATGCCTATACAGTACTGTATATGGTCATATCGGTTTGTTTATAGTTATGTCCGAGGCACAGTGAAATGCAAGGACGAATTCCGTATTGGGTTTGTTTATGGTTATGTCTGAGTCCGACCGACTTCCCACTTGGCGCATTACTCCCTTGGGTCTGTTTGCTTGAAATACTAATATCTTAAAAGGTATACACTGTATAGGTGCTTTCAGTTAGCCCGCAAGGACACAGGAGGGCACACAGGGGCTCTGGGGACCCAGCGCCACCAGCGCAAATGCACCGTCCGGCCCCTCAGCTCCATCTACGTATTGGCTGACGTTCTCTTGAGATTTTACCACTTGCTTCTCTCTTAGTCAATGTGGTGAAGAGCTCTGCAGGGTATTCATAAGATCAAACGCACGCACATACACACAAACTGTGAAATTCATGCGGGAGAGGTTCACACAATACGTCTCTTACAAACAGTGAGTGCAAAGCATCTCTCTCTCTCTCTCTCTCTCTCTCTCTCTCTCTCTGGCAGATTATTTTCATATTTCATAAATGGCCTTTGCAACAAGAATTTCAAAAGGGATTTTTTTTCCCTCTTCCATTTCCTGAGAGCGCTTTTCCTCCAGGAGTCCCTACAGGTAACGTGAAAATTCAGCAAAGAAGAATGAGCGCAATTCAATTATCTCTCCCACCACTGGGGGGGGGGGGGATTGGGGGGCAAAGAGCCTTTAACAGATTGAAGATGGTTAGAGTTGATGCAGACAAATGGGCCGAATCTCGCTCAAAGTATTAACAGTGCGTAAAATGGAAGCTGCTGACGGCCGTTTTGCTCCCTGACAACCCCGGAAATGTCATCCTTCCCTTGAGTGAGATGAAGCGCTGAAAGGAACGGGGAATAAATGCCTACGTAGGGGAAAGGCATGTGCCTCTGAGTGTAACACGAAACATGCTCGGTTTGGGATGAGTATTGGCCCCTGCCCCGTAACCGCCCATATTCCGTCTGGTCAGCGGATACCTTGAAGTGTCTTCATTCGCGAGAGGTTATCGAGAGGTTTGCAGTCTAAAATGAAGGCACATGTTGTGCATGCCAGCGTTGCCGACCTTAACTAGTCCACCAGCTTGCTTTGTGGATCCCCTCTGTCCCTGTTCCGGCAAGAAAAGAATGCTTGTTTTTCCTCCCAGGCCCAGGTAGCAGTGCCACCCCCCTCCCCTCCCCTGGGTAAAATGAAGAGGCAACTACTGGGGAAATCACCTTAGCTTGGTCTCTGGTCTCTTAGATCCCTCATCTCCGGTGCGCTAACCTCTGAAGGCACCCACCGCGCGGCCATTACCTAGCTGCTGTAAGCAGGGGAAGATGGATCTAGTGGCAGTCCCTCCACGTGCCAAGAACGCCACACATCCCCGCCCCTGTATTCCACACCATTACTTTGCCTCGCAAAAGTCTCGCCTGCCTGCCACCTCACTCCTTCCTTACCTCCACTTTTAGTTTTTTATTTATTTATTTACGGTATCTATCTTTTTATGCATTTATTTATTTATTTATTTAGCCGAGACGGCACACGGCAGGGAAAATAAATAAATACACTAGCCAGCCACATCCAATAATGTGGACTGATGTGAAGGGGTGTGACAGGCCATCACGCCTTTCCAAGAGTGGAGGGCAATTTCTGTGCTCGGTCAGCAGCAAGTGGCCCCAAGGTGAGCTACTGGAACCAGGAGACAAATAGACAGGGATACTGGCATGCTGTTGTGCACCATCCATACAAAACATACTGCACTTCCAACACTCGAGCCATTTCAGCATGGCAGGCGAAAAAGTCACAGGTTTTCAAAGAAGGGGCCACGGCCCTCAGGAACGTTGTTTGGATAGGAGAGGTGGGACAAATATATTATTACTACTAGTCCATACCCGTTCTGGCATTTGAATACTCAAATTGTGTATACAGTGTGAGCGGGTTATGCGCTGAGTACAGTATATCAGGGATTGAAAGTATAACTTTGTAGTTGGTAGCTAGCTCTGGTCCATAGCCTTCTACTGCTTCTACGATTCTGCCCTGTCATTAGAAAGCCTACTTTCCTTAGTGGACGCACTTTGAGCCCCCCACCACACGTATAAACGGTACTTTTTGGCCAGAAAGGGATTATTTTTCACCGGAGGAAAAATATTCTCTATGAGGCAGTTCTCTGGGCAATATCAGTAGAGGGCACAGCGGAGTAACTATTTTTTTTCTTTTTTCGGTGGAAACAAAATCCCCTTTTGGCCAAAAAGTACAGTTTATACGTGTGGTGGGGGGCTCAGAGTGCGTCCACTAAGGAAAGTAGGCTTTCTAATGACACAACTCGCCTTTGTTTTGGTGAGTAGCAAAAAAGTTATTTTTATTTATGCCAAAGAGTAGAGGCTGGTCTGCATTCATGCGAGCGGCGGAAGTTGAGAGTAACATAGCTCTAAATGAAACGCATTAGAGTATGGACCAGAGCTAGTTGGTTTTTATTTATTTTATTTTTTATTTAACCTTTATTTAACCAGTAAAAAACACATTGAGACTGAAGTCTCTTTTACAAGTGTGAACTGGCCAGAACAATAGGCAAAATAAGTGACACAGCTCTGCCAGTAACAAAAGATACACAACAAAAAACAGGACAGACATACAATGCCCATAAATACAGTACCCACTACCGAAGAAGCTTAAAGGGAGAACAGGAACGCGACCAATAAGGACTAATAAATAAAAACTAAGCAACGGAAATTGCCAGTTGACTAAAAAGCAAGCAGACAGTTGCTATACGTCAAAGCAGGAGCAATGTATGGGAAGTGTGCCCATGGCAATCCATTTAAAGCTCACTAGGGGAATCACAGCAGCCAGTTTGAGTCTGGACTGTAGGTCATTCCAAGACCAGGGTCCGAAATAAGCAATGCTTTTTTTCCCAGCCTCAGATTTAGTTGGGGGCACGACATAGCGTAACCAACCATTTGATCTGAGTGTGAGAGAGTTTTGGACAAGTTCAAATTTAGAACCAATGTAACGAATGGCTTTATAAATGAGAGTATACCAATGTAGCAACCTGCGAGACGTTAAGGAATACCAACCCACGAGGGCGTACAGAGTACAGTGATGAGTCCTATAGGGGGAATTGGTTATAAACCTCAATGCAGCATGAAACAGCCTACCTACAACAGTCCACACGCACACGACCCGTCAGCAGATTAGCCACACACAAACACACACACATGACCCATCGTGGACACACACGCTCAATTGACCATTTGCAGACCGCGGCCATGTTTGGAAGCACTCGTTTTTAGTAAAGCAATGTCCTGCTGCCTCTTTCATTATGTGCCAATTCAAAACAGGTGGTACACAGTTTAGTGATATCTAACGAGCACTTCCAAACTCCAGCACTTAGGAAAAGGACACAAAGTAGCTCATAACATGTCTATACAGTGGATTTTTATGAAACAAACACTTTGATGATAGAAAGAGAATAATTCAAGCTTTCCGTACAGCTTCAATGTTGGTGAGTTTGATCAGATAGGACTTTTCTGTTTGGATGAATGGGCTGCCATTGGAAGTTGCAACTAGGTACAGTAGCGTACCGTGCACTGTGCCATTAACTATTATGGTAAGATGGCCGCGGTCTGCATGGAGAATTGCCCATGCGAGTGCTATGGAAAATGGTATCCATAGTGCACACTGTGCCAGGAAGCGTAAATGAAAACCTTTGTAAGTTTTATGCGCAGTATGACTGTAACAGCCTTCCCTGCGCAGTTGGATGAATTTCGTCCCATAGCTTGGGGGCTGTAACCTGCGGGAAGCATTCCTTTTCATGTTTATGATCCGGTCGGGAGGGGATGGTCATGTTGTAGTCACTGATTTGCAGTGTTGGCAATATTACTTATGGAGAGTAATATGTTACTTATTACTTATTACAGAAAAAGTTATATTACAATACTTATTAGGCTACTTCAAGAATCAAGAGTAATAGTTACATATTACTTTATATTACTTTTCAACCCTTCCACCTGTAAAATAACACAATCTGTTTAGCAGATCTGTTTCATCGCATCCCTCCAGGATATGGGACGTAGCTTTTCTTTGTTATGTGCACAGCAGCGCAATGCATGGACGGCATTGCACGCACAATCGCACATGCAGATTATTTTCAAAGTGACAGAGACATGGGCAGCAAAGCTTGTGGTTTATTTCTAACCTATAATGTTTTCAGATATACAGTACATTATTAGCGCGATGATTAAGTTTAAAACAAGTAATACACTGTCTGGATGTCATCTTGAATGGGATTAAAAGCGGAGTAGTTCTGTAATCAGAAGCAGCTGGAGGACGACCCAGCAATGGGTAAACAGCTGAATTAAATCAAGATTAATTTGACACATCACGCATCACATTTTTGTTCAAAGGAAGTAATTAAAATTAGATTTGATGGACTTTTGATATAAACATACACAGAACTGTGATGGTGGTATACCTTTTTCCTCACATACAGTACACACTGACAGACATGGCTGAATGAGTGAACCAGCTGTCAGCAGCCCTCTGGATGATTTCTGTCACGGCTTGAAGTCAATTAGCCGGCTAATACCATCAGAGCCCTTTCCTGTGCGTGAATCAACAGCAAGCCGTATGGAACCTCAGCAAAAAAAACTCAAAAACAAGATCTACCATGTTGGGTTCTGTGAGGGGACACACACACACACACACACACACACACACACACACACACACACACACACACACACTAACACTAAGTGTGAACAATTATGTGCTCTGTATTCCCTGATGAAGGCTTAACCGCCGAAACGTTGGATTAATTTGTTTTACCTGCTATGTCCTAATAAAATATTGGCACTCTGGCGTGTGCCAATAGCCAGATTCAAGATTTCCTCTGCAGTTCTCTCCCGTGTGCCGGCACCACTACAAGGACTTTGGTGTGGGTTAGCATCTTTGTACACTGTGTTTAATGCTTTTCCAATGTATAAGTCACATGGTTTGACCAGAAAAACTTTGTTTGATAGGCAGAGCACAGCCGTCAAATAAAAATGTTTGGTAACAAACCATGTGACTCCCATTGGAAATGCATTATGGCAGCCATTAAGCACAGACAAGACACAGCATGTGTTTGATATGTCTGTATATGGAGCCTGAGGAAGACGCCGCAAGTCGCCTGCGACTGGCCTGAATTATAATCGCCGAACCATTTTCATTACACATTCAATACAGCCTGGTAAACCCCTCCTCCCCCTTGGAAACATTTCACTCATTCTGTGTGTCCCGCGGACAAAATTACATTATCTTTTTCAAGGTGGAGGGGTTTACCAGGCTACATTCAATACCCCCTTCCACACAAGCACGCACGCAAGCACACACACATGCATGTGCCCCAGAGCACAGTTGTTTTCTTGTTGACTGCAATACAACACAGCACAGCAATTTTGCTTCCCATATGTTTGCATATTGATGCATATTGACAGCAAAATGATCTTTGACATCATGCCAGCTCTTCAGCCCACTTGCATCAAAATGCGGCACGTTACACACGTACAACACGTGTGCTCTGGTTTAGTTGTTCGTTTTGAGCACAGAACAATTTTTCAATTATGTACTGTATATTGCATGATTGTGTTTTTGTAAGCCCATGTGGCCTTGCTGTACTGTACAGTACATTAGGTCATTTGCATGGAATATTACATAATCCTGACAAACAGTATATTGAGCAGGTTATGGCTCATTTCCTAAAATGCACACTGTGGCTTAGCCTCAAAAGCATTGATTTGCAGCCTTGGTGGAAGAAATAGTTGCGTTTGTAATTGTGGTGTGCAAACATAAGCCTTATTTATTTTTCTTCCTCATTCTTTACAATAGCGAAAATGGCTAATCTAGAAGCTCACAACAACATTTCTAATCAAACGCCAAATGCACACAACCTAGAATCACGTAGCGATACTAATATCACTGTTTGGATATTAGTCTCGTCCCTCTCAGCATTCCATTTTTTTCCTGCAATGTCCCGTCCCATATTTGCATAACTGGGCCCTGGTTGTTTATAGCCTGGTTCTGAATCTAGACGAATCTGATTGGCTTGTCACCACTTCGGCCATGAAGTCCTCCCACAATTGAGAGGCGGCCAGACTTAATCTGCCTGTATGCATTGCAAAGGCAGATGAAGGCTGGCTACGTGAGGCAACACACAACCTGCTGCTATGGTTCTGTCTGACTGCAGACGTCGGCTTGCACACAGAGGGGATCCAAATATCCAATATTTGCTTGTTTTCTCTATCTCCATGACAACTAGTCACTCTCTGCTGATACTGTATGTTGTTTTCTATGGTGGAAGGATGCAGTACATACACGTATACATAATCAACTTTGAGTAAATGCAGCTACTCTGACTATTGATTTGTCTGCAAATCAATACAATCAGTAGATTTATTTTGCTAAGCCAATGTTGCATTGGGACTGACCTCATGCTTCTTTCTATGCATGAGGAGTCCAAGCTGCTTCTTTTCACCTGACAGGGGAGAGTTTCCCCGGCTGGACGGTAGCGCGTGGAAGGAACACGTTATTGAGATGAGATTCAATTTATTGTCAATGTACAGTACAAGTGCAGCACAGCGAAAGGTATTTTCGCATCTCACCAATAGTGCAAACATGTCAGTAAGGAGGATACATTAATTACAGTAGTACAGTAGTGACAGTAGATATGGGCTGAGCAGTACTCATTTAAATAAATAAATAAATAATGATATGAGAAGTTAAGAAGAAAAACATGATCTGTCCATATTGCACGTAGCCCTTATTGCACGTGGCCCAATTAATTGCACGTGGCCCAGAGTGCTAAACTAAGGTCCAGAGACCATATTCCACAAGTCCAGTGGCCATATCGCACGAGTCCACATAGTGCTATAGACTAGGATGCGTCCAGAGTCTCGGATACGACAGGGATGGTGGATGGGTTGGGGGGAGGGGGGGCTGACACTGGAGGGAGAGGAGTGGATGAGGAGTTTAGGTAGATGACAGTGGAGGGGAAGAAGCTGTTCCTATATGCTGGACTTGGAACCAAGGTTCCTAAAACGTCTCCCAGAGGGGAGGAGGGCAAATAGACTGTGGTTGGGGTGAGAGGGGTCTTTTATGATATTATGAGCCTTCCTCAGGCACCGACTGTCATAGATGGACTTAATGACAGGGAGAGGGATTCCGACCAGTTCCCCTCCATCAGGCGCTCCGGCTGGCCAGGGGGAAGTAGTTTAGAGACCAGGATTACTACATGTTTTTTGTGAGGGTAACTACCCTAGGGGACACAGGGAGAACATGCAAACTCCACACAGAAATCATCATGCTCTTTGTGTTCCTTCAATTCTATTCAATGTATATTTTGTATATTTTATATATTATAATAATATTATATATAATATTGTATATTTTGTATAAATGTATATATTTACTCGGCTGAAGAAGAGGCACTCTTATGTGATATAACTGTTTGTAGACTACAGTTCATCAGCATTCAACACTATAATCCAGACACCAAACTCAGAGACCTACTGTAGACTCAACCCCAGCCAGTGCAGCTGGATCCTGGACACCCTGTCGGGAAGACGCCAGGTGGTGAAGATGGTATCCAACACCTCTGGTATGGTATCAAACAGACTTGGCCACGCACATCTCCAACTTGGAGATTCAAGTTTGCCAACCAAACTCGGACAGCTGAAGAAGTTCGGCATGGGGACCATGAATGACCCTACAAGATTTATTCTGAAGCTCCACAGAGAGGATTGCCATCAAAGCACAAAGTACTGTACACGGACAGCCCAGAGTATCAGTGGATGTGAACTTCTCCAGCCAGGATACACCGGCTCTTTTCAGTAAAGCCTGTAGGATTATCAAAGACCATCAGCTACCGCAGTCATGGACTGGTTCAGCTCATACCACAGCCTCAAGGCCCAACAGCAGGCGCCAAGACAGCTTTTTTCCCCACCAGGAAACTATGCTTTTGAACAATGGACACCTCCCTCACTCTGCTTCTAGTTTGTTAGGTAGCTAATAGGCAGGCTGCCTGGAAGGTAGAAGAACTAACTTAATTATTATTTAAACAGCATAAGAAAAAAGTACAATCCTTGGCATGTAATGTAATATATATAGTGTGTCAGCCTACAGTATGTTGCTTGCTAGGCTCCTACACATACCAGGGTGACAATATGAATTATGAATGTTTCTGTCCAACTGGTCTTACATAACATTGGTAACATGATCACAGCACATTATTGATTGGCTAACTTCCATTGAGGCGACATCAAAAGGTTTTCTGTGATTGTATTGACTAGGTCCTGAGTTCAGTAAGGGGAATTTCCAATGCTGTATGGGTACAGAAGATCTATAGGCTATAAATCTAAAGGGGGGGGGGGGGGGGGGGGTAACTACCTGTCAGTGGGGAGTGTTGGCTGGGAGGAGGAGTAGGACTAAGGCCCTATTTTGTTTTTATTGATTATTTTATTAGACAATAACAAATGCAAAACAGTACATGTCAAAGCACAGTCAAAGCACATTTATCCAAAAGGATAGCACAGAAAAAAGACCTTGCGGTCCTGTTTCCATTCGGGTCCCATGCATTCATTCACAACATACGTCCTATCTGGGGGGGGGGGGGGGGGGTGTTGGCTTGGCTGATGAATGAATATCAACATCCTAATACATCCTAATACTGGGGGATCAAATTATGACCCCCCCAGTCAAACTTTGTTTGAAATAGACACTCGTGCTTTCCAAGGTGTGATTTTGGGTCCTAAGGATGAATACAAAATGTCAACATCTTAAAACCAAAATGTTGAATTGTGGGTTTGAGCTCACATGCCCTTTTGATGTAAATCCAAAGGGGGGGGGGGGGGGGGGGGGGTAACTACCTGTCAGTATATGGGATCGCCACTGGCTCCAGAATCTCATCCCGATATCTCACTGCATTGAGATTGCCTTCAATGATGACAACTTCAAGTTCTGTCTTGCTACTTGATACTGCACCATACCATACCATATCAAGATGTTGTGGCTGTGTATGGATCTACGGAGTTCCATTTCCTGAGTGTAAATTAATAAAGTGTAAAAATTGTAAATATGTGTATTTTTTCTCTCCTTATTACTGTGGGAGAGTGCAATCATCCAATCCAATAAGCAACTCTCAAAGCTAGGGTGAATACCAACCACCATTTTGGCGCTACCCACACATTTAGCTGTGTTACTCATTACACGAAGGCCCGATCCTTACAATCGATACCTCGTTGTAAAGGTGACTAATCAAGGAATACAATGATAGAAAATACAATACCAATTGGTATTATTGGTGGAGAAATAATGGGCCAAAGTTAAGTTTCCAAACTTCGGTTATATTTCAAGAGATCACAGTAAATATCCTAAACCTTCTCCCTCCACACTGGAGGAAAACATCTGAATGTGAAAGTTTGATGGGATGTATTTTCTTATCAGTTCTCATCAGTGTGACGTTGCCTGGAAATGCGCGCACGCACAGTCGCACACACACACACAGACTCGCTCACGCACAGCAGGACTGCTTTCTCTAACATGCCAGGACTGCAATTCAGTAGTGACGTGAGCGCCCGCTCCTGAGATACTTCCGGGTCCTACTTTTGTGTGGCTTTTGTGTCCCCCATAGAGTTATACTGTGACGCTCCGTCGGACTAAATCTGAGACGAAAACAACCACGAAAGTCTCATTTTACCGCTTTCCTCGCAACAACAAAGCTGCGCTGCTCTCCCAAATCTGGCTGTGACAGGCCGTCTGCCCCACATGGAATACTATCGCCATTTTATTTTATTGTGTCAACAAAATCCTCGTGCAAACTAGATTTAACATACTCAAGCCTGCACACATTCTAAATATGCCCCCGAAATATTTTACCGAGCAAATACCTTCAATAATAATGATAATAATAGTCTTTATTGTCTCCACATCATATATTATTGTTGTCATGGACACTTGTACAAAACATAAATAATTCTACTCGAGTTGGAAGCATTAAGACCCATTTTAACCCTCAATGGCTTCCTTTCTGAAGAATGACGTAATTGTAAAAAGATTCACGCGTTTAGATATGCTATTTACAATGAGATGCGGACGGGAGCTGGTGCCACTTGGACCCGGACGTAACGCAACACTACAAAATGACGTCGGACTTAAATACTGAATGGTAGGTACAGCTAGACTTAGGCTGAAACACAGGTAGTAAATAAGTTTACAATTTAGGCATTTAGCAGACGCTCTTGATACAGAGCGACTTACATTAATCATTTCATTTATCATGAAACATGCGTAAGCTAAGAACGTAACAGTGGAATATCTATATAATGAAAATAAAAAATATATATACTATACCAGGGTTCCCCAATTAATTTTCCTCAAGGGCCATATTTTGACTAGCGTACCAGGCTGGGGGCCGAGTCTGCACGCGCGAGGTCGAGGTCTTGCCCTGAAAATTCATTTTCAGGGCAAGACCCCATTTGAAAAGGATGCCCAGTTTGACATGCATAGGCTACTGACCCCCATTTAATGCCATTTATATCTGGGACCCTTAAAAAAAACCAAAAAACCCCCCCCCTTTTTTTTTTTTTTTTTAATTCTTTCATGGGCCACAAGGGGGCCACAAATGGCCCGCGGGCCGCCTATTGGGGAACCCTGTACTATACTGTCATGAAGTGCTATGACTATACATACAATGCAATTATAGTGCTGTCTACATGACATGCTATAAGTCTGTATCAAATGCTATCTAAGTCTAAAAAAGTGCTATCTAACAGGAGAAGGGCGCACAACCAGTGTTGGTGAGGCGCTTCTGGCCTTGGAAATAAATATATAGAAGGTAAAGAAAAAGGCAGCATGCACACTCGTAGCCATGATGCAATAAAACACAAGTAGTAACAGCCCTGAGGGAAAGGGTCTAGCCTGCTAGGGTTTTTTAACAATTCAGGTTGTTTTGTTTCCTTTGTGTTTGCCTCTAGTGTTTATTGTTGCCATAGCTGCTAGCACTATATACACTACTCGTGTACAGACTGTGGGTGTTGTGTTTGGGGTAAAAAATATAACTAAAAGTGCATTTGTGTATTCTTGTTTGGAGCCTTGACAGTTTTTATTCAAACACACACACACACACACACACACACACACACACACACACACACACACACACACACACACACACACACACACACACACACACACACACACACACACACACACACACACACACACACAAAAATGTTCAACACCCCGTGTCACCACATTATCTGGCACCGTAAAGATGTTTCCATAAATGTGTTGTAAGTAATTGTTGCCCAGGAGCGTGGCATATGGAATATCTTTTTTTTTCATTGTGGAGATGACATATAATGACTCTATAATCGCCGACAATCACATTCTGCAAAAAACATTATGTCACCGCTCATGTCATACACTATGAATTATGATCTATATGTTCAGTTCCCCCCCCCCTACCCTCCCCATCACCCCTGGATGGGTATCTTTTTTCTTCCTCACAGCAGTATTGAGAAAATCATGTGCGCTGACAAGCCACCGTTTCAGATTCTCATAACTCACTGCATATTATCTCGTCTCCCATCTTGCACTGCTGGGCAGCAGTGCCATTTGTGGAATCAGGAATCATTCACGCGAGGAGTGTCTGGTGGGAGGGATTCATAATTGCCACAATCACAGATCATTCAAGGACCACACTGTCCTGGGATCAATGGGAAGACCATTCGGTGTGACAATGAACCAGAGAAAGTATGGATTTTACTCAGTGATGCGATGTGCCCACAATGTGCCCACTTCTTCATACGCCACTGTGTTTCCATGTGCCCCTGGAAAGATGGACTACAGAAATGAATCCGTCCTTTCCTCAGTTTGTGTTTAAAACAGGCTCTGATGCAGATTCAAACTTAAGATGCATTCACACCAAATATGACATTTTGAGTGGCACAGAGTATATATGAATAGAGACGGCACCCGGAAGAAACCCTGAGGCGAAATGGACATAGTGGCAATTTGGTATTGCAGCACTGGCCCAAACACATGGACGCGCTGGTCCGTTGACTATCATTGTGCACGTTCATGATGACACGTGAACGCTGTTTCATACATGAACACCGCTGTTTCATACATGAACGTGTGCAATGATAGTCGACGGCCAGCGTGTTCATGTGTTTGGGCCCAATCCATCCCAGAATGCACTCTGTTCCTACCCGGAAGGAGGAGTGAAATCGCCTCACGTGCTTTAGAGCAACTTAATGCAAGTGGATGGGAGGAGAAATCCGGTGCAGTCTCTATTAATATATACTCTATGGGCACAATTCAATGTTGTCATTATGTAAAGACATATCACACACACACACACACACACACACACACACACACACACACACACACACACACACACACACACACACACACACACACACACACACACACACACACACACACAGGTTAGCACTCAGACCTGATCCCAGGAGTGCTGTCCTAAAAAGAGCATATACTGTAAGTGCTATAGAGTATGGCCACCACAGTATGTTGTTGGACAATGTGAAGTGGCAAAAAGCGCAGCGGCAGCGAACGGAGGCGGTAGAAGTGCATGGAAAAATGGGCACTCCAGTGTGGCCACACCAAAGTGGCTCAGCAAGAGTAGGGTTTTCCAAGAGAGGAAACACTGTGAAAAGGACATCAGGTATTATTATACAAGGAGTAAGATTGTTTTAAAAAATGTGTACGGTATTTGTTAAAATGTCGTGATGGATGGTGATCCATCTAAACTGAAACCGCACCCACAGCTGTTGTAGCATGATGAAGGGGGAGGGGTTAGGGGATGATATTGTGATGTCAATATATCACTGTTTTTCTTATTGCCACGCTTGACTGTCAAGGTTTTAGCCTCCAGGAATAAACCCTAAATACAGAGGGAAGACATCATTGCACATACAGTAACGACCACATCAAGGGGTCCTATGAACTGTCACCTCATAAACACATGAAAAACAGGAAAGAAATACAAAATCTTTAACGTCTTGCCTTGCCGTGTCGTGGCGGTGTGTATTATACATGTACAGTATGTAGGGTTGAATGAGTGTCGAGCCCATAGTCAAGTTGTTTGGAGCAGTGCCTCTCGAAGTGGGGTCCGGAGAGAGATCCCAGCTAAATTAGCTATAGCATCAAAATCAGTTCAACCACTTAAATCCTACACTTGAAAATGTGTAAATAAAAGCTATATTTGTAAGCTATTCTTGAAAATAATCTTGCAAATAAAAGCGACATTTTAATATTTTTAATAATTATTTTAGATTAAAAAAGGCCAAATAGGCGTCCTGAGATTTGTTTTTAAAGAACAAACTAGAGAGTACATTCAGGAAACAAACGCCAGCTACTGTCCTCTCTCTCACACCGTTTGTCAACTTGATTTTCCTAATTTATTCTCTATACGGTATTTTGTCTCTCTCAGGGCGATGGGTTTTCTGCAAGACCCTCGGGGGTCTGTCTTCATGTCAGCCGTGGTAATTTCTGTATCACCCCCCCCTCTTTTCACCCCGGCTCTGTATGCGTGCAAGTATTACGCCCCATGCAGCTAAACCAAAACATCTGTCTCCTAGTAAATGATTTTGCCTCCCTGCTGTACATCTCAAAAGAATCCTCTCCATGCCCAACATAGCAGCTATCTGCATCTGCATCAGACCCCTCTAGGGGCCAGGGGGCAGCGAGCTGGGATAATTGGGTTTGATTTAATGTAGTCGTGTATACAATGCAGCTGTCATGCTAAGAGAGGCATGTGTGTACAAGCAGCTACTGTACCTCTGGTGTGAAATTAATGTTTTAACCGGCACGCAGTGGAACGCCAAGCTATTTGTTTTTGCTTGATGCTACAATTACAATGTACAATTTAAGCATTTAGCAGACAGTCTTATATCCACAGTGACTTACAAAGAACGGAATAAGTAAGTAGCATGAAACATATGTACTATGAAGTGCTGAAGCACATAAGTTATACTATGTATTAATGTATTATATATTATACATATTATAAACGTCAAAGTACGATACGATAATATTTTATTATCAGTTTTCACTTCCCATATGGAACCACACACTGCAAAGACAAGAATTCAACACACAAATCATGGTGTAGTCCCTATAGAGCGTCGCAGTCCCGCCCCCTCGAGAGACCCTTTCAGAAAGCATTTATTTAAAGACGTTTACGCCGCGGACAAAGCCAACTCTTGTGACAAATCATAACAAACACAATTTTTCGGGCTGAACAAATAATTAGAAACACTTTTTTTGTTGATTTTCTTCTTTGTAATTATTTGTTTGGTCCAAAATAGACGCTTATAAGGTCTTTAAATAAATACGTTTTGAAATGTCTATGGGCAGCTGTCACCCATCTCTCTGGTGGTCATGCATAATATTACTACATCCGATAATTCCACAGCTTGGGAGCAGGAGGAATAACACAACAACAGTCTGAATGTCATGTTGGCTATGAGTTGTGGCAGTACTTCAGCTAAAAGTCCTAAGAACTAATATACAGCCTTGATGTTTGTTCTGGCCCAAGAGAGTAGGCTATGATGCGCTGCACCATTATTTCAACCAGACTCTCAACACATCACTACAGTGGCCCACTTGTTACTGACATGTTGGCATAGCAAAACACTCCTCGTGTTCAATTTAAGTATTCAGTGTGCTAAAAAAAAAAAGTTTTCATTCGTGAACTGCCAAATAAATCCCTCCTCATCAGTATGCAGGGCACACTTTAGTTAATCATTTAATGAATCATATTGAGAAGTGCATTACTGTTTCCACAGACACAAACTGGGAAACAAAAACATGGTTTTGATTTCAGCAGAAAGGGAGCAGCTTGTCAGCAAGAATAATGTCATCCTCTAGCATTTAAACCATTAGGAAGAAAAAGCCCATCTGCCTTTGTCCCCGGCGAGCTGCCATACTTAAAAATACAGTACATGTCTCAGAGGCTGTGTCCTGTCATGTTGAGGCAGATAGCAACATCACCGCCCGATGCAAAGTAACACACCAAGTTCATGCACGTAAACACACACAGATTCACATTCATTTGTGGTGGTGCCTCCACATTATGTTTCTGTCTTGTACATGCAGTCATGCACACTCACACTTGCACATTAACCCATGTCATGATGCTTGATGTTGAGAGAGAGAGAGAGAGAGAGAGATTACCAAACTACTCCCAGTTGGACAGCTTAATCCCGGCTTGCCCTTGTAAATCAATTCTCTGGCGGAAATTCAATCTCATATTCTTGTTTTTTTTTAATCGGTCCAGGTGTCCCAGCACACAAAACACCTCCGTTCCCTTCTCAGATCACCAAACACACACATTAATCACACAGCAACCTTTCAGCAGGCGAACGAGCAGAGCGAGGACACATTGTGGCTTCAGTTGTCCATTTTTGAATACTGTATACTGTACAGAACCCCAAGAGGGGTTCCCCTCCAGAAGGGTTAGAACACCAAAAGGGGTTCCCGCCCAGAATGGTTAATGCCTGTCATGGTCATATAAATAAAGAAATACCAGTAAGACGCCCTGAAGGCGAGAAGCGTGCACGCATCAGCCTGGGTGACGGCGGACTGCTGGGTGAGTGCTGGCGCTTTAGCATGGATCAACATATGAAATTAATTCTGTACTGGTCATATGGAGCGTGTGAGTGTACAGGGGTGATGAATCAGTCTTCTCTATGTATGGTTATCCAGGGTTGGATGAGGTCAGTGTCATGATCTTCATATTATGTTGATGGCCTTATATGGTGGCGTGACGTGTCACAAGGTGTGATGTCATGACCATATATGGAGGTGTGATATCACGAGGCGTGACCATATATGGAGGTGTGACGTGACACTCCGTGTGACCTACCGTCGCAATAATTTATTTTCATTGTTTTAAACAAGATTGTATAGTATTTTGTTCCAAGTGATGGCCTGATGTCAGCTGAGTACACATTTCACATTTTGTGAATGAAGACTCATTTAGTTAACTTCATCATTATTAATCATTAATCACAATGCTTTTGTTCATTGAGGTCTGGCCTTGGAAATGTGGCTTTCCATATTTTACAGTTGAGATTTGATCGTCCTCAATCTTACAGATATCTTATCTCAACAGTAGCCTCAAGTTTATTTTGTTCCTTTTTTTAAAATAAAACGTTTAAAAATGTAAAAGTTCTCAATTTAACAGTACACTGGGAAAAAAGTAGCTCAATGTAGCTCAGCTACTTTTTCTATGTAGCTGTAGCTTTTCAAGCTACATTTCTCTAGTTGGCAGAAATGTAGCTTGATCAAGCTACTGCCATGGTGAGCTATACTTGAGTATACGTGTACGTGTTGCTGTACAAGCTACGCTTTCGAAGTAGCTGACCCAACACTGTACACAGTACACTTTTCTTATATACTTTATCTTTCTATTCCAAGACATCTCAGGCAAATATAGAATTTAATGAAATTATTAATATAATTGATTGATTGATTGATTCAAGACAAAAACAGTAATGGTTAAAATAAATAAAGACTTGGAAGTCATGACTTTGCCATCTGTTCTTTGACTGACAAGATTAGCATAAGGTTTGTACTATGCATAGATCACCAGGAATCTGAGGATACATCATTCATTCCATGAATGGAAATGATATGGATATGGATTCATGAACTGATACATTATGGTGTGACTGTTAATTATTTACACACTGTGGTATTACTACTTCTACTTTCATTTCATCAATGCATGTTCTTACTGTATACTATTACTGTATACTGCATACATATATATACATACTGTATAATTGTATATTGCAATAATATACTTACTTTCGTGGTTTACCTATGATCCTAGATGAATATTTATATGCATGTGTTGTTTTGTTTTGTTTGATTACTTGTGTTGACCTTGCTTATTGTAGCTTCTGCTACACATTCAAATTTTTTAATTTGTAAATTGTAACTTTATTCATTTGTAAACCAGAGATTGTACTGTACTGTAACCAACTGACTCTTACGGGTCCATTTGGTTAAATTACTGAGGATCTTACGTGTCTATTCAGAAGTCCAGTGTGCACGGATGCAGGAGGACTGTGGACACAAGGTGCAGCACTCGTAGAGAATGAGCCCTTGTCATGATCTGTGATGATCAGAGGTGCTGAGATGTGAGAGAGAGAGCGAGAGAGAGAGAGAGAGAGAGAGAGAGAGAGAGCGAGCGAGAGAACCTTTTTTAGCAGCAGCGACAGCTTGGAAACCTGCGGAGAGTTCACCACTGAGCTTTCGGAGATGTGCAGCAGTGCACTGTGGCAGGCCAACATGGCGCAGTGTACTGTGGTGGTGGTGTTGGTAGGTGGGTGGTGTTGGTGGTTGGGTGGTGTTGGTGGTTGGGTGGTGTTGGTAGGTGGGTGGTGTTGGTAGGTGGGTGGTGTTGGTAGGTGGGTGGTGTTGGTGGTTGGGTGGTGTTGGTGGGTGGGAGGTGTTGGTGGTTGGGTGGTGTTGGTGGTTGGGAGGTGTTGGTAGGTGGGTGGTGTTGGTAGGTGGGTGGTGTTGGTAGGTGGGTGGTGTTGGTGGTTGGGTGGTGTTGGTGTGTGGGAGGTGTTGGTGGTTTAGGTGGTGTTGGTGGTTGGGTGGTGTTGGTAGTTGGGTGGTGTTGGTGGTTGGGTGGTGTTGGTGGGTGGTGTTGGTGGGTGGGAGGTGTTGGTGGTTTAGGTGGTGTTGGTGGGTGAAAGGTGATGGTCAGGTCAGTCTTATCTGTGGTCTACGTTAAAGCAATACGGTAACAAATTACTAATACTAATGCTCACTATTTCGGTCTACAAGCTCGGAGTCTCGGAGGTGGAATATGTATGGATGGTTTGGAAATGTGCCTACAAATGCGGAAATTAATCTAGCTGATGGGATCTGCTAGCATAGCGATTCGTTTCTCCATACAAATCTAAGACATCCAGTGCACTAAACTAAACAGGTGTGGTTTTTCCCCTGCCAAAGCCAATTTCCCCAACATTATGGAGTCTATAGATATTTTATTGAAGTGGTATGTACTGTAGTTTATGACAAGCAGCCTTTTTAATCTCATTTTATATCCTGCCATATTTTCTTATGCATTCTAGTGCTTATGAGCAATAGTCCTCCACATCTTTCTTTTTTTTCTCTCGGTTGGAAGTACCTCCAAAATGTTTTCCATGCTTCAGAAATTATTATTAAACACGTACCGTCCCTATCCTGGGCAAGTCAAAATGGGCGAATATACTGCGAAAATGGCAGGTCTACAAACCGCATCACACTGACATTATTTGGTGTACAGGAAAAAAAGTACAGTCAATTGCATGTGATGTTTTAGCCTCGCTAGTGGCAGAGGTCTAAGGATGGCGATGGTAGGTGGTCAGTCTGTCCCAGAGCAATAGAGTAAGGCAGTTATGCAAACTCCGTTCACTTCATGGGGACAGTCCAATGTCCTACATAGATAGTTTACTGAATGCATTGGAGTCTATGGGCTCGCACAAGTACATGAACCACGTGACCGTGTTGTTTTCTGCCCCATCAATACATATCCCAACTCTTCTATTAGATGGCTCTGGTCTGTCCCATAGGCTTGGGGTTGATAGGATTGGGGTTGGGTTAGGGCTGAGGGAACATAATGGCTGAAGGAACAAACAATCCTGTCCATCCATCACTATGATCCCAATCAATCAAAATTTATTTTATTATAACTGGAATTTGGTGTGCACCTTTGTAAGTTTCTTTTTTTTTATGTTATTGGTGACCCAGTGCCCTTTTATAGTGCAACTATTACACCACTTGCACACGACATATTTAAATCCAAAAGCCATGGATCTTGCCGAGATTAAATAGAACCTTTTTGCATGGTCCCATGACCTTTCTCATCATCAGCCCAAAATGTCAGCTTTGCAGACACGATATCTCATGAATTCATGAACTAATAGGCAGATTGTGGGATGAAGCCTGCACTTTTTGGGCAGCAGATTGGCATGAAGTGTTTGGCGGATGGGTGAAATGTCAATTTGCAGAGGCGATGTGGCATGTATTTTTACTGCCTGCCCGTTTGGTATTTTAGGGGTCTCCCTTGTGCCAGTGTGGGAGGAGAGGTGCAGGGAGTTGGACCAGGTCTGCAGATTAACAAGTCACCCGCTTGTGCATTGCTGTTTTTGGAACACTGCAGTTGGTGGAGGCATAACCATGCATACGTATGTTATGCCTGTCTATTTAATTTATATGAAAACATGTACCCGGATTCTGCCCGTAATCCGCTTGAGGGCTTTAATCACTGTAATCTAAAGGCGGCTATGCCCAAACTCTACAAGTTTGTGGATTTCCCTATAAGAGGGAAAACCTTTTTTTATCCATGCTATAGTTCCCTGCTACTGCGAGACTAGTAGCCGAGGACATCAATATGATTGATGAACTGAATTATAGCTTTATAGGTAGATTATGAAGCACTTATTTATTCTAGGGTTGTATGTTTTTCTTACCCTTTTTTAATGCCGACCCTGGCAGCTGTGCTCCAAGATTTCCTATGCACTTGTGCAAATGGCGAATAACTCTATTCTATTCTATTCTTAATCAGTGTTGTAACGAGTTACTAGTAATATATTACTGTAATATTACTTTACCCAGTAACGAGTAGTATAACAAGTTGTTGCATGCTCATATTTCAGAATGCGCCGCAGCCTGCGCAGTTATGATAGCATAATGCAACCTATGTGCCGAGCAGTTCCACACAACAGAATACAACCTATGTGCTGAGCAGTTCCACACAACAGAATACAACCTATGTGCTGAGCAGTTCCACACAACAGAATACAACCTATGTGCTGAGCAGTTCCACACAACAGAATACAACCTATGTGTTGAGCAGTTCCACACAACAGAATACAGAAAGATCAGAGAGAGTGGTGGAACATAGATGACGGAGAAATGTATGTCGGGGTTTTGTGGCAACAACAACTGTGAGGCTGATGAAGGACCTTGGCATCAGCGGACAAGTCCTACGTCGGGCCATCAAGGAGCTATCCAGACTGGCAGAGTGGAGTAGCCAGTGGCTCTGGCTGAAAAGGAAAGACCCTAGCTGGTCTCCCAAATAAGCAGGCTGGGCAGATGCAGAGGGGGGTGCTTCTGGGACGCCAGAATGCACTGCTGAGCCTACTGGAGACGTCGTGGGGTTAAATCAGCGAAACGTTGGCGAAAGTAGGACCCCACCTGACAACCCCTGTGAAGTGTCTGTCCAGCTGTCTCAACATCACAGTGCTCAAGTCTTCGATCTTTAGGTATGCGGTCAAGTGCAAGCCTGGCTCAGGGAGTAGGACGCCCCTGCCTTGCAGAGTCCCTAGGCACTTTGGACTTATCATGTCCTGTGTTTTTCAAAATCAGTATCGTCAATTTTTTGAATTCTTGTCTGTCAAAGATGCCAAGAATATAATGTCCATTGTAAACTGTGCGTGGGCAAAAATAAAACATCAAACTTGTTGAAGCATGCGTTTAGAGACGCATGTTAAGCTGACTGAAAACACGGATCGCCCCCCACGCAGGCAAAACAACAGACTGGGCCCAGGCCGTAGCGTAACGGTCTGGGCACCGGACTGGTAATCCAGTCGCAGTGTGCCGCGGGTTCGACTCCCGGACCCGACACGGCCTTTACTGCATGTCATCCCCCCATCTCTCTCCCGTTTCCTGTCAGCCTACTGTCTGTCCCTTCAAAAAATCAATAAAAGGCGTAAGCCGCAAAAAAAAATATCTTTAAAACAACAGACTGGATTTCAGTAGAGATATACCCCCGGCACGTTAACCCATTCTGACCTGAGATCAGATTCATACGAGTTTTCCACTGGACACACACTGGTCTGATTAACCCATTCTGACCTGAGATCAGATTCTAAAAATGTCAGTCGGTGGCGCGATATGAGCTTGTAGATCTGCTATTTTTCAATAGCTAAAGCATAACATGATGCCAACACCAAAATGGGTGCCCGGTCAGAATGGATCTGAAGAAGCTCGTCGCTGGGGGTACTGTAGACTCACTGTAGAAGAGATGTTACCCGTATTCAGTTGATTCGCCAAACGCCCTCATACTGATCATAGCCTGTGAGGTCCAATGCAGTGTTGTTTTTGACAGCTAATTTTGATTTTAGTTTTAGTCATAGTCTTTTGAATAGATATGTTTTTGTTTTAGTCACATTGTAGTCACCTGGAATGTTTTAGTGTTAGTCAACTAAATATAAGATTTTAGTAGACTAAATCTACAGTTGATTTAGTCGACTAAAATGTATTTTGTCAGGCCTTGATGCCGTCGTAATGAGTGATTTTAGATATGCTGAAAATAGCCGATCTACAAGCTCACAACGAGTCGCAGCGCAACGCGTTGTGAGCTTGTAGATCGGCTATTTTCAGCATGCAACCAAGTGTAAAATGACTTATACTGGATCTCTTGTCCACTAGTCCATTTTAGTCTAGTTTTTATTTGTTGACGAAATAGTCAGTATATTTAGTCTTAGTTTTAGTCATCATAGCCTCGTTTTCATGTAGTTTCCATTTAGTTTTCGTCAGTGGAAAAGGGTAGTCGACGAACATGTTTTGTCTTAGTTTTAGTCGACGAAACCAACATGGTCCAATGTCTGGCTGCTTCAAAAAGGTCAGTATGTACTATGTATACAACAGTTTACTGTCCGTTTTGAGATGCTGCAGCCAGCGTGTGCAGTTCAGATTGTTTATGTTGAATTCCAAATGTGGAATATGCAGCAGAAAAAGACTGATGAGAGAATGTTGACTATTTTGTTTTATATCCTTGCAATTATTCGGTTTGGCTGATTGGAGACTTTTATTATATCTGACTAAACAGATATTCTTTTGCGGGTGGAACGGGTGGAAAAGTAATACAATACTGTAATATGTAATAATATTACTCTTGATTCTTGATACTCTTGAAGTAATAAGTATTATAATATTACAAGTAAAAGTCAAGTAAAAAGTAACACTGTTAATACATATACTGAACTATAAGTGAAAGTTGCTCAGTCAAATTTGTACTTGCTTTTAAAGTATTCAATAGTACATGCATTTAAAAAAAAAAGATGAATCACAGTGAAAAATATCCACACTATCTACATTTTTCCTTCCTTGTGATGGAATTAAAATACAATATGTGTCTTTATTCTTTAAACTGCTGGAGTGATCATAAATACAAATACTTAAGTACAGTAACATACAGATACTCAAAAAACTAAGTAAATGTATAGTACTTTGTTGCTGTCCACCACTGGAGGCCACACATTGTCCCACCTTGCAAAGTCTTGCCATTCGCTGAATGTGGGCAGTGCAGGAGGTGATGCACACAGTGTTAGCCACGTGCAGCAAATATGATTGCCCATCCGCTTGCGTAGAATGGAACAGGTGGATATACATTCCCTCATGTATGACTGTGCCCTTGCTCTGCAGCATGTCTTTGCGAAGCAATCTAATCTACTGCCGTCCCGCTGTCACCCAAATTCAGTCACATACTCGCGCTGAGCTACTTCACACCAAAGGTGTAATCACCTAATTAGGAACAGTCCTAGTTTTAAAAGTCAGAGTTGTAAAGTTTAACTTGTCACAGCAAACAATGGGGGGACAAAATGAGATATCTGCCACGTGGATAGTTTAGCATGCGAGGCTGCAAGATGAAAGAGCATTTGAAATTACATGGTAACTCAAGTCCATGGCCTGACAGTATTCACCTTTGATAGCACATTCACACACCTTCACAGACAAGTCAATGGAAATATTCCAAGATGGAATTAATAATACCAGAATAGATTGTCTCAAAATCTGTCTCAATCATGGTGCTCCACACTTTTAAGACGTCAAATCCTATTTTCCCTCCCACTGTTTAACCGTAATTGCCGACAGTTTAATTTTGATTGATGCACTTCAAATTAAACAATCGCTCATTATCTGTCGGCCCCACAATCACCTCAGAAATCAAGCGCCCGAGACAAAGCATCACAATCAGACCTGACACAGTGGTGCAAGTGGAGTGCTCCATATTCTCAGCATAGGCAGTGGAAATAGCTAATTCAGCCCCCGTTGATTATGTAAATACCGCCACATTTTGTCCTCAAAAAACACCATTAACCCATTCTGACCTGAGATCAGATTCATACGAGGTTTCCGCCGGACACACACTGGTCTGATGAACCCATTCTGACCTGAGATCAGATTCTAAAAATGTCAGTCGTTTTTTTAGATTTTTCAAAAATAGCAGACCTACAAGCTCGTATCGCGCCACTCGGTGGCGCGATATGAGCTTGTAGATCTGCTATTTTTCAATAGGTAAAGCACGACATGATGCTGACACCAAAATGGGTGCCCGGTCAGAATGGGTTAATCATGCCCGCATGACTCAGCTGTGTCATTTCAATTTCCTTTGGCGAGGAGACGCTCGTCTGAGGGGCGAAGCTAATCAATTGCGTCTCATTATGTGACACAGTGCGCTTGCCGCGGGTATCGACAAAGGCCTGATACTTTTTGTTTTTACCATCCACCGGGTGAAAGGAGGGCGCAGGTGGTTTCCTATTTGTCATTATGCATCGCAGACATTCAAATAATGCATTGCCGAAGAACCAAACCAAGGGGCCGCCATGCACTCGCAAAGATTGAGCATGTACGGTGCGTGCACGCTTGCGTGCGTGCATATTATGCGGATGTGCGTGTTGAGGGAGTATGTGTCTGTCTGCATGATTTGTGCATGCGTGCATACACACATAGGGGGAGGTTGTTTTTCCGTCACTCCCAAGGACAGTTGGACAGGGCAATAAAATGGATACACCCTACAATCCAGTGATATCTCTCATGTACCTACAGTACATATCTGCCAGCTGCAGTTTGAACATTCACTGTTCCAGTTTCACATCCTGCTATTAGCATGTCATTGGGACCAGAAGGGACGTGCACACAGACATCAAAGGGGGCTTCAGCCGCTGCCATTTTACCCTTCTGTAAAACAACTAAGAGACTGCCCTCTCCAGACCATGCTTGCAGCATTTACTATGGTGAAAGAAATGCAAAATGCCACTCCTTTCCATGCCATACCGGAAGGCAGCATTCAGGAGAATTGCTTTTTCCCCAAAGTCTCCTGAACTTGGAACGCAGCATTTTGTGTTTAACACATTTGTTTCAAAATTCATGCCGTACACCACATCTCCAGTAGATAAAGAGTGCTGGGTTGTGCCACCGACAATAGCTGATCTACAAGCTCTCAACGCGTCCACCGCTTCAATATTTGCATCTGAATGACCTCAACCTTTTCCAAGCGTTTCAGTTGTAATTAGACATAACACATTTTTGGTTAATAATGTTGATTGCACCATGACGTCCAACCTTGGAAACCATGTGTATACGTACCTTGCATTAATCAACAATGGCGTTGGCTTCAGAACAACCACTCTGAATTAACCAGGGAAGCATGCGGCGTACGACACCCATGCTAATGAGAGTTTCACGTCTCCGTTCCGCCGGTGTTTTAATTATGAATTGTTGTGCTGCATGCTTTTTAATGACTTTGTTTTAATGGAAAGCACAAATTAATTGTGTACATTTTGACAGCACGCCACAATGGAACAGTCTCGGTGGAATTGGAATAAATGGAGAATCAATGGAGCAACATATTGGATGTAGATGCTCATCAATACGGGTCGTAACCGAGGAACCATGCCTCACTGCTGTCTGCGTTTGAACACACATCGACGGAGGGGGCTAAGTTGTTGTACTGTCCTTACCCGTGTGTGTGTGTGTATGTGGTATATGAATAGGAAATATATTGTAAGATGTACCAGAACTTGCTACCGACGCTTCTTTTTGGTGTGTTTATTATTCACTATGAAAACCTGCATTTTTGCCACGCCTTGCCTCTATAGTCACACCACGTAACATCACACCTCCATAAATGGTCACGCATCGTGACATCATGCCTCCATATGGTGACGCCTCGTGACATCATGCCTCCATATAATGGTCACGGCTTGTGACATCACACCGTGTGACACGTCACGCCACCATATATGGCCATCTCCATATA
>NC_139714.1:4786477-4801477 GCF_964188405.1 Protomyctophum parallelum
CAAACCCCCCTCCCCACCACCAATACAAACTGACTGCGAAAAATAACCTTAATAATAAAGTAAAATATATCATAAATTAATACTGAAACCAGATATAATCATTAAGGAAAGTTTATGCATGCACCACGTACGATGTAAACTCTTAATTTCCATTTTCCAGGCATTCAGTTGCCCAGAATACATTTTGAGACCCCCCAGAATAATTTGGCGACCAATGGATGGGCCTCTCAGCCTCGATGCCACAAAAACTAAGTACAGTACTGCTCCCATCTATGTTTGTGTGTGCGTGCGTTCACTCTGCTCCCATCATCCACCTCTCACATGCTTATCCACCATCCCCCATACTGAGCACCCAGAATGCAGCGCATGCGGTCTCAGGCCATTGCCACCTTCATCTCCTCCCTGGGGGAGGGATGCAACATGACTGCTTCTCAATCCACCTCTAATACATGATTTATGCTTCGCCTACAGAACATAGACGATCCACAAGCCCACATTTTGCATCGAGTGGATATGTTTGGCGAGCAACAAAGCATAATCCAGGCTTAACACCCCCCTGTTTTAGACTCATCCTCACTCAGCCCCACCTATGACAGGCCCCATAAACCAGCACCAAACAAGAAAGGCCATCCCTTTCATCACGTCTGGCTTGCTCCCTCTCAAAGGCCTGCGGGATCGCCGTGGGAGGACCTGCAAACGAGTTGGGCTGGGGGTGTTGGTGGAAGAGTTGGGGGGCTTGAGAGGGATTCATGCTGATCGATAGCACGACCGCACAATTTGTCACCTCCGCTTCGGAGAAAACAAGGAGGAGAAATAGCCGAGACTGGATATGTTGCTCCCAATGACAGATAATGGCCGATAACATCGCCTTGGCAACTGTTTCGCTGCTGTTAGGCAGGGCGCGCCGTGAGGATCTGCTCTGAACTCTGAGAGATTCCAGCCTCACCATTGCAACGGTGCCAGTGCCCTTATTGGCAGAACTGTCACTGAAAACGTCCGCATGGAGCTTGTGCTAACAAGTTAACAACAGAGGAAAGTAAATGTTTCTTTTTTGCTCTCCCTGCGCACTTGTTAGGCTTATTCACTCTTAAAGCGGGAGTATAGCCTACTAAGTAAAGTTAAAAAGTGGAAGAACATTTTGGCCATGATTTATCTCCAATGAAATAAAAAACAATTGCTCCAGTGATTATACATTGATAATTCAAAATATGCTCCAGATTGACTTACATTGTACGCTGAAACAGCTCTCAAAGTCACTCTTTTAGTACGTAAACAAAGACAAAGTTGATTCAGACAATATAGAACATCACCAAAACTCGTACAGTTTTTTAATATATATATTAAAAATATTAACCTCCTGTTGATTTTACAATTTGAATAGGCCTATCTAGATCCGGATCCACGAATCCAGTCCGGGTTTCTTCCTAATTAAAATGGCAAAAATCAACAGGAACTTGTTAATTTTTTTCAAAAAAATAAACACAGGTTTGGTGATGTTCTATATTGTCTGAATCAACTTTATGTTTGTTTACATACTGAAAGAGTGACTCTGAGAGCTGTTTCAAGCGTACAATATAAGTCAATGAGGAGCATATTTGAATTATCAATTCTAATCACTGGAGCAATTATTTTTGATGTATTGTCCACATTTGGAGTTACATCATGGAAAAGTAACTACGCAACCCAAACCTCTACCAAAATGCTCTTTCCCTTTAACCTATAATAATACTTCATCTATCAGTCAATGCATATTTTATATTAATAAAATCCAAGTAACTTTACAATGTGCTTTACATTAATCCATTCACACAGTGTCTTGCCCAAGGACATTTTGACACTAAACCAAGGGGAGCTGGGGATCAAACCAGCAATGTTCCGATTCCCAGTGGTGGAAAAAGTACCATAAAAAAAAAAAAGTAAATCATAAGTTTAAGTCAATCAAAATGTATCAAGTAATAAGTACTCATTATGCAGACTGTCACGTTTCACAAGGTATTATGTATAAAATGTATTAAAATCTTTTGAAAATAGCATTACTAAATATCCAGGGATATGTTCTGTGGATTTTGAAATTAGTGTGGCTATGTCACATGCATGTGCT
Source organism: Protomyctophum parallelum (assembly GCF_964188405.1). NCBI lineage: Eukaryota > Metazoa > Chordata > Actinopteri > Myctophiformes > Myctophidae > Protomyctophum > Protomyctophum parallelum. The sequence goes on from NC_139714.1 coordinate 4,788,579, forward strand.
CTAAAGCGATCACCGATTGAAATACAGTAACCTCTGAAATGTAGACCTAATACCCACAATATACTGTATCAAATTGTATTCTATTTACTTGTATAATGGACAGTGTTGTCATATTATGCATTTACCTTGCAAACGTCATCTCTGTAATGGAATTAGGTCATCGTGAATCCATCAGCCACTGTTATGCAACTCTGTTGCATAACAGTGACAATGGTTGACAATGGTCATTCCTATTGTTTCAAGGTGTGACACTCAGCGTCAATCGGCAGGTTTTGTCAACGAGGTTAGCGAGGTGCGAAAACTGTGATGGCTGTGTGCGTAGGAGTGCACGATTATGAAATTCTGATATTATACAGATTATGTTCCCTTCAAACAATAGAAATCCACACAACAAAAGCGACAGAAGCATGATGGTCACATTAATATTGCATCATCAATATCTGTGAAAATTATCTGGATTATTTTTAGACCAATCCGATACTGAATATGGCTAATTTCGCTACCGATTATGTTGTGCAGTGCGGGCTTAGGTGCATCTTCAAACTAGGTCGGTGCCCGGGACAGCCTACCATCAGCTCACCCCTGTACATAATATAACAGAATAGTGCTGTGAGAGGGTTCATGTGGTTAACGTTAACTGATTAGTTCTGTCCAAAATCTCTATAGTGCACATGTCTCTGCGGTCTGAAGTCGAACATTTCATGCACCTTGTGTAAAAAGCTGTCTTGATAGCCTGTCTGGTCAGATAAAACTAAAGCACGCACTCAGAAGCAATTGCTTATTCATATCACCGACATGTACTCCACCGCACTTTATTTCGTCCCGCCACACACACGCCTTGCTTGTCAGAAAAGAGGGAACACCCCTCCTCTAACGGTGCCAACACAAAGACGGCAAGTCTAATATGTCAAACTGGGGCAGCAGTACGCTTGGAGCAAATCAAAACGGACGAGCAAAGCGGAACATTTAGCCTCCTGTGGCTCCCTCTCACTCCTCACAACACCCACCCCCTTATACTCAAATCAGCCCCCCCCAAACCCCCTCGCCTTCGGGAAACCATGCAGCCATGGCGGTCTCAGGTAATAGCTGAGGGACCGCCCGTTGTCGGCCTCAGATTGAGCACTCCTGGCTTTCCATTTTCTGACTTCACTGTTCTTGCAGGGGAGCTTTTAGTTGCCACTGTATGATATCTGGGACATGTCAACCTCCACTTCAAGAACAAGTTGTCAATACAGGCCATTGTCTATTCACAGCTTCTCCAAAGGCATGCACTGAAACGTGAACAAACATATCTGAATAGTTGAGGCAACCACTGCAGTATAGACAAATTCACAGAGGGGTTCCCTGGGCGCGGCCATTACTGAGGTGTAATCCATGGAGCAGGTGCTCCGTAGGCCAGGTGTAGCTAATCAGTGCTGCTGTGCTTAATAGTACACCTCAGTAATGGCCGCACCCAGTCAAGCCTCTGTGAATTTGTCTATATATCATGGTCCATGGATTTGTGTCTTGTTCATAGAGATTTTCTCCAGGGACGACGCTGGGTTGATTGTGGACATCTGCACAAACCATGCATATACTGTAGGAGACCTTTTTGGGGTGCACTGTACATACATTCAGGGTTGGGAAGTAACGGATTACATGTAACCCCGTTATGTAATCAGAGTAAAAGAAATTACAAGCTTGATTACATTCTCCCCTTCCCCTAAACAATATTAGGACTATAATAAGTTAAAACAACAAACAATAAAATAATCAAGTCGAAATAAATAGCATGACAGGGGCTGCACTGTGTGTGCCGCTGCCCGCATAGCAATGCACAGTGGGCACACGAGCAGTGTCGGTCACAGCAGCACCAATGGTTTTCCCCACCGTCAGAATTGAACTCTCCAGTCCCATATTATATGTATTATATTATATTACATTATACAGTGTGATCTATAGCCAGCAGACACTTTGGTCAGTGATCTGTATAGGGGAAAAGAGGAGGCAGGGTGTGTGTGGACTAGCGCTTTGTAGCCACGGGGACACGGGTGGAAAATAATACATTCCGTTCAAATGGCACTTACCAGTAGTATGCTCACTATATGATGCAGACATAACCATAACTCTGTCTCTATGGATCATATAATTAACATGCAGCGGGGTGAAATCAGCTCTCAACGGCTTTTGTGTTGACCAGTGTGGTGGAAGAAGTATCAAGATCATTTCAAACGACATACAACCAAGAGTTGATTTCTAAATGCAAACTGAATCAGTCCGTGATTAATTACAGCTGTGGGTCGCACACTGCAAAGTTAAACTCGCAATCTCATGCTCTGCCATTGCTCTGTGATATCACAAGCTCATGGACTGACAAACATACAGAGATGTCCATATAAGGGATAAAAGCAACACAGGCGGACAAACTGTATATCCATAGTTATCCATATAAAGTTCTGAAATCGTTGAATGCCCCGACACCATTCATTAAAGGATGTGCATCACTGGTTTCTTTCAAAATTGGTGTGGAAAAAAATCTAAATTGGTGTGAAAAAAAAACATGAGGAAACCACAAGGGGAAGTAAATGAAATTCCCATTGAAAAGAGGTGTCATTCACAGCTGCCGTTGTTCCCTTTTCTCCTTTTGACATGTATGGTTATTTGTATGCCATGTTGATGAATTGGACCACAATAGGCATTATTGTGTTATCCTTTTAGCCTTAAAGTCTGAATGTACCTGTTTACTAATTATTGAATAAATACTAATAAAAGTATTCAATCAATCATACTGTATGAGAATAAAAGGGACATGGACAAACATATGGGCACACAGGGTATTGCATAAAGCGGGTGGGTCACGCTGCATGCATTCAGCACTTACATGGTTGCAGACTTGCGTGGTATACCGGATATACACTGAAGAGTGTTGAATGTCCTTCCCTTACTCTGAACTGCTCTCTCTCCTCAATCCATCTAAAAAAAAGAATACACATGTAAACACAAAGTTCCAGAGTAAAATAAATTGTACAGTGTAGCCCGGCCCAATATACTACTCATTTCACACTGCAGCATATTCACCTTTCCATATTAGCACTACATTCACCATAACCAGATCTCCGTTACTTTATGTCAGCAGCACCAAACACTGTTTGCTATGTTGGTAATCAGAGTTGGTATTTGCATCTTGACCCAGTTCAATTTTTTTTTTTAAACATTAATTTAATATAAATTGTATTTGACAAACAACAGATAAAAGTTGTTGGTTGAAACATGACACGTTCATTAATCTCCACAGTTTAAAGCTCATCATTATCACTACCAAACAAACACACATAGGCCTATAGGTACTTGGCCATATCCTCTTCCTGGTCTGAGGCAGGGAAGCTCTGAGAAGGAAGGGAAGTGGTCACGTGACTGGGCTGTCCATATATGGTGAAATATATGGTGAAATATATGGTGACTATAAACTATAAATATATGGTGACTATAAAGAAGGCATGTTTTCAACTTTTCTACTCCAGAATAAAGCTGTAAGATAATGTCTTAAACTTTGCAAGAGGATAAGTACAAAGCTCTGCAGTGTGTGTGTATGTGTCAGACCTCTTGAACTATTATTGAAAATGCCACACACACACACACACACACACACACACACACACACACACACACACACACACACACACACACACACACACACACACACACACACACACACACACACACACACACACACACACACACACACACACACACACACACACACACAGCTCTCCAACAGCTGTCCCACATTTGTATAGTTTTTTCTTAAAGACAATGCCTTCCTTTGACAATTCCATTATGCTAATCAGGACCTCTTCAAATTAATAAGCTGAGACTAAAAGGAATGAAGGGGGAAGCGAGAGACGGAACTCCGTTGCTTTGAATAAAAGACACATACAGAATTCACTACAATAATGGGAAAGAATTAAGGGAAGAAACATCACTCATCTTTTTTCCCTTGAATTCACTTTTTGCATGCTGCCTTTCATCTCCCTTCTCCCTATACAAGTCTGGCCAGGCCCTCAACTTTCCCCTTCTGCTTTAGGGTGACAGTTTAGGTCTGTAAAAGTATTTGATAACGATCTCTAAATGGCCAATCAGGCCAAGCGTGAGAGAGGAGCAGCTGACTGGGGCACGTCTTCTCCCTGTGAGAGCCAGTTTCCATGCCCTCTAATTGGGCTGTGGTGGATCCATCCACTTTGTGCCGGTTCCTTTTTAATTAAATCTCGGATCGTGCCGGCACGTTCATCTCAGCCTAACAACAGTGCCTGAATAGCATAATCACCTTCTTCTTTCCCCTGTCCGGACCCCCCACCTCGCTCTCATGAGCAGACTTTCAAGGATGGCGAGGAATGAGATGAAGTGGCGCACACGCCTTGCACAAGAACCAATGTGGGAAGCTGGCACAGCACGCACACTCCACCCAAAGAATAGAGCTGGGGCCAGAGGAAACGGGAAAATACATGCCAGAAAAAACAATGAAGTCTGCGTGTTTGACTAGGGTTTGACTGGATAGCTGAATTCCTACAATGACCATAATGCTTTGTGCACTGCCCCTCCTTGTGGAGAGGGGGAGGCTGCGGGGAGGTGTGACTTGTAGTCCAGGACGGAAGTGAGACCACATTTTCATTACATATTTGTCTCCACCAGGCCGAAGGCATGGGGGGAGAGTATGTTTTGCACGTCCGTCCGTCCGTGTGTCCCGTGTGTCCGTCCGTCCGTGTGTGTGTCCGTGTGTCTGTCCGTGAGCAGCTAATCTCGGCCAAAGTTAACCCGGTCGATGCCAAATTTTGCACACACACTCCCTGGATGCCAACGATGAACCTCTGCCTCAAACTTTCCAGAACGGCCTGTTATAGCGCCACCAGGAGGCCGCTTTGTGCAAAACAAGTTTTTGCACAGTACACCTACAGATTTTGTCCATACATCAAGCAAATTGGTACACAGTCTCTCTAGAGCCAATCAACAAAACAGGTCTTTCAGATTTCTCAGACTCCATCCTGATTGGTTAAGATTGGCTTCCAAAGTTCACAGGAGTGCTCAGTTTCAAACAAAATGCTGCAAATCATGAACACATCGCGTGATTTCCGTGAATTGTGCACCCACATTCCCACTAGGCCGAGGACGAAATGCCACATGAACAATTTCAACTCAGCCTCAAGGTGGCGCTATAACTGGCCGAAAAGTGTTTTTACCTCTAACTGCACGGATCTGTGGATAATTTACTTTTGTTGCCCTTTTATCCAACCACCAGATGAAGGCAAGCTGCAATGTCCTACATTCCTATCCTGGTGGAGACCTGTGCCCAGAAGGGCACTTTTTCTAGTTTGGTCATGAAGATGCATGGCGTCATGAATCCAATATCTAAAAACACATATTACACACATAAAACCCCCAGGAAAGTGTCTCTTGTGTCATTACAATAAGTTATTTGCAAAAAGGGTAAAGTGGCCCTTTAATACTTACGAGCAGAGTTGGGTGTAACTACAGTACTACTTGTAACTACACTACTTTGGTCGGTAACGAGTAATATAACTACACTACTCCTCCAAATTGATTAATTACATTACAGTTGCCCTCGTCCTGCTGCTGCTTTCAGCAGTGTTGTGTTGGAGAATAATGCACACAACTAAGGAGATGAGTTGAACAGATATGCAACTTTTACTGTGAGCTGAAAAGGTGCGCCGGCAACGCACATTACAAACCGGTGTCTGTCAGCAGCAGCAACACAACAACACAGCCTTACGGCCTTCGTTACTGTCGTAACAACATGTCGTGAACCCCATACACAACAAGCAGGAGCGGACTGTAAATACACATCACTCCAGTGGCCAGCTGATCTAGGGGTGCGTTCGAAAATACAACACTGAGCACATTGAGCCGTTTCGACCGAAAGTCAACCGATAATTCCCAGTAGGTTACTTATTACGCCGATCTTATCTAGCCGATCGGACCTACTGCATGTAGTCTGGAGCCTACTTACTGGCTGTGATTGGCGTTGATGACACGTTAACCGATCTTATCGGTCTACTGGACATGCTGGGAGCCTACTGAAAATGACAAGCCTCCTCATACCCTCCCTCTCTAATGTGTAGTGCAGTAGTGTATTACTTTTTTGAGTAACGGACCCGAACTCTGCTTACGAGAAGGAAATTAAATTCTATAGCAGACCGGTGATGTACGTACAATGCCAAGGTGCAATCGAGTTATGTCGCAAAACTAGAGCTGCAGGGCTTGATTATGTTCTTTAATTAAACGAATAATTGAGAAGTGTAGTTTTTTTTCATGAGCCATTTACATAATATTTTTATACTGTGTCACACAACGGTTCCATGCAAAATTGTGAAAATATTAGATCAGTCTTATTGATTTTACTTTTCGCTTTACTTTTCGCTTATGACCGAAATATAAATGGATTACCGTATTCATTAATTATAGCAATTATTGATTATTTTGTTTAACTGGTTGCATTAAAGTAAAAATCGTGGTTTCAAGTGTCTTGTGACTGCATGTATCAGTTGCATGCTGCACACCGAGAAATGTGCAGAATGCAAGAAACCAACCAAAGAATGCATCGCGAGTACTGTGTGGGAACACATTTTTCGACCAATCAGAATGTTTGGCTGAAACTATTATCTTCCGCATAATTGCAAAACGTCTCCGTGCAAACCACTCCCGGCTCCACATGACCCAAATCCCAAGGGTGGCAGAGAGCGAGAGAACAGAGAAGCTGCCTCCTCGCACAAACCAAAAGGGCTATATAGAGAGGGGGGGGGGGGGGGGGGGGGGGGTGGAGAAAAGAAAAACGAGGAAGGTAATGGAGGTTGAGAAGACAGATTACGCAAGAGGATTCCATGGCGTCCATTATCAAGCAGCCGGTGTGTGTGTGTGGTGCAGTGCCACCAGCCAAATGCCCTATTTATTCCAGGCATAATTATATGGCTATGAGGGCCCCACTGATGCCCAGTGCGAGGTTAAGTCGATAGGTGACCCAGATTTAAGGCATGCCTTGTCTCGTAATAGTGTTCACAGTCAAACAGCCTTGCCAGGCTTCCAATAACCCATCTCATCTGTCATAATAAAAATTTTACTTTCAATTTGCGCTGCCCATGCACTCTCTCTCTCTCTCTCTCTCTCTGTCTGTCCTCACTTACCACGTCTGTTTGTCCCATTCTCATGTATATGCATGAATAAAAGCATATCCATTGACAAATACATTATGTACCCAAATACACACCTACTATGCAGTACATGTACTGTATATAGTGTACGCGCACACACGCGCGCGTGCCCTCCCCCCCACCACACACACACGCGTGCCCTCTCCCCCCCACCACACACACACACACACACACACACACACACACACACACACACACACACACACACACACACACACACACACACACACACACACACACACACACACACACACACACACACACACACACACACCACCACCACCACCACCACACACCTACACACACACACACACACACACACACACAATGGCCTCCGTGGTAATGCTTTATGTGGATGGGCTCATATCGATTCCAGAACTGTATCCTCGATTTAATTACCCATGCTGCATATAAAATGGGCTTCCAACCAATCATTATGCTCTGAGAAACCAGGAGGCCTGAGCTCTCAGATAGCACCCTGGAAGGTATAAAACTTTTAGTGCTCTGGACCGTCCTCCAATGCTGTTGATTTCTTGACCCATTTGTGTTTCGTTTCCTTCATCTCCTGCTATCGCTCCCTTCCATGTATTCCTTTTTTTCTCATTTACACTCGCCTCTTATATTCAGCATGACCTCGGACAGTGCATCTCTATTTTTCCTCCACTTTGATTCCGCTTAAGCTTTCAGCTCTTCTCCAAATGTGACCGTAACTCTCAAGTTAAAGCCATAAACAGAGAAGTGGGTCCCCCCCCCACGAGGATTTTGCCTCAGGGCTGGGTGGTGGAGTATAGCATAAAACAAGCTGTGAATCAAACAGAGCTGAAAGTGCTTGCTGCGCACTCGAGAGCAGTGCACATATACCTTGCCGTTGCTTGTAACAACCGCGCCTCGAGGGCTAAGCTGTCACAAACAGTAAGCCTGCCATGGAGCCAAGGACACACAGATTCTGGTGGAGTCTTGGTGGCAGTAGAAAACATTTAACCAAATAGACACAATGTCCCTACTTAGCTTGAAGGGTAGAGGGTAAAGTCTATATTTTACTTGGGCTTGAAGGTTGAGCTTGCCCATAGCACCGCCAGTGAAATAAGAATTCATTACAACGAGTCTAATCAATCATCTGCACTAGTTGGGCTAAAATAGGTGGGGCGAGAAATTTACAATTTACAATTTAGGCATTTAGCAGCTATGTTCTTTAATCCAGACTGACTCACTACAGTAAGCAAGAACAACATATGGTAATAGTAACACATCAATTACATAGAGTCACAAAGTGCTTAACAACAATAAAAGCAAAACATGGAGGACACAGAAAACAGAACAATCAGCAATGGTGAAAATCAAGAAATCAATACAGGACTAAGTTACAAAGGCCTGTCTGAAAAGGTGGGTCTTTTGAAAAAGTCCACAGAGGCCACTGATTTCAGGTGGTAGGGGAGGTCGTTCCATAGCCTCGGGGCGAAACTAGTAAAATTAATTCTATAATTTACAGGGAGCCAGTGCAAGGAGAACAAGATGGGTGTGTTGTGACAATGCTAACTCTAACTGTGTGCACCGGCTTGTCTACAAAAACTAAAAGAAAATCATTGCAGTCTTTATTAGAAAAGACTGCGGGATGGGGCAGGGGAATGCTATCAAAATTACGTTATTTTAGCCTTTGCAGGCGCCTGCAAGGTTGTTGAGGCTAGGGCAATGCTACGGCAAGTGCTGCGGGCTAAGGTAATAATAATAAACTTTATTTGTATAGCACCTTTGGCTTTCATACATAAATGCAGCTCAACGTGCTTTACAGAGCAGGACAAAAATAATGAAAACAACATTAAAACAGGCAGGCAAAACAATAGGACAATAGCTAAGAGCATAAAACAGTGGCAAATCAGCCAAGGACAGTGGTACAAAAATAAGAACAGAGGTTTTAAAAGTCAACTAAAAGCAAGAGCGAAGAGTCGTAAGCTGTGTCTTAAAGATGTCTATAGAGGGTGCATGTCTGAGCTGTAGTGGTATATTATTCCAGGCCGTAGAAGCAGAAGGCTGCCTCACCATATTATTTCTTAGTAGCCACAGGACCTGAGGGGCGGTTAGGGACATATCTAGGCAAACAATCGTGGAGATAAGAAGGTGCAAGACCATTAAGAGCTTTATAAACTAGTACAATGATTGTAGTTTTCGGACTACGGCAGAAGTATTTTTCTCGCCTCTATGTCAGAGTGTTTATGAGTCCTCAGCTGATCTCACAAATGACTGGACCAATCGGCACCACACACTCAACATGAACATCACACCACCACATACAGACAAAAACCACTGTTAACTACTAGTTAACTAGAGACATCGTGCACATGGCCCACAACATACTGTAAATAGACAGAGACAGAGAGACCAAGCATTGAATCAAGTAAGACCATGGTTAATTTATGTTATAAGCTTGTTTTAAAAGCAACATCAACCGACTGCACCTTTCTTAGTTTTGTAAATAAAGGGCTCAAGTTAATTAATTAGAACAATTGGTAAGTAACATCAATCGTATTAGAAGTGAGTTTTATTCTCATGCCAAAGAATTTGGCAGAGTGGATGATTTTCAACTTGGCATTCCCCTCCCAATGAGGCAAGAAAGTTGTCAGATAGGTCTAGATTAGAATTAAATTCAATTAACACATGCGTTGCGTTATAGCCCAATATAACATGGTCTGTGCCGATATTGTTTAATTACTTTGGAGCATACGCCAAAGTATTTGCGCCTTTGATCCATGAAAATCCCCCTGAAAATAGTCGCATGGTTTGTTGCCTAGCCGAAAAATAATCCACCAAACAACAAACAGTAATGGCAGATGGATCCAAGTATAAAACCCTGTTCACTTGCATTGGACTCATTTTCCCAGAAGCCCTTGCAAGCCAGTGGATAGGTCGATTTCCGGTTACGTCATCATAACACGTCGGCCTCGTCACGTTGTCATTACAAAATGGCTAATTAAACATATAAAACAAATAGCGGGTATAGTGTGTTACGCAGGGAAAGACAATGGAATAAAATGTGTGTAGCGGGTTATTCAGGGAAGCTGTTAAGCTGGGGTAAATATAATGCTAGTTTCCTGGTGGGAAAAGAGCAGTCTAACTAGTTACTCTAGTTAGTACATTTATTTCCCAAATCCTAAATTACCTGCAAGATAGATCTGGCCAGCGAGTTCAAGCTACCACCCCTCCCTTTATAGAGGGCAAGAACATGTTATAACTCGTGTGCTATATATCTATAATTTTGTACAAGTAGCTGTCTCTTTTGTCTTCTAACCGGGGTGAATCTGTCATTTTGGGCCCCACAGGGAAAGATGCAAGCTGCAGTTTCAAAATCATCTATTTTTTTCAGGATAACTAAATAATGATTAAAATAAAATAAAACACAAACAGGCAAAACATACACAATGTGTGAAGGAGTGTGGTCATTAAAACGACAGAAGCGCCGGGATTCGTGGGCAATTAACATTTAACCTGAGGATGAACAACTGGGAGGCTTGAGTATGAGGAGGGAAGAATTAAAGTGGATTAGACTCAGTGCTCTGGGAGCCAGGATGCAGGCCGGGGGTCACTGGCTTTTCTGAAAGCTCGTCCAGTGTTGGAAAGTAACTACTAACTAAGTGCCAATTTACTCAAGTGCTGTGGTACAATTGCAAGGTACTTTTACTTTACTTGAGAATTTGCGTTACTTGAAACTTTGTATTTCAACTCCACTACATCTGAGAATTATATTTGTGCTTTTTATTCCATTAGATTTACAGCTTTATAGTTACTTGTTACTTGTTGAGCCATTGAGTTATAATGGTACTTCCGGCAGTCTTCCGGGTGCTTAAAAACGCCACTGAGTAACTTCCATTGAGATGAATAGCTCCGACCCGGTCCTCACTCTATCCTGTATAACAATTATGGTTGTGACCCTATACCTGTAGATTGGCTATTTTTGAGTGGTGCAACCACTCCTACAACCAGGAATGTCCGTATGTATCATGTATCAGTCATGAGCACGAGTGGTGTGCGCATGCGTCAAACCAGCAATGGCCAGCAATATCCGCGCGTGTGTGTACAATGCGCGTGCCTGCACAATGCGTGCCTCACATGTTGTGCTAAATAAATAGCGTCAATGCTAGCGAGCTAAAATATAGCCATCCTTGCTCTAGAAAGCACCAATGTTTCCATCTAGACCACCGGATAATCAGCAAAGACCTCCGAAGTCCGAACATCGTGCTAATTGACCAAACCATGGAGAGCTCCGTAGATTAGGAGTTATTGAAGCTTTTAGTCTGCCTGTATAATGGGAGGTGGACGGCAGCTCGCATGCGCGATCCGGTCTAGGTACGCTAAAGAAGGAAAGGCGGATTGATATCCATAATAAAGCTAATCTGACGGAGCAGAGATAGAGAGAGAGAGAGAGAGAGAGAGAGAGAGGAGGGGGGGAGAGAGGGGAGTTGCACCACTCGGTTCACACAGGTGTGATTTTTAATAACCAGTAGTGCTTTATCTACTTCTAGCAGGTAAAGTAAAGTAAAATTTTATTAAAGGTGATGTAAAATTACTACAAAGTAATGAATTAATGCATTAATGAATGAATTAACTAACTAACAAACAAACAAAAGGGAGTTAAGAACAAGAAGACCAAACTGCTCATAAGGTGTACACATTGCAGGACTATAAGTGCTTGCAAAACGAGTGAGTTCTAGGAACGACCATAGAATATACTGTAGGCACTTAATTATGCTGTGCACAGCTGTGCACAGCTGTAATATAGACCAGACTAGCTTAACAGCAAACTATTTTTAATTTCAGCAACATCAAACAGAACAAATGGTTCTAACTCTCTCTTCTCTCTCTCTCTCTCTCTCTGCAGTGAGTTGACTCAGTATATCCTTGCTGTGCCAGAGATAAGTCAGTTTTTGTGCCCATTATAAAAGTTCAAGTCCTCGCAGGGAAACACGTCTGCCCCGACTATGACAGGAAATCTTTACTAAAAGCATATAATGGAAAACTTTCTCCCTTCCCTCGCAAAACACCAAACTTATATGCCACATGCATAAGTAATGGGCTTGGGTGACAGCCCGCCCCCGCGCCACACTACTTTGATTTCAGAAAAACTGAAAAAATGTTGCCAAAAACAAGGGCAAGCTAATTGTGGAATATAAATGCGATTGGAAAGTTTAAAGCAACATGTGCGGTACTGGTGGTCTGGCAAATGTATCCATTGGATATGGCTCACGGACGGTACTATGTGCTTTACATTGCTGCCAACCACTTTCCAAACAAAGCCATTGGTTTCAGCCTGGCATGAAACTATTCAAATGTCATTGCAAGGTTGTTTTTTGATTAAAGTTATTTTTGTGATTTAATGCATTTAAAGCATGGTTTGACTAAAATTATATCCACAACCAGTCCCTGGAGAAAAGATTGATTGGCAAACTCAATTCACATGTCCATGACTCATTAACCAGGCACTTACGTTCGTGTTTTTGGCTAACGTAATTGTTGTTGCGGGCAAAGGATTTCTAGACAAAGGGCCACTTTCTCTCCTTACACCCCTCCAACCCCCCCTCCAACCCCCCACAGTGGGGAGATGCAATAAATCAAATTCGCCCATCAGCTCCTACTGCAGGGGGAAGGGGTGTTGGGGGGCACAGGCCCTGGAGAACAACGTCCACTTCCGTACATTAATCTTTTAATGGA
>NC_139714.1:4806477-4924388 GCF_964188405.1 Protomyctophum parallelum
AGTACAAGACAACTTCTATAGAATCAATGTCCACTAGTTTAATAACCAACTGATCTCAGTGCAGCCTAACATTACTAAACTCTCTCTCACACACACACACACACACACACCCGCATTCATGTGTGACTGTGTTGCTACGTGCTAGGCTAACGTTATTGCTACTACAGTAGGCTGCACGCACACACGCGCCGGGTTCATAATGTGTTGCTACATATGCCACTCACCTATTTCTTCACAATTCCTGGGGTGTTAACATCTCCAGTTCCCTGTGCTTTGCTGTAGTTTAGCAACTTTTGTAGCTGTTCTGAGCACAGTCCATTCAACTCCTGAGTGTGTGTGAGTGGCTGTGCTGCTGCCTCTGTTTGTAAACAGAGCGAGCACATGCGCATCACATGATCATTGGAAGAAAAGTATAGCCTACAATAAATAAAAAATATTTCGTCTAGACAGATTTTCGTTTTGTCTTTATTTATAATGATTTATTGTTTATACACGTGGGCTGTCTCGTTTAGTCTTTTCGTTCAGTGAAAAAGTGCAACACTATCTCTTTCTTAGGGACATAGTTGGGACCATAGACTGTAAAAAATGTGTTTATGTTTATTCAGACAGGTCCCTTAAGGCAGTGGTTCCCATTCCGGGGACCCCCAGGGGTTCTTGAGGAAGTTCAAGGGAGTCCCCAGCTAAATGATAGTTATTAACGGGTCCATGTGGTTCCATTTGTACACTCTAAATTAACAGTGATTTTACAATATACATTGGGATCCCAGAGATAGAAATGGGGATCGATTTGGGGATCATAGCCTAATTCAGGTCAAACCGCGGGGGCCCTGGAAATAAATGGTTGAAAATCACTGCTAGAGCCATACAAATCTTCTCTTATGGGGGTCCTTGGTATAAATTTCAAATGGGGGTCCGCGGGCTAATGAGTGTCATTTTGGGGGTCCTTGACATGAAAAAGCTTGGGAACCACTGCCTCAGGGACATCGCACAGTGACAATACCTCAGACATTCTGAACACTTAACCCTTGAGAAATCATCAGGACACAGTGCAACCGTACTGTTCTGCACCCACTTGACTTGTCATAAAGAACAACCTACCTTCAGCTTCCCAACACTCCCGAGGGACTACAATGACCATTTCCCAGACAGCGCTTTTGTCAGCGCGATCAATAACATGTTCTGTTTTTAGATATAGGCTATATGACCATACACCCTCAGTCATTTGTCAATCACCATGGTTTGGGCGTCTTGTGTCCTGGCTTGATCAAATCAAAATCGCCGTTTCTTGTGCCGCATTCGACTGCTAAACACTGTTGCCTGTTGCCCTCAGCTATAGGACTTTTCACGTTTGACAACATATTTATTCTAAATGGATAATTTGCTGTTGCAGTAGTGTTTGCGAATATCAGTAGCTCGTATGAAATAAACTTGGACCCAAGCAGTTGCCAGTTCCCTAGCAACACAGATCCACTGGCAATGTACTGTAGCTGTTCTCTAAACTCTCAACAGTGCACACAGATCTTTCACAGAAATATTCTATTGCAGATATAAGGGTTTTTCAGAGACAGGCAGACAGAGATAAAGAGAGAGACATGAGAGATTTTAAGTTCGACCTTGCTTGAGCAAGACACTGAACCCTTGCTGCCGATGATCAAGTTTGTACCATGGTTTAGTCTGCTGTCGGTATCTGTGTGTGTGTGTGTGTGTGTGTGTGTGTGTGTGTGTGTGTGTGTGTGTGTGTGTGTGTGTGTGTGTGTGTGTGTGTGTGTGTGCGTGCATGTGTTGTGGACCATTGCACCATGTTACCATTTTAGAGAGAGTGTGGTTGCAGGTAAAAGGAAGGACATGATTTCAAAGTTATCGTGGAACTAGTCGAAGCAATGAATTGCAATGTAACTTACAGACCTATACGATTCTAAACTCTTTCGGAGCTTGTAACATGAAGGACCCCCTGTTCTGACTGGAAGAGCTCCATGGTTTGTGCATGCCAGGGCTCAGTGCACATATACTGTACCCTGCTGCCTCATAGCCAAGGCTACACTTGGCCTGTGATTTCCAGGGAAGGTTTCCCATTGCACATCAAAGCAAGGAAGGTGTGTTGTTGTGGTTGTTGTTTTTATCTTATGAAACACATGCGCATCACTAATTATGCCGCATATCATATCAAAGCATCGCTCCTCCATCAAAGTTGGAACTGTTCGACCGCACAATCATTGTTTTTACACATGCACCATCCCCTCTCGCCTCTCCGCTTCTTCTTTGCGTCTGTTCTCTCGCCAGGATGGGATTAAACGCCAGTTATTGTTCAGCTCCCTTAATGTCATACCTCTCTCTCTCTCTCTCTCTCTCTCTCTACGCTGCCATTTCAAGCTAATTAATTTCCTTTCTGGGGTGTAACCATATTGGCAGGCTGACAGGTAACATTATAAAGTGTGACCTTCCCCGCACCGGTGTCCCACAGGCGGTTACAAAGCCAAGATATTCTGCTGGTGCTGGCCTGTTAAAGAAAGGCACTGCGGGAGCAGGAGGCGCATTCTTGAATTTGTGATATAAAATACAGAAACGGTTTGTTAGCTTGCACTGCAGCCTCACACATGGCTGTGCTCTCTTCCCTGTGCCTGTGAGAGAGTGTGTGTGTGTGTGTGTGTGTGTGTGTGTGTGTGTGTGTGTGTGTGTGTGTGTGTGTGTGTGTGTGTGTGTGTGTGTGTGTTTTAGTGCAGCTATAGTCCTTGTGGGGGTGTGATGATGAAAGAGTGCCATGCTCAGTTGTCCACTCCCTCAGCTCAGCAGGGGCCACGGCCTTCTGGGCCTCCGTTTGACTGGATGTCAGAACTCATTTCAGTTCTACCATCTCTTCTCTTGTTGAGGTGTCCAACTGAGCCGTCCTCCCCATTTTCCAAACACATCTGAAGGATTGTGTCAAGTGTTTCTCATTGCTTGCATTTAAGGGGGGGCTGGGGTGAGGCCTACGCTTTTTTGCAGTAGTACAATATATATGCCATCACTGTGACAGAAGACGCATGATAATGTGAATTCACGCGACCGGGATGGTTTACCAGGCTATAGTGAACGCATGGAAGCGAACCCATGTCTCGCACATGGAAAATCAAACATCTGAGCCACTCAACCAAAGGATAATCCCCACTGGCCAAGGAAATAGGCAGAGATATAGGCTACTTCATTACATAATGTGTTTTCTTCTTTATTTTTACCAGTCTGTGTCTAACATGCAGTTGACGTATATTCTCGGTCAAGACTCTGTGCAGTGTGTATCAATCGATGGTGTTTCTCTCAAAGAATTCCAGGCGGAGGGTTCAGTCGGTTTGTAGGTATCAAAGTTTTATTTGACCAAAGTTACTCTCAGTTTACAAGACAGGGTACAAGGGCCCAAAATGGAGTCACACAGTTTAAAGTCCCTTCGAATCGACTTACACAGTGTGAACACAAATACAGTGTTTCCAACATTACAGTATATTCACTTCAAAGTCCTGCCTCCGGATTCAAACAGGCTGCCTCCTCTCTATGGGAGCCAATCAAATTGTTGCTTTCACAGGATTGCCTGTGAGAGTAGGCGGGACATATTGCATGCAGCTTCATGTGGCCAGCTAACTATATGTTTAATAGAGCACCGAAGTCCTGACGTAACTCTCTCATCCCGACGATTCCCCTGGTTCGCGGAAGTAATTTCTCTATGGAGAATAACATGGGGTGATCTTAATATCGTCTACTATAAGCGTTGTGGTCCAAAAATAAACAAGCTGTCTCTGCGTTATTGTCAGGGAGGTGTCTCTGTATCGTTTGCAACAGTCAGTCACTCATATATGATACAGTCTGCTTCTAGCGAAAATCTAACTAATTCAGCAGCAGTAACATTAGCGTTTTCTCTCAGTCAGTTAATTCTTCATATCCATATGAGTGAAGCGGCCGGGGTGACATGTTTATTTTTCAATCACAGTTGTTATATGAGGCGATCTAAAATCGCCTCAATGGGGATTTCAATGCAACTAAACAAATACATGAACCTGGGGACTGACGCCATCTACTGAAAGTGACGTCAGACTTCGGTGCTCTATATCAATAGGACTAGTTAAATATCTATACTATATATGTATACAGAACCTTATTAACACATGTAACTATAAGAATTAAATGTCAAAGGAATACATTTTAACTGTTGCTGACTCATGATAAACTTTACCAATTAAGGGATAAAACACATGTTAACCGAATCTTACTTTAAAGACTAATTCAAAATAGGCTATATATTTACAAATGATGAGAATAGCTCTGTGATGTCCTACATTCAAATAACTTTATAGTTAAGTCTTAAACAAACGGAATATGAAACTAAGTAATGAAAAAGGTAGAATGTATTAAAACAGGTCTAACAAATATATTCTAGACTATATATATATATTAGAGCAGAGAGCAGGAAGCTCCCTGCACACATACAGCTGTTAGTTTGCAGTTTTGAGACTATATTACTTTCTTTTAAGATAAGACACTGTCTCCAAACCCTGGAGTGCTGCATCAGGAACAAAGGCTTTGTTTATACAGGCCATTTCTGAGACTGTATGTAAATTTTGTAACTGAGATAAACTCAACAGATAGGGTATGGTTAAGATTTAATCATAGGGATCACAATGGGTCTCATTGAGTGAGATCTTCCCAGACCTAGCTTCCCGGACGGCGGACACCTAACCTACACCAGATTTAAGACAATGTGGCCTATGTTGAGTCATAAGCTATCAAATTATACATCACAGTTCAAGACTTGAACTTCAAGTTCTTGTTAGTTTCGTCAGCCCTGGCGTTTTGGATATCTTTGTTGGTTATTAAACCTTTGTTTACCTTTATCATTGTAGTACTTGTACATCAGCTATGTTCAATATATTAAATGGATCTTAAGTGTTTCATTCTCATGAACAATGTACCTTTCCTATAAACGTAGTGGGATCAAAAGTAGGGATGGAGTTTGAAACCCAATACCCGAAAAAACCCAATAACAAGCTTAGTGAGTACCCGGTATCAATCAATGAGCTTTGGGCTTATCAAGCCTGTTATCGAGCATAGTGGCCCATAGCCTCGGTACCAGGCTTTCATTTTTGTTGGTGCAAAAATTGAAAGCCTGGAGGAACACATTGGCCGCTCTGGTCTAAAATTGGGAGTCAACCCTTCCGGGTGGGCGTCGCTCCAAATGATGTGACGTAGCGCTGCACTAGGGGGGAGAGGAGGGGCCGGGGGTGACGGACAGATCGATGAGATCCAATCAGGGCGTGCGCAAATCTCAGCCGCGACCCGCCCCTCTAGACCAGAAACCTAACACGTTAGCTCAGGCTAAGTGGCCCATGACGTCATGTGTAAACAATCAAGACAAGAGGTGATCAAGAAATAAATCTAATCGCCTATGCTGCACAAACATGTCGGTCTAAAAGTGTATTGATACCTGCCAACCAGCACTGCTCGGGTAAACAAAATTACACTTTTAAAGTCAGTAAAGCCAGTTAACAGTTTCTTCAATATTACTTTCCAAAAGATACTAGTTCAGATACTGTTCAGAATTTGTCGTCTGCCCGTCTTTCAACAAAAGAATAGAAAATGCTCGATATGTGGGCTCGATAAAAACCCGGCTCGATAAGCCTGATCGATAAGGTGCTCGTTATCAATCAAAATGAACAAGCTTTTTTGTTTGCTTTTTTGTTTTTGAACTGTATAGTGGAGTGACTCGAGTATACAAACAATCAAGTGAAGTACACATGCGGATACACAATAACTGTACCCATTCAGGACAGGAACCCCTTTTGGTGTTTTTAAATGTTTTTTTTTTTTTTTTTTTGGCTTTCACCTTCATTTTATATTTATTATGGAGGGACAGACAGTAGGCTGACAGGAAATGGGGAGAGAGATGGGGGGAAGACATGCAGTAAAGGCCGTCGGGATCGGGAGTCAAGCTCGCGGCACACTGCCAGACTGGATTACCAGCCAAGGTGCCTGGACTGCTGAGCCATGGCAGAGGCCCCCTTTTGGTGTTTTAACCTATACTTTAGACCTATACTGTCGGCGGCCAATTATTTTTGTGGTTCTTGGCATGAAAATCACTGATATGTTAAATGGCTTAAGTACTGTGTAAATGTACAGTAGGGTACTTAATTACTTATGGGGCAGTAGTGGTTCAGGGGTAGAGTGACCGGATGATGGCCGCAAGGTTCCTAGTTTTATCCCGGGCTCCCCCAGAGTTAGTGTCCTTGAGCAAGACTCTGAACCCCTAATTGCTCCTGATGTGCAGGTTGGTGCCTTGCATGGTTTCCTCCGGCATCATTGTATGAATGTGTGCGTGAATGTGATGCACAATCTATGTAAAGCGCCTTGGATAAAGGCGCTATATAAATGCACCATAATCCATAATGCACCATTTACCGCTAGTCGAGTCAGCCTGCAGAGGTTAAGTTTCATGTAACAGTATATGTGCATATATACGGTGACAAAGAAACACCCCAAGGAGTGGGAACCAAATTATAATAATATTATTGTCATTATCTTCAATTCTTCCAAAACACTGAAAACTCAAACTTTTCTATTTAAATCACTTGCAGTCTCGTGCACGAACAAGGGTTGCGCCTATGCGTGAACTCGTCGAAACCCTAAATAGATGTTCTGTTATTCATCTTTGTTTTTTGTATTCATTATTCACTGTGAAGGAATGCAAGACAAAACAAAAACACTCTCCGAATTCAGGGCTTCACACTGTATGGAGTGAATGATAGATGCTTTGGGGGTATTCCTTTAAGAAGAGGAACTATCAGTGCCGGTGGTCTCAATGGGATTTTCACAACTCGCTCCTTCAAGACTTTGCCACTCTGTGTGTGAGTTCCAGGATAAGTCTTTGAGATAGACATCCATGAAATGGAATTGGGAACTACAGACAAACAGTATACAATAAAGATGGAAGTTCTGTCAGAGCTGTCCCTGCGTAGATCAGCACTGCAGAGCTGCTGCCGACGGAGGCTCTGAACTCGACTGAACTCCTCAAGACTCTGCTGAGGTGTTCGAGAGGGCTTGAGGGGAGTTTGTGTACACTCAAGGAGACGTGGAGAGAATGAGAAAAGAGCGGAAGGAGAGGGGAATGTATGTGCGTGCGTGTGTGCGTGCTGTAAGAGAGAGATATACAGTAGAGAGAGATTTAGAGAGAGAGACTGATCTCTGATGGAAGAAGGGAGGTAAACGGATAACTTTGTCAGGGGTGCTTCCCCGCCTCAAGCCCCTGTGTGAACGTGTCAGGAAACAGGACCACATTGAGCCTGCTCGGCCATGCAGGGACTCCAGAGCGTGCGGTGCGACATGGAGTTGACAGTATGAACCTGATCTCATGCATGCTGGAATGCAAACTTCAGAGAATCGAAAGAAAGTTTGCGTTCCTCTTTGGCACAATGCCGTCATTTGTGATGCCTTGAAACAGATGTGATATAGAAAGTGTTAAAATTATGTTTTATGTGGCCACACCTACCAGTTTATTAAGTATACCTGGTTTTCACTGTAGCACCACCCACCTGAACTTAAGCCTCGCCCACAGCTGTTGTTGTATGATAATGTGGGAGGGGTTAGTGTTACGATGACACTAAAATGGTGTCATTTCGATTGGGCTCACTTAAAAGGTTTTCAGCTTTCACGAAGAAACCAAAAATACACAGGGAAGACATATTTGAATATTAGGTATATTAGAGTTAACTCAACAGAAAAAGTTAAAAAAATCATGGCACTCCATCTTTATCCGTACATATAGAGTACATAAAATAGCCGATATACAAGTTCAGAATGCATATAGTGTGACGCATTGTGAGCTTGTAGATAGGCCACTTTGTATGATGACCCAACCGATGACCTATAAAAATGCACGGTAGCCTATACTGTATGAGATATATGGATAATAATGAACCAAATGTAGCCAGCCTTGAAAATGTGTACAAAAATAATACAGAAATAAAACGTCTGGGTTTCCGAGGCTACATGCTTATTATCACACAGGGGGGAAATGATAGCACATTGATGAGTCGACACGCACACACGCACAGGCACACACACAGGTTACATGATGGACACACAGAGAAGTGGGATGCACACAAGGGCAGTTGAACTCTGAGAGCTTAAGAATTTACAGATTTTGACAGTCTCATGGTTAAAATGAACACTCTGGAGTTTACAGTGCAGGAAGCCTACTCCCGTTTCCTCCAACTCCCACTCAACAGAGCAGCGTTCAGCATTTCCTCTACACTCTTTAAAGCCTTGTTCACTGTAGCCTGTCCTCCATCACTTGAGCTGAACAGCAATAATAGCCGGCCATGGTCAATAATGCTGACACTTATCACGAGAGAGAGAGAGAGTGAAAGAGCGTGTGCGTGTGCGTGTGTGTGTGCGTGTACAGTACACTGCAGATTATAACTAACGGCAAAACATTATATAAAAATGGCATCTTCGCAGTTATACAAGCGTGTGTGTGTGCAACTGTGCACGAGCGTGTGCATGTGTGCGCGTATGTGCGTGCGTCACGTGCGTGCATGTGTGTATGCATGTGTGCGTTTCTCATGATGACATCATGTTGTCTGGCCATTGTAGGAGCCATGATTGGTGCTGAGACAGGATGAATGGGATTGTCAAACATATAATAAAGCTGCTCTTACATGTAAAAAAAAACACACCTGTGTGAAGTGAGGGGCGCTCTTATCATCGTACATCATCATGACGTCAAATAGACACTATGCCTATTTGCTCAGACACTATGACGTAAAATTCTCCATTCATTGTCAATGGGAATTTAATGTTTGTGTAGGACAAAGTTTGTGAACAAACATACACTAAAAAAAGCTGGATATACCGGTAGGAGGGGCTAGCAGTCTGCCGGCCCCCTCCATACTTAAATTTGACTTTCAAAATGGTGCAAGAACCCTGTTATGTGTTGGGCCTTTGAGGATTTATGTTGTTTAAAATGGATTAAGGTATTATTATATTAACCACACATTAACTATTCCTGTTGCCATATAGCAAAAACAAAAACAGGAGCGGGAGTAATTTCGAGTTTTTTTGCTTTTTTTTTGCATGTTTTTGGAGGGGAGATTATAGCTTATTTCTCTCGCAAAAGTTTATGGAGGCGGGTTGGCTTATATTTCTCTCACAAGAGTTGACAACACTGGGTACAACGGGTGTAGCATAACCTGATGGGGCATGCAGTTCCTGACTTGCGTGGTCCCACAGAGTACCGGTAGTTTAATAATGAATAACGGTTTGTGTATCTCTGGCTTCATTTATCATGTCAGACTGGATGTCTCCATATTGTGGAGATGCACGCACGCACACACGCACACGCACACAGATTAGTGATCCAATCCACCCAATTACAAATATTCCCATTAGTCATTCTAATAGCCGCATTTATTTGAAGCAGATTTTTACGATTAAGTTTGATACTTTTGTACTACTGTAGGTAGAGGTGTTGCTAGCCATATGGCTTAGATTTGTAGTGTGTAATCACCTGTACAGTCCCCTCCACAGTCCACACACACTGAGTCACAGACACTGTAATTGTTTTACAGCTTGTCTCTATATTGCCTTTTGATTTGCTCTCTGTCGGTCGTACACATATACCTGGCTTTTTTGTAACATTCCTTCTCCCCTGATGTAAAAGCAGTCTTACGCTCCATTAACCTCAAGAGAAATACTGTCTATCCAGGGCTTCTGGTTGGGATAGGAGTGAATAGTCATAAATGGGATACAGTTATCCACGCATAAACTAATGTGGACAGTTACAGATTAAGCATACTCATCCAAACTCGCAGTCTTGAAAGGAATAGGAAAAATATTGGAGTAGTCACCCTGCTGTGAATATATTGTTGCTAAAATATTAACTAAGTTTGACAACAAACTCAAATTCCTGTATCGCAGAACAAGGCCTTTGGGACTTAAGAAACGTCTTGTGTCATCATTGGATAGGCTACGGTCGCATTTTTATTATGCTTGCTCTGCTTGGTACAGTTGTTTGACAGGTAAATCTAGGAACAAACTGCTGGTCAGGCATCCTCTGCTTGATGGAATGCAACCCCCATACCATTTCATGTTGGTAGAGATGAATTCAGACGGGGAAGAGTAGGACTGCTGCCAGTGCAGAGTAGTAACATAAGATGCATTGTATCACATTCACAATATTAATGCACCTCAATACTTGTTCCCAGATACCAATGGTCCATACTCAGCATACTATAATACCAGAGCCAGTGAGTGTTCTCAGGTGAATAAGAATGGAGACAGTTGTTTTCTTTTTTTCCCCCCTTTTTAAAATGTTGTTGTTATACTCTGCAGCCAAGTTGTGGGAGCGCCTTCCACTGTACACAGATTGACAACTTAAGCCTTATATGTAATTTGTCATATAATAATGTACTTTTTGTTGACTTTTACTTTTTCAACCTGACTTTGCTAACTTTAAATCCTCAGGTAGGGATCCTATAAGCTTATAGTGCCTGGGCAGAAAAAAGCCAGATCACCCCAGGGCCCAGGTGATGAGGTGAGTTTTACGAACAAGAGTAACTCAGCCCCACAAGTTACAAGCTACAGTAGGATGAGATTTGATCTACAAACTGAACAAAACTTTGCTGTTACAGGATAATTGGTGTTGAAGCTCATCCCTTATAGTATGGGACCGTATAGCATAAGATAACATGCTGCTTCCCGTTTTGAATCAATACGGAACGCAATTTGTCCAGTATGTTTCTTACCTGCCATTTCATATTAAACATAAGGTCTTTGAAGTTCTGAGAATAACAACGTCAAGTAAAAAAAGAAAAATCAATCCAGTTATACAACCAGAGTGGAGAAGTTTCAATTCAGTGGTGAGCTACAGACTGAAAAGCTGTGTAAGACTACATGTCAGAACTGAAAAGACAAGACACGACACGACAGATGAATACAAAATAAATAACACTATACCAAACGCAGCGTGTGTGTGTGCGTGTGCGTGCATGTGTGTTTGCGTGCACGAACGTGAAAGCGCGCGTGTGTATTTGCGTGCGTGAATGCGTGCGTGGCGCGCATGTGTGTGTGGGTGCAATACTATCGGGCCCTACATCTTATACGCCTTATTCCTTTTTTTATTTTGAAAATTGACGATCTATAATATACATCTACACATTGGGAGATTGCAGACCGGCTATATATTCTATTTTTTAATGTTTTTCAAAAATATAAAAGTAAGGGGATGAGGTGCGCGCAAGATAGGGCCCAGAGTGTCATTGAAAGAGTAAGAACAGAGACACAAACAGGAAAGAAATAAAATAAAGCAAGGTTACATGTGTCCAGCAAGGGGTTTCATCACCTCAGACGGATCGGCTCTGATTTGTCTGAAATTGAGTTTTTTTCTTTTCTTTTTTTTGGAGGGCAAACATCCCCAAGCTTTGAACGTGTCAAGTCCCCACCGTAAAATCTGCTCTGTTGAGCCTCTGCAAGGTGACTGGACCTGAATGGCTTTTATCTACCATCCATTCGCCTGCTGAGTGCACACTGTTGCAATCACAAGTCTGCCGCACTTTGCTCCCATCATGCTCACCTCGACCTTAATCCTGTCCCCACTTTATACAGTCTAGTGGCGCAGGTCAGTGCACCGTAAATACATTCAAGCCTGTTTCCTCTATACACATACAGGACTTCATCTATTGTACCGTGTGTTGTATTAACCACATGAACCCTAGCGTCGCGATTCTGGGAATGTCATCATAATAGGCCAGACATTTTACAAAAACATTCACCGGACATGCTATTCTGCAAATATAAAACATTTGATGAACATTGGGCAAAATTCATTGCTCAGTCTCATGTCTTGTCATGTGTTGTATAGGCAGACTATTTTCAACTAATTCAACTAAAAATATTACATTTCTCCGTTAGTTTCAGAGATACAGTAGTAGCGACCATTTATCAATCTAAAGGGCCATTTACACCAGGGCACTATAACCACTAAACTGCTACCAAGGCACGATTCAAATGTAGGAGAATTATTAGAAAACCAGCATGAAGGAACCAGAAACAAAAACGTATACAAGGAAACTTCAAACACTAGTACACTGGGAGACTCTAAACAACTCTACACTGTCACCATGATGACGAGCAATGGTGAAGTGAATGTCTGACCATACTGGGGAGTTTAAATAGACACAGGGACTAACAGGTGAAAAGGATTTGCTAATGACAGTGCTGGTGAGACAAGACAGGTAAACCAAGGAAACAGGAAACACCAGGAAATCACTACAAAATAAAGGTAACACCTACACTAAAACTAATACTCAAGAGGAGAACAAGAAAACACAACGGAGACAGAACAAGAAACGCACTTTGCCCTCAATGCCTGACTGATAATAACCTGACTCCACCAGATGAGGCAGTAGAGAGTACACAGCTTCCCCCCCTCCTGTGTACTCTCTACTGCCCCATCTGGCGGAGTCAGGTTACTCTGTACCCTCTGCAACACCCACAGCCACAACATTAGAGGGAGCGAGAACAACAAACTGATACCACCCACTTTCAACAAATATGGGTAAATTCTCCTTCTACAGCACTGCCTGCCACCCAAGCGTGGATCACAATCCCAAGGGAGAGGGCATAATCACCCCCTTACCTTTTTCCCCTCTCTGTGCTGTTTTCCTGTGATTATATTTAATTATTTTATTGTTGTTGTTGTTTTTTTGTTTTTTTTTACCTGTGATGATATTGAATGTTGTTATTGTCCATGTCATGCCTATGAATTGATTGCATAAGTCAACTTGATGCAGACTGTTACAGCACTGCGAACCACCGCTTGGGGGACTCTATTGCCCCCTCCCTCCCCACATGTGAAACATGCTGCTGATAGTGACATGTCTACTGCTGCACCAGAGGGTGAGAAAAGCCCCCTGACCCTCCCTCCCCACATGTGAAACATGCTGCTGATAGTGATGTCTATACTAAAAGCCCCAGCTGGATCCCGGGTGACAATTTGGCCAATTCAGAACATTTGACAATGCTGGGTCACATATTTTGTGCTATGAGTGACTTAAGTGACTTCATTCAGGACTATAGGATGCTCATTTGTCTCCTTTGCGGCCGCTGAACATTGCTGTGTGCATTGTGCCTCAGCCTTACATCCTCTCCTCCCATCTGCACTTACGAGCGAAGGTCAGTGGAGATTGTATGGTCATGGCGCCCGCGGAGGAGATTGGTATTTTGTGTGAGTGATTGTAGCCCAGCTGGAGGGGCCGTTTGTCACCGCAGCCTTTCAGCCATAATTTCACACGGAGGTGCGATGCAAAGGTCCCCGGTGGACATTTTTCATGCAGTTGCCAGGGCAACAGGTGGGATCTAAGTGCCGCTGATAAGTCCATTTGTGTGTGTGTGTGTGTGTGTGTGTGTGTGTGTGTGTCTGTGTAAATTATACTTCCTTGTCCACCATGTATACAAAATCAGCTCACATCGCGATGTGCTGTGAGCTTAGTTGTAGATCTGCTATTTTCACACTTATAATAAATTCTCCTTCAATATTAAGTAAGTTTGAAACACACTGTGCATGGAATTTGTGTATTGTGTGTGTGTGTGTGTGTGTGTGTGTGTGTGTGTGTGTGTGTGTGTGTGTGTGTGTGTGTGTGTGTGTGTGTGTGTGTGTGTGTGTGTGTGTGTCAGCTATAGATTATAGGTATAGTCACCAATGTACACAGTTTTTAAATGTACAAATATTATTAAAAAAAACCTTTACATAATAGGTATAGTTAAACGACTAGTAAACTAGGCAACTAGCCAACTAATAATAATAACTTGAAGTTATATAGCGCCTTTCAAAAATAAAAAATACTAGAAGTGAAAGCCCTTAGTGTGTGTGTGTGTGTTGGCCACTTCTTTCCTAAGGAGGAGGAGATCAGAGGGCTAAGAGGCTGGGAACTGCTTCAAAGCACACGGCCGGTGTCATCTTGCTCAAACAGAGGAGCCGTCGCACCGGGACAGTCCATCATGTGGAAGTGCATTTGGATTACGCGGATAATGGTATAGCGTCATGGCAGATGCGACAGTTTTCTCAACAAAAAAAAAGCACGAAAAGACATGCTTTGTTTGTGGTGCGGAGAAATGCCACCTGAGCCTTTATCCATTAAAAAAAACAGATAGTCCAGTATCTCACCCACGGCCAGCTGCCAACAACACCATTGCACATTGTGTCATCCTGGCTGTGAATATATTTTTTTTATATAATATATATATATGATTTTTCTTTACTGCTATTTCTCCAATTTAGCCGCTATATGCCAATTATTTCCTCCCACTGCTTGTCACTGCTGCTGTATACTTTAGTGGCTCACCTGCCAGTGAAGAGGAGTTCCCACCGGGAGGACACGTATAGCCGTCGTCCTACTCCTCCCACTCAACATTCGTAGGAGTGCTGCATTGACAGAGGTCACCCTCCCCGCCCGTCTTCCCTCCCCCGAACACGGGCCAATTGTGTTCGTATAGAGTAGACGCTCGGCAAGCGTGATGCGCAGCCGTGGATTCAAACCCCTATACGCCGCAGGCAGATTTTTCTTTACCTCAGCGCCACCCACGCGCCTATCTGACTGATGCCAGATTCCTGTCTGTGGATGCTTGTCCCCCCTCCCCCCTTTCATTTTGAATTATCTCGCTTCTTTTATTTCAGACATGCCCACACTTAACTGTTTAAGTGCCCGGGACGTAATCCCGTAATCCCGACGTCTTTGCAATGGGTGCCAAAGACGACAAGACGTAATTAATTTTATTTATTTTTATTTTTTATTTTTTTACAATTTTTATTTTTTACATTTTTTTTAAAACGTCCTCTCTTTTTTATAATGGGAGAATTGCCACTCAGAGCCTAAACTGGTGACCACCAGGTGGCGCTGAAAACAAAAAGTGTGCGGATGAGAGGAGGAATAAAGCTCAAATGGGCAGGTACGTAAAAACCAATTATCTTCCGCAGAGAAAGCAATGACAATGAAATGGCGATGACAGGGAGAGACGCAGGCGAACAGAAACTACAGAAACCTAATGACCTCAAAGACCGACCCAAACATCAAGGAGCATATTGTAAATGTTATACATTGTGTTATGTTCATACTGTATAAGTATGTAAACACCTATGCATTTGCATGGTTTAAAATCAAATTCAGTTCATGAGATTATTGTTCCACTTAAACCACTTTGGACCTGCCCTAAAAGCACATGTTGACTTTTGGGACTTCCACATTTAGTTCAGTTCTCAGCATTTTGGACGGTTAAAACGCCTCCAACTCCATTTCTCATTTAAACTCTTGTCTGGTAAGAGCAAAAACCTGATCGAGGCTCCAGTGCCCCACCAAAAAAAACAACCAGAAAAGCATTTATTAAGACAGGTCTGGGAGAGGTGCGTATCCTAATGCGGTCCACGGCACTTTTACGGAGAGTGCCCGCGGGCGAGGCCTCTGCTTTAATTGGGGGGGGAAATGATTTCCCATCGCCGCCCCATTGATTTTTATTTGCATAGTTATTTACCGATGGATACAAAGCCGGTGGCAGTCTTATCGATCAATCTCACGGAACCCTGCGCCAAGACGAGAGAGACGTTGAGCAGCAGGATGCGAGGGCAAGATCATTCAGGCAGAAACGCAGAGTGTCAGCGCACTAGTGCACTACTCGGAGAGAGGCCAGTGATCACTCTTGACATGTACCCCATCCAGCTTCGCACGCTCCTGATGCCAGTGGTGGACAGTAACAAAGTGCATTGTGAGCTTGATCTCCTATTTTCACTCTTTTTTTTAAGATTCCTCGAAAATCATTGTTGAATTGTCATTACAAAGAAAATGTACTTTGTAATTTGTACTTTAGAATACTGTATTCCAGCACTTTAACTCAAGTACAAATTTTACGGAGCAACTTTTACTTGTAGTTGAGTAATATTTGACCAGGAGTATACTATACTTTGACTCAAGTACATGGGGCAGTCTAGTCAGCACAAGACCCCAAACTTCTGTTCCCAACACATGTTTAGAAAGTGCAGTTCTGCTGTTGAGTTCAGTTTTGCTTATTGCCTCAAATGGAATCACTTCCTCTCCAGATTAGTTGTGTAACGAGATGTCCTGACACACACTGACGTTTCTGGCTCCATCCGCAGAGAATTTGTCACAACAAGCTAAAGCACCCCTCCCACCCCCCACCCCCCCACCAATGCCCCCACCCCACACACACACACACACCTCCCATTTCCTTTCCACAACAACTACAGAGGCGCTAAATGGATTAGTGTAGGTGATTATTGTCATTGTCACCAGTCTATAGGGTTTAGACGTTGTTGCATTTGGGCAGAAACCTTGTATCTCCGTATTTCACCGTTGTTTTCGTAAATGCATGCACGTCTTCACCATAGAGGCCGAGTGTGCAGTGAAATTTGCAGAATTACAAGCCCACAAGCTATTTTCACACACAATTTTGGACATACAAGGTTTCCGCCTGACAACTTGTTGAGTGGTGCAGTGCGTGCGTGCGTGCGTGCGTGTACTGTACACACAGCATCCTTGAGCTGCCATCCGACGGCTGAAGGAAAACTAAAAGAGGATGATATGGCGGTGTGGGGTCGGAGAGAGGGGTTGGGGGGAGGGGAGGGTGGCTAGTCCCACAATCTGCACCACCATCTTCCACCCCACGGGGGAAGCGAGAAGATTCTGGCAAGAATGAAAATTCAACATAACGTTACAGATGGATGCTACAGACAAGGTGAGCGAGGAAACGAGGAGGAGGAGGAGGAAAGACAGAGTCAGCGAGAGAGAGAGAGAGATTTTACAGGCACAGACTGAGAACAGAGCAGGGAAGCAGTGAGCCATAGCAGATAGCAGATGACCCCCCCGCCTCCATCAGAGAGAGAGAGAGAGAAAGAGAGAGAGGGGGCATTAGGACAGGATATTATGGAGAGCTGTAGAGCACATACAGTAAATTGAAGAGGAGGAGAAGGAGTTTAGAGAAAGTGCCATCTGTGAATAGTTAGGCCTCCGGGGCAGTATTTCAGTCTAGGATTTAGCACGTGTGCATGACATTACTGTACGTGCAAAACAAGCAAGGTGGGGTGGAAAGAGCATTACATTATCCTGTGCAAGTATAAGGGCTGTTACTTCGATAAATTATTTTCAACCCAAGTTAATACTTGGGTTGAAAATCCTAAAACTGAAATTGTGTATATGCGTTTGATGTATGCGTTTTCCTTGCTAATTATAAGTCGCTCTGGATAAAAAGAGCGTCTGCTGAATTGGAAATTGTACAGGGTGGGTCGACCACGGACCAGGGACTCCACAAACGATTACTACGATCCGCACCAAACTCAGCACAAACATATTGTTCAGGGGACCGCCATCAAAGTAGCCGCACCACATTTCACGTGTGGGTGCCAAAGGTGCACCATTGGTTCAATCTGCACCAAACTCGAACATAAACACTGTTCAGTGGTCTGGCCCCCCTGGATAGCAGCTGCAGTGATAGTTATCAGGACCATGGACAGCACCTACAGTTCTGAACCATGGACCATGAACACTTTGGGCCTTATTTATCAACGCGGTGTACACCCAATTTTGGGTGTACACCCACACTGCGTTGATAAATAAGGGTGTGCTCTATGCCAGGGGTTCTGGGGACCCCCGGGAAATGCTTTGGCCATGTCTCACGACCCCCGCCCCCTCCCCATTACAAACTGACCGCTACAATAACCTTAATAATAGAGAAAAATACATCATAAATAAATACTGAAACCAGATATAATTATTAAGGACAGTTCATGCATGTGTACAATGTAAACTCTCAATTTCCATTTTGAGAATCATCTGGGGATCATCTGGGGACCCCCCCAAAATAAATTCGGGACCCCATCACCGAGGGGTCGCGACCCACAGGTTGAGATCATAATTATGCTCTATGCTTTGAGTCCTTATATTCAAAGCACTTTACCCGGATGAGTGCACGCATGCTTCTCTCCCCTCGTCTTACTGGTTATTATTATTACTATTATTTCATAACACCATGCCTTGCCGAAATAGGATAAATTTGGCCACAGTTTAGAGCCTCCACACAGTAGCCTGACATAATTACATACTGATATATTCTTAATACGACAGTACGTAGCCTGCTGTCTGACATAATGAGAACACATTTACAGAGTGGACCCTCCTTACTTTAGAAAGTATTAATAATAATACTGATAAAGAATGACAATTATTTCCCAAAATGTGATAGTGGTTTATAATTTAACTCTATTTTCGGAAACACTAACCCATTAACACAGTTGCGTCATTCTGGTTCAAGATAGGATTTTCAGGAA
Organism: Protomyctophum parallelum; assembly: GCF_964188405.1. Classification (NCBI taxonomy): domain Eukaryota; kingdom Metazoa; phylum Chordata; class Actinopteri; order Myctophiformes; family Myctophidae; genus Protomyctophum; species Protomyctophum parallelum. The sequence continues at coordinate 4,824,824 of NC_139714.1, forward strand.
CTGGGCCCATTATGCTTTAAAACCGGAGGTTATGCACTTTCAGCCTGGCATTTTCAAACATAACTGTACGACAGTAGCCTACAAAATAGGGCTTACTTGGTAAAAAACGCAGTGGTCCTTTTCCTTTCCATGCAGTCAGTCAACACCCCCCCCCCCCCCCCCCCCCCTCCCCCCCTCCCCACAAGGCTAGAGAGACTGGAGGTCTCAGGGATGGATCCGGTATAGCAGGGTTCTCAACTTCCCTTCCCCATTAATCACCCGCAAAGATGATCTCTCCACTTCTGGATACCATGGGGGTCAAAGGCTTGAGGGGGATGGGGGTGTGGGGGGAGAGGATGGAGGAGGATGGAGCCGTGAGCAGTAGCAGCTCCAGTGAGGGCTGTTGGAGGGGTGGATGTGGGAGAATGAGGGCAGTGAGCGGGGCTTAAGTGGGGGGGGGGGGGAGACAGTGGAGGTGTGGAGTGGGGGTGGCTGGAGAGGTTGCAGTATAATGAGGCGTGGGGTACAAGGTAGCTTATGGGCCCTGGGGGGGGGGGGGGGGGGAGCAAAGGCCCTGGATTTATTGTGATAGACATGGGGAGAGAGAAAGAGAGAGAGACGGGGGAGTGCAGAGAGAAAAACCTGGAATGAAGGATTTTTTTTTTTTTTCAGTGTCCTTTTTTCCCATTGCGTCAGCCGACCAAATGCATCCATTCTGTATTGCGGCCATCGTGTTTAAAAAATATATATTATAAAACTGCCCAGGATGCAGCTCTTGGTGGAGGGGAAGTGTTGCATGTCAGCATTTCTAATCTTGTAGAAATTACAAAACGGCACTTATCTGCTCCCCACAGACTCTCAATAACTGAAACTTAGTTCACATTAACATCGGCAGCCTTTAAAAGAAAAAAAGAGAAAAAGTGGCATCCACTGTAATATAAATTAATGAGCAGTGCAGCAACATCAAAGCGTTCTGCGGTGAAAGCCTTACATTTTCAGACTGACCCGTCAGTGTTACTGGTGTAAAGTTATCTATACCGAGCTATATCTGAAGCGCAAGCTATATCTTTATTCATAATAAATGGTTTGATTTATCCCTTTCATTCTTACTTTCTTTTTTGTATTGTACCGTTGTATGTACACTTTCGAGTTGTTTTCATTTATGTGTTTTCCATTATTTTCTCATTGTCTATAATGTTGTTATATCTCCGCCAGGCTGGAACGGCCAGGGACAAGGATTATGTCTGTGTTTGTGTGTCAACAGCAATCTCAGGCACCGCTGAACCGAACGGCGTGAAACTTTTCACACACTCCCATTTGGCAAAGAAAAACCTCCACCCCAAATCAGTCAAATTGGTGCCGCTTCAAGTGTTGTACCTCCATAGGGGCGGCGGTGGCTCAGGGGTAGAGTGCCTGGATGGCAACCGTAAGGTTGCCAGTTCGAACCCGGGCTCCCCCAGAGTTACTGTCGAAGTGTCCTTGAGCAAGACACTGAACCCCTAATTGCTCCCGATGTGCTAGTTGGTGCCTTGCATGGTTTCCGCTGCCATCGGTGTGTGAATGGGTGAATGTAATGCACAATCTCTGTAAAGCGCCTTGGATAAAGGCCCTATATAAATGCACCATTTACCATAGAAATAAAAATCAATGTCAGTTGTGTAGTCATTTTCATTTGAGTGACATGCCATTCATGTCTTCAATGTGTGTTTGCATTCAGAAGGTCGCTAGCCGTGGCTCCATCTCTTTCAGTGGAATGTCTTTACGCCCTTATCCACAAACAATGTGATGCTTTGTGAGCATGTATGGCTACTTTCAAAATAATACTATAATCTTTTGGGCATTTATTATTTGGGCAATTTTGAGCTGTTAAATAGATAAGTGGTTAACAGTACAATGAGCTTAAAGAGAATGTGTACACCTATAGTCCTATACAGCAGCTATAAGTGCGGATAAGTGCGTGTGTGTGTGTGTGTGTGTGTGTGTGTGTATGTGTGTGTGTGTGTGCGCTCGCTCGTGTGCGTGCATGTGCACTTTGTCGGCAGGATCATATTTCATAGCTGTAATGAATAGCTCGGGCCGTCGACGACATTCCACATCGCTGCGGAGAGAAAGAGAGAGAGAGAGAGAGAGAGAGAGAGAGAGAGTGAGTGAGTGAGTGAGTGAGAGAGAGAGAGAGAGGGAGAATAATGACTTCTACATAATCATCGTCCCTCGTCAACATTCACTCATTACAGGACTGTATATTGTAGCTAGGAGGTAGCCTACCCTCTCCCCCAGGAAGGGGGGGGGGGGGCGGCACGAGGCAGCTAACCCTGAGTCCCAAGGGACGTGGCTACACAATGGACTCATTATGAAGGAATAGGCGCTCACATCTCGGGGGCCAAGAGGGGCCATGCTTACCCAAAGCGTTGCCACTATTCACTTTCATACAGGCAACGCCAGAACCCAGCGCCTTGTAGACCTGCAGAAACACACACACACACACACACACACACACACACACACACACACACACACACACACACAGGTGGACGGGTGGAAGACCTTTGCGTGAAAGTCAATGGACGCACACGGAGGCGATACAATGTGGCGCCAATCCTCTGCAAACGTAACCACCAAAACGTTCTCCAATTTTTTCAAATGCAGCCAGCAAATCTAAAAGGTTCACAATGGGCCACACGACACGTTTGTGCTACCTTCAATTTATTTTTATTTGAATGACAAATATGCCTAACATAGGGAGGACAGGCGGTGGTGGTTAACACATAGTACCGTAATAGTGTAAAGCATTGAACTGTACTGTATGTACACAGCCACATCCAATTCATCCCCCATGCTGCTCCAGACCAAAATAGAATACCCAGGTGTTTTATGAGCAGTAGGTATTTATTTATTATTCAATGGGCAAATTTAAGTCACCATTAAACATTCTATTGCCTGTTTACACTTTTTCCACCAGTTTAAGGCGTGAATAGTTATGTTGGGTAAAGGCAATTCAATTTGTCATCAGCAGCAGTGCATCAGAAAAACACTCCCGTGAGAATATCACGGCGGTGCCGCTCGCCGCCATCACCTCTTCCCGACCTCCGTCTCTGCCAAGTCCTATTGCCGACGGAGGTTTGTTGTATTATAAAAATGAGGAGCCCGATTGAATAATTTATACAAATGTCTCAACATCTTGTCACAACGCTGCAAGCTTGCGCTCTCTCTTATTTCCTATGACTGCATGTTCTGCTTCCTCTTGGAACAAAGAAAATGATTGCCTGCCGTCCTTGTCTTGTATTTATCATTATTTTTTGTACATTGAGAAACAGTACACAGCCGCATGTTTACCCTGATATGATGGGCCGTAATGATCTATTGGGAGTAATGAGGTGCTGGGTGAGGCAGTCAGCTGGAGTTCATTGGGCTCTCGGCTAAATGAGCGACTAATAATGCGGGCCGGCTTCCAACTGGGCTCAGACTCCACGCAGCTTATTGACTCAAAGTTGCGGGTTAGAACCCGTCTGATCTGATTTAATTGTGGATATTTGTGCAGTGCATACAAGCACATAGGCATACCGTAATCCCATTTACACACGGATAGACCTTATGTACAATGAGATATTTAGATCCATCGCCTTGTGCCCTATTGAAAAAGTCTGTCTAACGGTGTAACTACATCGGCAACAGCTAACCCTTGAGACCTTCATTGGGACATTTGAGTGGACAGACACTCGTTCCGGAGCCTTTAACTTCCCCCAGCATGGATGAGCGCCCCAGAGGGGCACAGAGGACTTTCCTTTCACAGCGAGCGTTCATCTGAACCCAGGTCATTTTTCCTTCTTTCTTCATCAGGCGGAAAAAAGAAGCCTGCCTATATCCCCTCTCTCCTTGTTCCACGAAGCCTTAAGAGAGTCCCGGCTCTCCTCGCTTGATCCAGCAGAGGGAGGTTGGGCTTAAAGAGCGACCGGGGCCCTATTCCGTGGGAGCCCTGCAGTGTGGAAGGCTGAAGGTAAGGGGGCCTGCCTCGGGGCTCACTGTGTTCTCTTAACTAACTGCCGGTTTCACGGATTACAGTGACCTCCTGGGGCCTTCCTCCAAGCCCCAATATTCTCTTTATTTATTCTGCTGTCTTTTGATTGTCTAGACCAGGGTTCCCCAATTAATTTTCCTCAAGGACCATATTTTGACTACGGTACCAGGCTGGGGGCCGAGTTGGCACCCGCGAGGTCGAGGTCTTGCCCTGAAATTAATGTTCAGGGCAAGACCCCATTTGAAAAGGACCCCCAGTTTGACATGCAGAGGCTACTGACCCCAATTTAATGCCATTTATATCCCACGGAAATTCTTCCGTGGGCCACAAGGGGGCGCTCCGCAGGCCGCAGATGGCCCGCGGGCCGCTAATTGGGGAACCCTGGTCTAGACTATCCCCCCTCTCTCTCTCTCTCTGTCTCTCACCCCCTCCCCTTAGTCTTTGGAGTTCTCTCCCTTCCCCGCTTTCTTGGTTTCACTCTAGCTCTGGTCCATAGCCTTCTACTGCTACTACGATTCTGCCCTGCGCCCAAATCGCCGAAATCAGACCAGCCTCTCCTCTTTGGCGTAAATAAAAAGAACGTTTTTGCTACTCACCAAAACAAAGGCGGGTTGTGTCATTAGAAAGCCTACTTTCCTTAGTGGACGCACTCTGAGCCCCCCACCACACGTATAAACGGTACTTTTTGGCCAGAAAGGGATTTGTTTTCACCGGAGGAAAAATATTCTCTATGAGGCAGTTCTCTGGGCAATATCAGTAGAGGGCGCAGCGGAGTAACTACAAATATTTTTTTTCCGGTGGAAACAAAATCCCCTTTTGGCCAAAAAGTACAGTTTATACGTGTGGTGGGGGGCTCAGAGTGTGTCCACTAAGGAAAGTAGGCTTTCTAATGACACAACTCGCCTTTGTTTTGGTGAGTAGCAAAAACGTTCTTTTTATTTACGCCAAAGAGTAGAGGCTGGTCTGCATTCATGCGAGCGGCGGAAGTTGAGAGTAACATAGCTCTAATGCGCGCATTAGAGCTATGGATCAGAGCTAGTTTCACTCCGTCTTCTTGTAACTATCTGAGTTTCTGTCTGTCTCCCTACATCTCTCCATCGGAGACACAAAATAAACTCAGTTCAAGTTCTATTCTTTCCCCCCCCCCCCCCCCCCCCTATCTCTCTCTCTCCCTCTGGTTTTGATCCCCGAGGTCTCTCTCTCCCATCCTTTTTCAGCACGGCCCTTTCAAAATGCGTCCAGCCGTTTTGCCCTCCCAGCAGGCTCTTGATGTATAAGGCAATTTTTTCCCGAGGTGTACCCGCGGCGAGCCAAGTGACGCAATTTGCCACCAATAGAACCGAGAAGGCAATATAGCGGCACCGGCAAAAGCTGTACTCTCTCGGGCCTGGATTTTTTTTAAATAAAAAATGGATGCATGCACCATACAGGCCCCGTCATCCGAATACCGATACGCCTGCAATGTGAATAATACCTAATCCACCATATTTTACAGTGGACACTTTGGTCACAAAGGATTTGATTGCACAGGGTCTCAAGTCCCCTCAGTGACGCTCATTCCTCCCCTAATTCCCCCCGCCCTCTCTCTCTTGTCTCCTCTCTTTCTATCTGCATGACTCTCTCCCTTTGTTCTCCCAGTCGCCGCCCCCCCTCTCTCTCTCTATTTCTCCATCGTCTCCCTTGGCTCCGGAGGGTATTGTTCTCCGGGCTTGGAATCATAGCAGAGATTTAAAACTCTGTGGATTTGAAGAGTCATCGTTGTCCCAGGTGGCCGCTCCCTCCCCCCTTGGCAGAGAGCGCTCCTAAAATAAGGGTCTGCACATGGTCTGCAGAGATGGGAAACAATCCATCATCCGCCCACATGCGGTCACTTCATAGCAGAATGATACAAGAGTACCCTCTCATGGGTGCGTGTGTGTTGCACCCGCAAATCTGTGTGTGTGTGTGTGTGTGTGTGTGTGTGTGTGTGTGTGTGTGTGTGTGAGTGTGAGTGTGAGTGAGTGTGTGTGTACATTCCAGGGCTGCCAGTGCGTCTCGAAGGACAGTGCAAGAGTGTTGCAGTCTGGACTCCTCTGAGGACCAAATCAAAATCCTGTCTTGTGAATCAATGAGAGTCACGGCTCTGGGACTGCCCCAGCATTCTCCATTATGTCGGGCAGAAACCCTGTATGTACAAAACGGATGTACCTTCCAGGAAATGGATTGGTTGGTTCCAGTGCATCCAATGTAGTTCTTATTCAGTCATTGTAATTGTTTAATACTTTTCATTGGTTAAATATTTATAAAAAAGGAAACACAGACCGACTTCACTAAGTGCACTTTCAACAACAATAGACCATCTGCAAGGTCACGATGCGTCATGTCCCATCGCAATGCAATGTGAGCTCCTTTTGGGGGACGGCCCATGAGTCAGACATGTATCCCGTTATAGTCAGAAATGCGTGACGGGTTAAAGATAGCCTATACATGTACAATGAATTAGGGCGGTAATGTACCCTCAAATGTTCAAATATGGAGATGCAAGGTTTCTGCCTGACAGCGACGATATGCTGCAGTATATTCTCCATTCACCTTAAAGTTACTAAAAGGGGTCGTGCACGCCCCATGGTATAAAAGTGGCGTGTTTACAGTGGAGCAGTGTTTACCCACAGGAGGCAGACATCCACATGCACTCGGGGGCCTGATGATCGGTGTTGGGGCATGCACTCCCACATAAACTGTTTACACATGTGGTAGATATATATCATCGCTGTTGTGTTATGTGTTATGTTTGGGTTTTCTTTCCATAAAATGAATGCCCTATTAAGCCTATTTCATTTTTTGTTTGTTTGCTTATTTTGCAAACGTTTGCCTAGAAAGACATGCCCTGAATAGGGACACTGCAGGTTGAAAATGGTTAAGTCTGCCTGTGGTTAAAACTTTTATCAATAGCAATTCATGAAAAGTATATATTAACAGGCGCTTATGATGACCAAAATAATAACTGCATTTATCTGTTGGATTACAGACAGGAATTTGTCTGTAATCCAACAGGAATTGATCAACTACAACTTCCCTGCCTTATAGCCTAATATTAAACTAGCACAGGCTAGGCTAGAACATACACAATGCCTTTTAAACAGTGTTCATTTATTAATACTGATTTAGTCTTAGTCTTTTGAATAACACCAATTTAGTCCTATTTAGTCTTCTGAAAAACCTTAGTTGACTGGGTCTTTAGTCTTAGTCTTATAGTCAACACAATTAAAACTGCTTTTAAAGACACCTTTAGAGTGTAGGCTACCTTTAAATGAAAAAGGTGCTTTACTGTACACACAAATGCATATTACATTTGTATTTGCATTGTGTATTGATTGTTAATTTAGCACTAGGCCTACTTTTTGGGCTTGTCCTGTTGCTGTGTATAATGTCAATGAGCATCATTGCATCAAAATCATTTACTTTAAGGTTCCCTCACGTCTCTCATAAGACATCTTTTCAGTGATGTTATTATTGTCGACATGCAGGCAATTACATCCGACAGCGACACTATGTATTGCAATCGTTGTCCCATGTGCAGTCATGGTCGGCAGTGTTTTTTCTTTTCTTTTTTTTACCGTGACTGGGACAAGGTACTTCTTTTGTTCGTTCAGTGTCAACCAGCGTGTGGGGACGGATGGTGCGCGAGCATGCACAAGTGTTGTGAGGCAGTACAAGGAGATGACAATCACCATGGCATACCGACGGTCCCACGTGAGCTGCTGTATAGAGACAGCACGGCATGGTGCAGGTAATGCAAGCAAACGTGAGGAAGGTTCATTCTAAGAAGTACAGACAGGTGGGAGGGGGGGGGGGGTGGATTGAAACACGACAAAGTGTGAGCGCACGCAGATGTCCTTTGTTGTACCTGCAAAGACAGCACCCAGCATGCTTCCGCCCACGCACCTCCCACCGTACACACACACACACACACACACATGCACGCGCGCTGAGTGGAGAGCGCCTGTTAACGTGGTTGGATGTGGGATGGGAATGAGTAATGTGCCATGAAGGCAGCCTTCAGGAGCTCTTAGGAGGGATGGGCGTGTGGCAGCTTGAGGCTTGGCGATCCGTCTTCTGCTGTCCCCATGTATAAATACCTGCCATGTGACAAGGGGGAGGAGAAGACACCCCCCCCCCCCAGCTGTAGACCACCCTGCATGCATGCGTGTGTGGATAGGAAGAGAGACATATAGAGAGCATACACACACACACGCATATGCACGAGAACACAGCCGCAAACACATCCACGCTTAAACCTGCGTCCGCGCGCGTGGCAAGCACGTTCGTGAAACCGCTATACGCATGGACACCTGTGCCCGAGGCCCCGCCCGCACGCTTGCTCGGTGGTGATTTTTATTTTAAGACCACTGGCGTCGAGACAATTTTCTCAGGAGGAGATGGAGCTCAGTCACCGGAAATTGACTGATCAATCTTCATATCTGTCCTTGGAACAGAAAGCGGCTGTGTTTCCCTCCCCGTCCCCCCTTCCCCCTCCCCGCCAGCAGTTTCGCTCAAACCCATGGACGCAAAGCCATTATTTCCTGTACCTCATATAATTCGGGGTCGCCACAGTCAAAGTCGCAGGCCCATCGTAGCGGCCGCCGTTAATACGTTGCCGGAGTCGCTCGGTGTAAATGTGTGGCCGATTTGGGGCATTGAAACAAAACAATTACCTTTTTCCCCCCTCTTCTCATTTCGCTCTCAATCTGTCAAACTACTGTTGTGGCCTACTTGTCTCATCTATGTCACGGAAAGAGAGAGACAGAGAGAGAGAGAGAGAGAGAGAGAGAGAGAGAGAGAGAGAGAGAGAGAGAGAGAGAGAGAGAGAGAGATTGATGAATGCAAACTTGTCCCCAGGGGAGGAGAGTACTAAAGCTGCGGCGCCCAATCGGCGCTCTGCAAAGCAGCGGGGTGTCTTTAAAGAGGTATCATTATGCATGTGTTACACACCTAATGGTGCACCTGACATTGTGGTCGACCAGGAACTAATGGATTCAAAGGTTGGGAGAGGGGTCAAGGCAACGGCTGTTCTGAAATTAGGTTGTGGCGAGATAGGAAAGTTTGCGAGAATAGATGAGATGAAAAATGATATTAATCCCTGGGGGGGACATCTTGTAAAATGCAAACAGTTAACAATGACAATTGAAGAAAGTGCATGACCAATCTTTTTGGAACTATATTTATCTCCAGCACGCTTCCATGTTAGGCTTCTCAAGAACTTAAAACTAGAGATGTAACTATATCATCTTGGAGTGATGCGCCACCCAGTGGTGATTCCAAACATATAAGGGCTGTCGGCTGTCGAAGGGGACATTCGGTAGGCCAATCAAAGGCCCAACGGCACTTGCTTTGGCAATGAAAACGGAAGTCCCGGAAAAGACATGCGATTGGCCAGTCACTTGAGTGGCAGCGACGCAGCATGCCTTCAGAACTTCCACTTGACATCCTCCTCTCGTTGGAGACAGGTCACTCCAACGAACCGCTGCGACCAATGAGGCATCTATTTTTAATCTATGGGAGAGACAGCTGACCTCCAGAAAAGACTGGCCTGGTAACAGGGGCCAGCAACCCCTGTTGCAGCACTCGCAAGAGGGCACCAAGCAAGCTTGTACAAATGAGCAGCAATACCCCCAGAGTCTCCCGAGAGGAGGGGAGGAAGAGAAACTTGATCGCTAGGACAAATGTAAGGGTTGAAACACTGCAAATGTAATTATTATTATACATTACACGCACAGCGTCTACAATCACAGCGGTGTACTGCAAGTGAATTTCAGTTGCGGGAGGGGCTGTGGGCAAGGCACACAAGGCAGTTGACACACATGCATGTTTGCCTTAATTCATTTATAGAATGTTTGTTGCCTTTGTGGCTGCATGCAGGCACAAACTACATTCTATAAACGTCTGTCAGTCTCTTTGCACAGTACGGATGTTTCTGAGCGCCGATAACTTGAGTTGCGTTCATGTAACGTTAGCGCCCAAAACGTCGTATCCACATCCAACGTGTCCTACATAATATCTCTGTAATAAACCCCAGGTGGTAAAATTATCCCGCTGTGAAATAACGGTTTAATGTGGGTATTTATTTAGACAAGCCTGTGTAATTCTTCACCAGGGTAAAAAAAATGTGGCGATTAATGTGTTAAAACAAAAATAACACTGTTAATGTGGACATTGTTAAACTGTGAAATCACCATAATGAGAATCTTTTCCCCAACGGAAATGCACGTGTGTCTTACTGTTAGTCTGGCCAGAAGCAGGGATGAAACATATCCCCACCGGTGATTAAATATCAAACGCAGTAGCATGGATTTACCACTCCAGCCTTCCCAGCAAATCTAAACCTAACCCAGCAAAAGACCTTCCCCCAGATGATTAAAAGGTCAGCGTCGGTCCAACCACCAGACCAGAAAGCGCTCCTGGGAGGAACGGCTGGGGTCTCGGGAAGCACCATTATTAAACACACTGTCAGCAGTGGCTTGAATGGACCAAACGGCTAAAGGTCAGCACTTCATTTGTCTCAGTCAGCTGATGTACCTCTCAGCCCATTAAGACCCTGCCTTTTGTTCATGTTGCCTACACGGCACGGCACGGAAATACAATGGTTATCAAACGTTTTCATGTTTTGTGAGGGCCTATGTCCAGCTTTTGGTATAACACAAACGTTGTCCTAACACAAACATGTATCAGATAGGTATGAAAAACAAGTATGTAAGACAAATTAATTATCTATTATGATTTGTACTGTATTGTGATACTCCATGTGCGAAATAAAATGAAATGAAAATGATTTTTTTTTTAAATCCCATTGACAATGAATGGACAATGTTGAGTGTTCGTGTAAACACATTGCGTAACACAAACATTGAAGACGAAGGTGAGGACGTAAATTCGGATAGGCCGGAATGAGATGATGTATGATGATAAGATCGCCCCACACTTCACACGGGTGTGATTTTTTCTATTCTATTTTTTCTATTCTATACTTTTCCTGGAAAGTTAGCATGATGAATTCATGAAAACGAAAAAGAAAGTGGTTTCTACACAGAGTGTGTAGAAAGCAATGGAAATAACGAGCATTTGCGAGGAGCCCCAATTATATGACGATAGGTTGGAGATGGGTGAAGTGGTCCTTTTAAGTGCACAGTACTTGAGTAAATTCACTTGGTTACTTTCCACCACTGCCCAAGCAAAAATTTAAAATGTGTTAAAAACACGGTGAAGGTACAGGTGAAGGTACAGGCCACACTGAACGGCGGGACACCATTAGCATCCATTTGGAGTGAGTGAGTGCATGGTAAAAGAGGCCTCTCCTCTCCATTTTCTAGTGGAAGTTATTTCACCCATTCAGCGTAGGTCACCATCAACCTACTCCATCTTCTCATCCACCGCTGCATGCCACAGAGCCCTCCTCACCTTCACTGTGGCTAATCCTCAGTCGATATTAACAAGCACATGACCACCTCGCAACAGCGCCAGCAGTATAGGTTATTGTGTTAGTGCATTATCCCCATGTGTGTGTTCCATAACAAAGCTCAGGTAGCTAACTCAATGGGTCAAGCTCGCATTTAACCTCGTATCGAGCCGGCACAGTCTGTGCCTAACCCCCGGGTGTATGCCTCCAATATAGTATACATGTATCCAGCCCTGGTGGTGGTGGTGGGGGGGGGGGGGGGGGGGGGGGGTTGAGGTGTGTTTGAAATGCACAGCCTTGTCTAGCGCTGCAAAGACCACCTTTGCCAAGCCACTGAACAATGACAGAGAGGTCACCTCGACAGCAGCAACGTTTGTTTTTGTTGTCTGCTTTGGTCTGGAGCCCCATGCGTCTCTGTAGAGTACTACTTACATATTGCATTGAAGGGATTTAGCTGACATTCTTATCTAGAGCCATGTTCAGTGGGGCGGCAGAGCAGGCTTCAATCCGTAAATCACCGGCTCCACAAGCAAAGCAAGCAATGTTAAATGGTTACATTACAAGGTCAAAACCTGGGTGCTCTGCAACACGATAACAGGGTATAACATACAGTAACGTGCAAGTCACAGTGACATGAGTCTAGGAGTTGAGGAGAGAAAAGCTGTGGGTCTAATTAGTGGGCTGGGTTAGGAGAATGTGTGTGAGTTATTGATGTTTCTTAAGAGAGCTGAAAGACGAGAGTGTGCCCTTCTGACTGGAGTGGGAAGGGCCATCAACCATTCGAGAGCCGGAAGGGAGGAGGACGACTTTGGAACCCGGTAAAGAGATTACCAGGGCAAGGGAGAGCTGAGCATGCAGTCATATTAGAGTGCTGAGCTGCCATGATACGAGGCGCGCCTGGGAGTGGAAGATGAGCGAAGAGGCAGGCTCTATGTATTGGTCGGTGTATACAGAGATTTTCCCCACCTTTTTGATATCAAGAACTCTCATGTTGATAATGCGTTAGTTAGGCCACACAGACCTCCATTTGATTTGATTTTAGTTTTTATTATTATCTCTGGCGGACTGGCACCCCAATATACTGCAGACAAATAGAGTTGACAAATGGAACCTAATCCACTTGGTTCCATTTGTCCACTCTCAGAGCTACAGAGAGGTAAGGGTCCATTTGGTCCCTATCTATCAATCATTTAGCTCGGGGCCCCTGGAACCCCCTCAGGGACAAGTTAAGAACCAGAGTGGTAGAGGCATTCCATTATGTATTGGTCTACTGTTACTGTAATAAATAACCACCGACGCTGCTGCTGTGGAAATACAGATTCTAGTGTACTCTGGCCTGATCTACTCTAATCTAATCTCACCCAATCTAATCCTCAGACCTGCATTGTGTGGAACCCTGCCCCTCCAAAGGCATGGCTCAAAAACAATAACTCATTCCACATTGCTGCAGCACGGAATGTCATCAATCAATTTTCATTCACATTTATTTATACGGTGATAAATCACAAGCTGTCTCAAGACACAGCAGGTGAAGATCATATACTCTACAGAGACCCGTGAGCAAGCGTTTTGCTACGGTATAGTCAAGAAAAACACATTATACCTCATTAATCATATTGAAGTGTTAAAAAGAAGTAGGTAAAACAGTAAATCAATATGGAGATATTGATGTTCCTTCTTTCAGTTGACTTTAGTAATTGAATAAGACAATTAGCCTATTTGGTGAAAACTGGTGCACCACAATGGCAACAAGCCATGGCCCGGCTAGTATAGGGGCTTAGCCCAAAGCCTGTTAATAAAGTATTCAATAAATAGCCTATACTCTTTTCCAAGTGGCTGTTTTCACAATGACTCCTGAGTACACAAATTAAATGTAGATTGTACATCATATTTGATTTGGCTTTTTTTACTTGACACTTTTGATTTATATTTAACTTATTGATGAATTTTTAAAATCTTAATTTGTTTTGCTGGTGAAAACCGATTAAATAATCTGGATTATTTTGAGACCGTTTCAATACCGATATGGCATTTTTTTGTACATTTTACACTTTTAAATTTAAAGGCAGAGCGACAGATATATATTTTTTAAATGTTTTTTTATCTCACAATTTTGTAACCCATTGTTTCACCCAGTGTCAATTATCTAATGTAATTCTGGGCACTACACTTCCTCTGCCAACCTGGGGGGGGGCAGCGGACTGACCTCATGCTTCCTTCTATGCATGTAGAGTCCAAGCTGCTTCTTTTCACCTGACAGGGGAGAGTTTCCCTGGCCGGACGTAGCGCGTGGAAGGAACAAGTTATTCCGACCAGTTCCTTTCCCCTCCATCAGGCTGGCCAGGGGGAGGTAGTTTAGAGACCAGGATTACTGCATGTTTTTGTGAGGGTACCTACCCTAGGGGACACGGGGAGAACATGCAAACTCCACACAGAAAGGCCCTATCGCCAACCCCGCATCGGGTATGGGCACTGATGACGTGGAGGAGGGAACACGCCCCCCAGCGCCAACAGCGTCCCCAGCGGAAATCGAACCCAGAACCTTCTAGCTGTGAAGCGACAGCACTACCAACTGTGCCACCGTGACCCTGCGACAGATCATTTTAAACATGAAGACTTAAGGCCGTGGCCAGTCGGCGAACCAATGCCACGTCACTCTGACTCATAACCATAAACAAACCCGATATGGCCATTGTCACTATGACTCAGACACAACCATAAACAAACCCCATAAGCATTCTGTACATGGAGATCCGGTTGTCCATATTCACAGATCGGACGGCAACGCACATCGGCAGTGCAACATAGGTGTGAGGGCCCAAACTCTAGATGTGAGGCCTGCATATAGAAGCCCGAACCTCTAGTATCTTTAAAATGTTGTGTCAGAAGTCTGTGCATAATTAAAGGCACACATGAGGTGAGATGGAGGTACAATTTGTTGTGCAATTGATTAAGCGCAGATAAAGTAAGCCATTAATTATAAGGGTATTGCATTTTGACCCGTATACTATATATCAAGATATCAATTTTACGTCCTATCTCCCAGCACCCATCTGATATTAATTTAACCTCAGATACGCGGATAACCATCAACATTGATACTAAAATTGATTAAGAAGCATGTCATGCTTTTTTCAGCTGAACCAAGTGAACTGACACAAAATGAAATGAATCTAATGTAGAAAGATTGCGAGCAGTGAGATGGTCGTGCATGGAAGCTTAGCCGCGCTCAACGTTACAGTAATTTGTACAATTGCCTCTGACAGTTTCAACTTTTGTTTTGATTTGTTTTTTCTTTGATATTTTTTCCCCCCCTGCGTGCACAGGCATGTTATTTGCACATTGACAGGCATGACACATCCTAGATGAAATGTAGGATGCCTGGCAATTAATTCCTCCAGGGTTCGATTTGTAAAAAGAAAAAAAGAGGGACATCTAAACCCTGTATACTTCTTCGTACGGCAAGCAGTGGAAAGAGCAAACTCGCGACACATCGCAGCACATTGTAAGCTTGAAGATCTGCGATTGCGAATGATTAAATTGTGGTACTATCAAACATAAATATCAAACATAAATAAACAAAACGGAAAACATATCCAAACCTGCAAATGGAACCATGCCTAGCTCACCCAGAATCACGGGTAGACGACAAGCAAACAGAAGAAAGGGCGTCTCTGGAGCCAGGCTCTCTCTCATCTCAAGTATTGTTTGGCTGCGAGTGATTTGAAATCTGAAATCTGTCCACACAGGCCCTCCAGTGCTAAATATTTCATTGACAATAAACCATTGATGCCAGAGATAGAGGTGTGTGTGGGTGGGGGTGGTGGTGGGGGGGGTATAGGCAATGGATTATGGGAGGGAAAGGTGATGTGTACGGTACAGAGACGTGGGGCAGAAGAAAGACGCAGCATGGGGGCAAGAGAGAGGGAGGTGAGGTAGAGATAAAGGAATACTGTAGAAAAGGACATGAGAGAGAATGCGAGATCAGGAGAAAGAGAGATTCCGCTGGAACATCTGCATTCTGCTCTCGCCTCCTTCACCTTTACAGTAATCGAGGTTCGGAGGCCAATGTGCGCCTAAAGACAGACTGGCCCTTTAATTCCACACACATTGTCGATAACGAGGCCCCATTGACTCAGGGATTTGGGGTCGGACTCGTCAGTGCCCCCCCCGGGGGGAGTGAAAGGCCAAGATCTCAGTCCCTCCGCCGGTGGAGCGATTTAATTAGCGCAATCAGAGAGATTTAGAAATGGAGCTTTGGAGTCGCGTCCCCCACCCTCGCCCTCCTTTGCATATTGCAGAGCATAATTATGAAACGGGGTCAAGGATGGTGCATCAAATGTTCTCTGTATTAAGGCTTTGCGGGGAGTATATTCTTTGCACTTCCTGTCCCTTCAATCATTCAATAACAGCCAGGTATGCCCCAAGGCATAGAGGCCCAGTCAAGTTTACAGCCCCCCCCCCCCTCTCTCTCTCTCTCTCTCTCTCTCTCTCTCCCTCTCTCTCTCTACTGTTGCCGGAGCCCCGAGTCCCTTCATTCCGCTCGCCGGGTACAGTGCAGCTCATGAATAAAATATGCGGGCGAACGGGGGGGGCAATAAAGCAGGGCCCACCACAACATATTAATAGAGCATTTACATTCATCCGTGGCTCACGCAGTGGTCCTCCTCCCTACTGCGGCTGGCCGCAATTAAGGCTCAGAATGACTTCTTTGAAGAGTAAGCGATGCTCAACGTTCAGACACTAGGCCCTGAGGACAGTCAGAGAGAGAGAGAGAGAGTATGTGTGTGTGTGTGTGTGTGTGTGTGTGTGTGTGTGTGTGTGTGTGTGTGTGTGTGTGTGTGTGTGTGTGTGTGTATGAGGGGGCTGGGAATTGGCGGAACCACCCGGCGAGAGCGGACAATCAATATTATGGTGTGTCATCAGGACCACGGGCAGGTTCCCGGAGAGGAGAGAATGATTGGCTCCAGATGTTTACAATGTGGCCGGCAATTGGTCAGGCCGCACTGGAACGTGTGTAATGGGATTTCCAAGCCGCAGAAAGAGTTATCACGTGCCAATTAAGCCCAAACCACACCGGTGCGCCGGTCGTTACATTGGTGTGGGTGACCTTAAACACTGTCTCGTCCCGTCTCGATCCTTGGGTGTGGTTTGGGCTTAAGATAATAACTTATGGAAGGGGGGTGGGGAGGGGTGGGGGTTCTTCTTTATTTTGTTTTACTGAGAATAAGGTTAGAAATAAGTTTAGGGTTAGGCATAGTTTTACTGGGGTTAAGTTTAGGAATAGGGTTAGGTTTAGGCATAGTTTTACTGAGGTTAAGGTTAGGAATAAGGTTAGGTTTAACCGTTTAAACATAATTTACTTAGATTACTTTAGGAATACCAGGCCGCGCTGTTCCGCCGGCTGTACGCCCGGGGCGAGTTGGTAAAGGGGTGAGTTGTTTTGTATTCCTCCCTGTGTCCCCTAGGGTAGGTACCGTCACAAAAAACATGCAGTAATCCTGGTCTCTAAACTATATGCCCCTGGCCAGCCAACACAAACATAGATCTGCATTCTGCCACCGACACCTTCGCCCCTTTGTGATGAATGCGTGAATGAGTCTTTCAGCGCCTGGTAAAGTCAGAGAGGACCGGATGTGCATGCGTCTGTCCGTGCGTGCGTGCGTGTGTCTGTGTGTGTATGCGTGCATGTGCGCGTATACTGCGTATGTGGAACTCAGTGGGTCAAGGCTGCATTTAACCTAGTATCGAGCCGAGTCACGGCGTGAGCCTTCAAAGTCCCATCCCCCCCCCCCCCCCACACACACACTCCAGATTCATGTATTCATCATGTGGGCTGTTGAACTCGCTCTCTCTTTCAATGAGCACAGTCCTCCGTGGAATACAAGGTTCACAGCGCGAGCTAACACCTAGCATGCGATAATAGCGTCGAGGGCGGTCAGTCAATGGGTTCGCGGGGGACCCCGTGTGCCAGCGTGCACCGGGGCCCCTCCTTCCCCCGCTCGCGGCCAACACGACGCCTAAGCAGAGAAGGGACTCCCGTGGGGATTGTCGCGGCTAAATATTTAACTCTCCGCAATACATATTTCAGCAAGGCGTGCAGTTAATATTTCATGTCCTGTCGCGCCACAAATAAATAGATAAAACGGAGGGGGTGATTTACCACCACATTGGTTATTCATGTGCTCATTTTGCCCACTCAAATAGCCATATAAAATAATAAACTCGCGGCACACCTGATTTTCATGACGACGACTTCAGATTCCCCCCTTATTATTAATGGCGGGAGTGCGAACAAGCATCAGGCGGGCCCCATTACAGACGCAGCAGGGTCTGCAGTCGATGAACGCCCGTGTCAAGAGGTAGTATAGGGGCTTAAATGAATGGGAGTGGAGCGGCAGGCTTATCATGGAAGGTTAGGTCTGAGTCTGGGCTCGCTAATGGCTGAACTAGTGTACCATCATCTATCACTATTTGTTACCAATGACAAGAATGGTGCGAGGGCCATGTAATTAGGCCTGGAGAAAGACTGGCCATCCTCCGTGTTCATACACAAGGGAATACAAGGACTCCTGCCTCCTTTGTGTGTTGTGTCATGGTGTGCGTGTGTGCGCGTGTGCATGTGCGTGCGCGCGGCAGATATCTACGCTTACATTTGATATGCATGGATGAGAGAAGGGAGGCCCACATGGGACCAATTTCCCCAGCCTGTTCCAAAGGCCTGCTCATTACAGTGGGAATGGGAGGGAACAATACTCCACACCCTGCCAGCTGCTGGACAGAAACCTCATATCTATGTGTTTCCACTTTATTATGTTTCTTCATAAATGAAAATGTATGGCCTACTTTGTCGTATGACAGTGTCGCACAAAAGTACAAACTCGTGTTGCGATGCCGGTATTGTGAGCTTGTAGAACGACTATTTGAGCTATTCTACGAAAGTGTTTAATTATTAACCAGAGCTCGAGACTCTTCTTCTTTTTTTCCCATTTAGCTGAAAAGTATCAGCTAAAAACCACCCAAAAAAACCCCACCCAACCACCAACACCACACCACACACCCACAGTACACATTGCGCCATGTCGGCCTCCCACAGTGCACTGCTGCACATCTCCGAAAGCTCAGATTGGAGGCGATGGACTCTCCGCAGGTTTCCAAGCTGTCGCTGCTCAAAAAGGTTCTCCCTCAGTTCCCGTGTCTCTCTCTCTCGATCTCACTCTCCCTCCATCCCCCTCTATTTTTTATCCGTCATCTTTCAAAGAGTGAAAATAAACTAGACAGACTTTTGTTTTGCCTGGCATGGCACGAGAGGACTGGCAAGCTGCGTGCTGGCATCAGAGAGTGACCAAGATAGAGCAAGAGAAACTGAAAGGGGAAGAAAAAGAGAGTCAATGAGAGAAGAGATAGGGGGAGAGAGAGAGACAGAGACAGAGACAGAGACAGAGACAGAGAGATGAGCAGAGTGGTAGCTGGCAGTTGGAAGCGCATTTCAAAGTCGAGGATGCTAATACAGTGACGCAGTCGTGCCAAATGAAGCCTGGATGAGCTATAGGAAATATACCTCTCCGTCATCCAATTTGATAAAAAATGCCTTATTTTGTCCTGCTGTCGTCCCCCCGCAGGTCATGAATAATACTAATGCAGCGATTCCTCATTTCCGTGCGCCACCAAACAAATAGCAAAATCAGAATCATGAGCTAATGTGTTCGGGTCTGCATTCAGAGCTGACTTGGTTGTGTAGGGGCGCCGGGAAGTGTCTGAAAATGAGCCCGCCTGCGTACAATAACAATGCTACATTAAGGCGACATGATCTAAAGGCCTGGAAATCGAGTGCCAAAATGAGAAAGTAGCCAGTGGCCAGAAAGTCGTTTTTTGCCACTTAGTAGGCGTTCCCGCGTAACTTCCAGGTATGATGATAATGCCAAGCACATACCCTCTATACGCCACACCATAAATTAAAATTTTCCTTTTTAAGTTTGTCTGAAACGGAAGCCTCTGTGTTTCTGAACCAATCAGATCCCCAGGGATCAATCCCTTCATCCCACTATACATCTGTGCGTGGAGTCTGTTTGTTTACAAGAGAGACAGTTGGCGTGCTGATTAAGTACGCTGTCTTGATGTCCTCTTGAGTGAGATTAAAAACAGAGTAGTTCTGAAATCAGAATCAGCTGTGTTGGAGGAACGCGCAGCAATGGAAATCAAGCAGGTGAATGAAATCAAGATTCATTTTCATTCCTGCGGGCCTCAACAGGTCATCACGCAGCACATTTTCGTTCAAAGGAATAACTACATTTGGATTAGTAGGGACTTTTGATATAAAAAATAAACAACATTTTAAAATGTGCCATTGTTTTGGCATCTTAGTTAGGTAGATATGATGACCACGCATAGATATGCTCTAAAAGCATAATACATCCACCGTGACATGTCAGCCTGGACTGCCGTGATGTGCATGCCCACCCGGCCGCCACACCTCCGAAAGTCGAGATTGTTGGCCGCGTGCTCTCCGTTGATTTCCAGGCTGTCGCAGACTGCTGAAGAAAGCTATCCTGTCATGTTTCAGAGAGTGAAAATAAACCAGACACTGTTGGTTTGTAGTTTTGTCTGGCAATGGCACGCGAGGACAGGCAAGCTGCGCGCTGGCACCCGATAGCGAAATGCTAAATTAAAAGGAAAAGAATGAGGGTCAGGCAATGTGAGAAGCGAAAGAAAGAGAGAGAGAGAGAGAGAGAGAGAGAGAGAGAGAGAGAGAGAGAGAGAGAGAGAGAGAGAGAGAGAGAGAGACAGACAGAGGGGGGTGGGGGGTGGGAGGGAGGAGCATAGGAGACGGTATAGTTGGAACCGCATTTTCAAAGACGGGGATGCTAATACGGTGACAAATGGGGCCTGGATGAGCTACCGCAGTACCAACTATACTTATCCATTTTATAAAACGGTCTTATTTTTTCCCGCTGTTCATGGCCCCCGCAGGTCATGAACGGCTTTCCACATGGACACTAATGCAGCTATTCCTCGTTTCCATGCATCACCAAACAAATGACTAAATCAGAACGTGTCACACAGTAATGTGTCTGTGGTCAGGGATGGGTTCTTGGCCAATTTTGTATTTCTGGCGACGGGACGTGGTTGAAAATGAGCCTGCCTGTGTACAATAACAACGTTCCGTTGTGGCGACACATGAGGAGCGCGCCTGTTCCAAAGGCCTGCTCATTACTGTGAGCAGGAGGGAACAATATACTTCATTTGCTGCCAACTTCATTTGCTGCCACCTTCCCTCAACCCGCCCACCACCGCAACCCACCCGCCACAGTACAATGCACCATGCCATCCCACAGTGCACCACTGTGACTGCGTCAAAAGTTGAGGTTCAAGATTGGAAGATTCATTGTCACATGCTCATACCTATATGTGCAGTTAAATGTTGACTCTGGCAGTGCCACAGCACCCTCTCTTTACTCAATGTTTAAATTTAAATATCAAACAGCTGAAGTTATATATAGTATAATGAAACATCTACTGATGCACAATCATCAGTGTTATGTTGTTACATGGAGTCACTGGGTGTTTCTGGTCTCTCATACATTATATATATATATATATATATATATATATATATATATATATATATATATATATAGAGAGAGAGAGAGAGAGAGAGAGAGAGAGAGAGAGAGAGAGGCGCAATGGAGGACAAACCTATGACATCGTAAAATCAATGTACACCAACAACATGTCAACAAGTGCTGTACAGATTGATGGAAAACGCAGAGACTTCTTCTCCCAAGGCCATGGGGTTAGGCAGGGTTGTAGCCTGAGTCCAATTATTTGTAACGTATACATCAATGAACTGGCAAAAACATTAGAACAATCCACAGCACCGGGCATCCCCCTAGTGGAGACAGAAGTCAAATGCTTACTATTCGCAGGTGATCTGGTGTTGCCATCTCCAACCAAAGAAGGACTACAACAGCAACTTGATCTCCTGCACACTTTCTCCTAGACATGAGCCTTGACCATTAACCTAAAGAAAACTAAAGTTAAGATATTCGGAAAAAAAATATCTAGCCCCCAGCACCAACAATTTGTAGAAAACACAACTACACTAGAACATGCAAAGAACTATACCTACCTCGGACTAAACATCAGCAGCACGGGCAACTTCAAACAAGCTGTAAATGAGGCTGAGGGACACGCCAAGAAGAGCTTTCTATGCTATCAGAAGAAACATTAAGTTAAACATCCCAATACAAATCTGGCTAAAGAAACTAGACTCTGTTATAGAACCCATTTATCTCTATGGTTGCGAAGTCTGGGGCCCACTTGCCGATCAAGAACCTGAAAAATGGGATAAACACCAAATTGAGACTCTGCAAATCCATTCTCCGCATCCAACGGAAAACATCAAATAGCACATGCAGAGCAGAATTAGGACGATACACTAATTATCAAAACCTAAAAGAGAGCATTGCAATTCTATAACCACCTGAAGGAAAGTGAACCAGACACGCTCCACAAGGTCCTCACACACAGTGAATCCCGGCCTGGAAAGATGTCCCCTCATCCAGCTATAGTTCTGGGACTAACGCAAGCACAACCACCAGACATAAAACTAACGGGACTACACCAAATCATAAGAATACAAAAAGAAAGCTATCTTACACACTGGAAAAGATCTACCCAAAACCAGGGCAAAATGGAATGCTATAGCTCAAAACAGAGAATACACAGTAGCAGAATACTTGAGCAGTGTAACTGATCCAGAAATAAGGAAAACATTAACTCGATATAGACTCAGTGAACACAGTCTTGCGATTGAGAAAGGCCGCCATAGGCAGACCTGGCTCCCAAGAGAAGACAGACTATGCACCCACTGCACACAAAACAAGGTAGAGACTGAGCTACACTTCCTAACCGTCTGCATGTAGCCTACCAAGACATCACAGACATACTGTATTTCCCATGGATTACGATCACCCAAGGAGAGTTTGAAAACATGAGAACAACAACAAGCAGCAAGATTTGTGAGCTTCTGTGACAGGAGAAGGATGTCAAAAGAAATACAAGCACCTTAAGGAATACAAATCATTGTGTGTACACTGTTTATAGCAAATGACCTCGGCACTATAAATAATGTAATATAAACAGAGCAACTTTAATTCAATTACATTTGAATAAATTGCTGCTACTCGCAAATGTATTTTGTACTTGTGCAAAAACCATTTAAATACTGCTGTCAACTTTCCAAAGTAGGATAAAGTCTGCTATATGGAGGTATATCTATCAGTCTAGGTTTTTAATTTAGCCTGGCATGGCAAAGTGAGATGAGATCCATCAAGCTGTGTGCTGGCATCATAGAGAGCGAGAAAAGAGAGGCAATGCAATAGGCGATGGAAATAGGGTGAGGGAGGAAGAGATTAGCAGTGGGAGCCAGCAGTTTGAAGAGCATTTCAAAGACGAGGATACTAATACAGTGACACAGTCATGCCAAATGAGCCTGCATGAGCTAGCAACGATACTTCTGTGTCTTTATAATAATTCCTTATTTTTGCCAATTCTAACTATGAGTTAATAATATTTGTAAGGTAAGGGTGTGTTCTTGGCTGATTTTGTACTTCACGCGAGGGGAGTCGTGACATGGCTTTTCAACCCGGTACACCCCCTGCATAGTGTAGGCCTACTACAACAATGCAACATCATGGTGACACACAAGTAGAGCATGCGGAAATGATCTCATTTCACGTTTTCTTTCAAGCAGGCCTACACGCCTGCACTTGATGCATGGAAGCAAAAAACAAAGAAATAGAATTGTCAGACGGGGGGACGCTCATGGGTGAGCTCGTCTTTGATCTATTTAGCAAACAAACAGTCTGAGAGAGTTATAGGCTCAGAATCCCAAACAGTCCCAATTAGCGACCCATATTTTTGTTGTTTTGTTTTGTTTTTACCCTCACTTCCATCAGATGTGGCCCCTCTTGTAAGTTCGGTGGGGGTTGGTATTGAGTGTGCCATTTCTTTGCGTTCTGAAACGTTTGAACTGTTTGCTTTCCAGAGTGAATATGAACGAGGCGTGGGTAACAAAACACCGTTTGAAATTGAAATGCCATATGAGAAAATAAAACAAAAAAACAAGCCTCACTATCTCAGTGGCAGTGTGTGTGTGTGTGTGTGTGTGTGTGTGTGTGTGTGTGTGTGTGTGTGTGTGTGTGTGTGTGTGTGTGTGTGTGTGTGTGTGTGTGTGCGTGTGTGCGTGCGGTGCGTGCGAGTATGATAGAGAGCTCTCCAATCCCTGGAGCTTTATGTATTATAGATAATAAAGAATAAATACAAAACACTCCCATTGTATTAGTTGGTATGACAACGTCCATGTAAATATTAAACAAGCTGAAACAGAATGAGCTGACAGGGTAAGGACATGCGATGGCATCAATGTGACACGCCAGATATCAATGGAGGAGCAGAACTGAACCAACAGTCTGCATGTAAAATGAAAGAGAGCAACATCCATGCATTTTGTTTTCTCCACTGGGCATTTTTTTAACAGAGCTCAAACGTCGGAGGAGTTGTAAGAGCATTTTTGATGAGGCTGTCAACAAAACGTGGACAAGAAATCGACATCCATCAGCATCAGCATGTCTTTGTGTACGCATGTGTGTGACTGTGTGCGTGCGTGCGTTGCATGCATAAACGTATGTATGAGTATGCACGCACAATACTAGATAAGTATCATGTATAAACATGAATCAACACTCAACGTGTGCATATGCATCACATGCCTGCCTCTATATCATTGGGAGTGAGCTCCCCCAATGACAATAACGCGATTCTTGATCAAGAAATGGACAGGGCCCAAATGAACCAATACAGCAGCCTTACTGGGCTGCATTCAAGACACTTGAATGCAGACCACAAGGTCTGTGTCAGACACAGACCTTGTGTCTGACACCTGACTTGTGTCTGAACACAGCTTTGATGGATCTGTTCTGCCCCGCTCCCCCCCATCAAACAAAATGTTTGGTCAAACCATATGGGCTTCCATGGGAAATGCATTGGAGCAGCCATTATACACAGACACAAGACAGACACAAGACGGGTGTCTTGAATGTGTGAACGCAGCCCAGTACGGCCACCCCCCCCTGGTGCTGCGGCCATCTTTGAAACTAAAACACAAAATAAACAATGGGAGAGAGGTGGGTCCGAGAAAGGCCCTTATTGATCACACCTGTCCGATTTCCAGGCTCTGCCATGAGCCAATTGATTCATTGCCATGTAAACCCCAGCCTTATTACCCACACCTGCCATTTTACGTTGCATTCTTCAGACACTCTCTTCAGACACTCTTCAGTCTTCAGACAGACAGACAGACAGACAGTTAAAACGGTTGCTATGACAACGGATATAATAAATAATGGTATTGCATACTAGGGTGGGTAGTCCCGATTTTCATTGTCCCCAGCTTGCATCGTTCCCAAGTAGGCCGGTGCCATGACACATGCCGGGCACGCATGTCTAGTTTATAAAAGTTCACTTTTGTTCATTTCACTCAACAAGAACTGAGTGTGATTGACTAGTTAGTTGCCAGGTAACGACCAAAGTGGAGTACTCTGTTCATTCAAGATGATTGACAGCAACATATTAAACATTAATGTTAATTGCACAACTCACAGGCAGCTAGGGATCAGTGATAGTCCTCTAGCTGTGCAGTATACAGTATAAATTAATACACATAAATTGTTGAGTGCATGTCAGCTTGGCTGAGCCTCAGTGTTACGTGACCAAAGCGGTAAACAGAAAATTTGCGTACTTCTACACCCGACGAGAATACGAATGAAATGTGGGGGTTACATTAACATAAGAAAATCTAGACAGTATGCATCGCAAGACAGATACTGATTGATGGGACCACATTCTGATGAAGACGTTCTGTGTTGAAACATTAATCTATAATAAAGCCTTGACTGGGAGCTTTACATTACAGTGTGCAGACTTCTATTTTTGATATTGACATGTACCACATTAACCCTGACATGGTTAATTTTTTCAAAAAGGTTCATATATAAAAATATATATATATTAAATATATAAATATATAAATAATATTTTTAATATTGAAATATCAGACCTACCAGATCACAACGTTGTTAGCTGAAATATACCTGTAGATCTAGCCTGGGTTCCAGCCCGATTTGCTGCGTTCCGCGGGTCTGAAATGGCACTTGACTTTCAGATCAGCTGAACGCAACGAACAAGGCTGGAATCCAGGCTACTGTAGATCTGCTATTTTCTCTAATCTAAGTATATAGAGTGTAAGTGTTCATTCATACTGTCATGTCCCCACAATCCAAAGAGCAACACATGCCACATTTGCCACGGGGTGGAGGATGTGAAAGTGTGTGCACCGAGGAAGGTAGAGGCCACCGGGGCCAGTATTACGTTTTAAATATTTGAATGAGGTCACTAACCTTTTTGAGGGGCGAGCTTTTGTGTGTGTCCAAACTTTGTCCTACACAAACATTAAATTAGCATTGACAATGAATGGAGAATTTTATGTCATAGTGTCTGAGCAAATGGACATAGTGTCTATTTTACACCATGATGATGTATGATGATATAAGAGCGCCCTTCACTTCACACGGGTGTGATTTTTCTGTTTTAATAGAAATATTCAAGACACAAGATATTCAAGACACGCTCCATATATGGCCAGTACAGAATTCATTCCATATTTTGATCTGACCTCATCAAACCCTTGGATATATATATGGAGCTGACCTGTTCTGACATTCTATTATCTGACCTCATGGAGGGAGGCCGGCTCGTCAGCCGGGGATTTGAACACCCCTGGTTGGGGGGAGACAGCCACATGAGTCACTACATTGGGATTACTTTAAGGATCATTTATTTTTAGTTTGATTCATATATTCTGTAAACATTCATAATTTCCTCAATTAATTCAATAGATTTATTATTCTATTTTGTAAATAAATACTCGCATTGTAACCTGGTTTCCTCCTCCTTTCAAAACGGTACTATACTCCAATTACCCCTAGACATTATTGGGTTGTAACATCCAATAATGCCCAAATAGTTTGCTTTATTTTGGATTTGTATTTTTATCCACATCGTTATAGATAGATAGATAGATAGATAGATAGATAGATAGATAGATAGATAGATACTGAACTAACTGACCGGAAATGTAGTAGTAGGCCTACAATGTCAGTGGTTTATTTTATTTTTTAAACTCAATGTTCTTAAGAGCTGGCCTCAAGAGGACCAAATACTCCATGAACACAGAACAGAGAAGACGTATTTGTCTTCCCTTGTCATTTTATGAAAAACCCTGGCTCATAAAGAAAAGGACACGACGTGATACGGGAAGCACAATGACATATTGCAGTACGCCTACTGAAGCCGCAAAGCTCAGCTTTTAAAAACATGAGGAACGAGATTGTTTCCCCATCTCTCACTGTCTCACTCTTTTCCCTCCCAACGCTGGCATTGAGAGAAAAGAAAATCATGGCTTTGTTTTGTTTTCATCTCCATTTATCTTTTTTCCTTTCTCAGTCAGTTTAGGCACCTTCCTTTAATCTTTTTTCTACCTCCTTACCACTCTGCCATGCCACATATTTCCGTGATGGTTGGATGTACACTTCGAAAATTTTCAATGAACACAAGATGTCACTTTGAGTAACGAGCACCTCCAGCTTAATGCCAAAATACAATAAATATTTTGATGGGAAGGGAAGGGTTCAATGTAATCTCTCCTTCCCTGGGTTGGCTCCTTTGTGTTTAACCGTCTCTAGGGGCATACGTTGGTTAGACATTAAGTATATCTGAAATCAGCGTCTCTATACTGTGAACGGCGTTGAGGAGCAGACAGGCAAAATAAGTCACGGCAAAGCAGTTCTCCAGTCTTTTAGTTGAGTCAAGTTTTTAATAACCAAAAGACACTCAGGTACAAGGCGGTCATGGGAAAAACCCCACGATAGATGGAGTCACAGCATCTACTCGTTTGAATCAGCAGATAAATGTGAGCACACTGATAAATACAAAGCATACAGTAGGTTTTTAATACGGATGAAAGTTTAAAGTTCCCTCCCTCCTGAGAGGATGGGTCTAGCAAAATGTCCCTACTTACTAGCCAATCGGCGAGCAGGATCTATTTTGAGTAACACGCAGTGTTTCAATGAGACCTAGCAACAGATGAAACATGTAACTACATATTACCAATAAGACAAATGAAATATATGTACTATATAAAATATACAGAACATTGTTCAACACATGTAATGAAAGGTGAAAGGTACAATGTATTCTTAACTCTAATTGATGGTTATTGGCACAGATTAGTATTCATGACAGACACGTCTCTTGGTGAGCAGAAGAGAGCTCGACCCAAAGGTTGAGCCCAGTTGCTATAGGATGCAGCGGAGTCAAAATATACGATTTTAGTCGATTAAATCTACAGTTGATTTAGTCGAACAACATGTATTTTGGCGGGCCCTGGTGCAGTCGTAATGACTGTTTTTACATTTGCTGATAATAGCCGATCTACAAGCCCACAACTCATCGCAGCGCGATGCGTTGTGGGCTTGTAGATCTGCTGTTTTCAGCATGCAACTAATTGTAAAATGGCTTATACTGGATCTCTTGTCCACTAGTCCCTTCCTAACATTTTAGTCTAGTTTTTTATTTGTTAGCGAACTTGTCAGTATATTTAGTCTTAGTCATCATAGCTTAGTTTTTAATTAGTTTCCATTTAGTTTTCGTCAGTGGAAAAAGGTAGTCGAACAATTTTCGTCTTAGTTTTAGTCGACAAAATCAACACTGACTGAAACGGACCAGTGGATAATCGGACCTGTCCGACCTTCTGTTCCCAGAAAGTGTTTTTGGTGAAAACAAGCTATATTCAACCTGCCAATAATTAAAGAACGGAAGATCGAGGTGACACTTTTCCCCAGACATGCTTGAGTTAATTTGTAAACAGACAAACAGAACAGGGTGAATAACCTCTGTCAAACTCTGTTGAAGGTGGCAGTAAACAAACTGATTACAAAACGCTGCAGACAGGATAATAATCATGAGGAAATGGAATGTGTCCTTGGATGAACATTCTAGATACCTGCCCATGTCACGTTAAGGTTTTTAGATTTGCTTAATGATAATTACATTTTTGATGTTTAATTTAGGCTACGTCATATTTGGCTTAAATGTAACCTAATTTATCCATGCATTGTCAATGGCAAATATTGAGGTGTGGGGACAAAAGCTCTATATATTCCGTCTTCAATATTCTGAATACGTACGTTATCCTCAATACTTTGCTCAGCCATACAAATCATCTCAATTCAGTGCTCAGCCAATCAAATCATCGCGCAAACACACAAAGCTGGGCATAGGAGGGACTCAAAACAATATGTTTTTATCACAATGATCTTGGCTTTTATTGTTTCACTATTACTACAATCTGTACCTCGCCTGTGTTTGAACCTTGTTGCTGTTGCGGCTTCAGTGTATGACACCTGAATGTCCCTTCGGGATCAATAACTGTTTATCTTATCTACTCCTCTGCGCTGTCCCAGGACTCACTGACCGCCACCAGAACGACATAACGTTGCACACAAAGACAGACAAACACACGCACATGAGCACATAAAGAGCAGACACACACACACACACACACTATAACACACAAAGCTGGCGAACACACACAGAGGTGTCAACGTGACACTTCCCATAGCTTTTTAGATTGTGCCTGTAAAAGGGAACGTGTTGACACAGTAACACAGCTGACAAACATTGAGACAACCAGCCAGTTAATTAGCGGCTACGTTTCTAGCTCTCCGTCGAGGAACAACACCTGCTTGGAAGAAGGGGGTGCGGGTGTGTATACCGGGGGTGTTGGTGGTTTGTGCAAATGGCAGGGCGGTGGAATTGTGTGAACTCAATGTCACGATGTGTCACCCATTTTGAGTGTGAAAGTGTGTTTGGTGTGGTTTGACAAAAAATTTATTTAAAGCCTAGACACCGTAATCCAAATTAGAATTTGAAGCTTGCTCAAAATTAAGATGATAGTGGCTATGGCTATTATGAACAGAAACATGAACATGAAATAAAGTGAGAGGAATATGTTTTATTATGCAATGTGTGTTGAGGGTTACCAGAAGATTTGTCGTTTTGTGTTGGAAATTACTGGATTGCGTTGGAAGGAAATATACTTTTATGAACTGAATAAGGGACAAAAGATCAAGGTTTGCTATGTTGTCTTCATTTGTAATCTGGAAGGCAATGCACCGATTGATTATTTGAATCAATTTGAATAGTTTGATTCATTTTCAATTGTATGAAATATCGCAATAACATTTCAAATCAACAGTTTTCATTTTGGTCTGCAAACAAGGGTTTTAATTAAAGTATAGTAAGGATCTTAATTTCTTTAAAAAAAACATGCTCATCAGGTAGCCTACTATTATTATACTAGGAGCTGTTGTATGATAGGGGGGTGGTTAGGGGAGGGGATGATATTGTGATGTCACAATATCACTGTCATTTCAATTGGGCCTTTTGAATCAAAAGGCTTTCAGCTTTCAGGAAGAAACCAAAAATACACGGGGATGACATATTTCAATATTCTAACCATGCACACCAAGACGTAATGTTTGTAACTCCATACAAAACAGGGGAAAAAAACAGAAAAAGTACAAAAATCATGTCACACAATCTTTAATATAGCTCAGACATACAATGTATGGTTCTAATTGTTAGGATATACCACACAGAGTATGGCATTCATTGACAAAAAGATAAAGTTAAATATGGAGATACAAGGTTTCTATACCCGACTGCATCAATCCGCTGGAGGAATTTAGCCAATAATGAGTGTGTCAAATGCTGCCGCTAACAATGCTGCAGAGGCGATTGCATTTTAATGTCATCCCAGTTAATTCCCTGCTGTAGGTATAAAAGTTATTTTCCCCATGTGTTAAAATGAGAAACCTTGCAAATTGGCAGCGTAAATCAGTTAGCGCCGTTAAAAGCTCCTGACAACCAGGCTGTCATTTAGCAGAACTCACACTGCAGCAGTGATGTAACGAACTTACTTCTACTCCAACTCAGAGGCAAATATTCTACTTTTACTCCACTAAATGTATTTGAAATAGCTAGGCTGAATGAAAGTACTAGTTACTTTTTAGATTTGGATTATTATTACTATAGAGAGCATGAGAGATGGAGCGGTTTCATACTGATTTGTTTGAGGGACTGTGGAGTGTCGGCATGATTAAAGGGAATAACCATCTTTTCATAACAGACATCCACAGGCACTTTGTTTTCTCCAGAGCATTTTGTTTACTCACACCACCGAGACAGAAATAGGCCTATAGTGTTTGTTTGTGGGAGTTTCTCCGCAATTGGTATAGATGCACAGATCAGAGGGAGAGACAATAACAATCATTCTAAGTCATTAAAATAAAAAACTAACAAAACAAAAACCAAATACAGTACGATCAAGGTTTCTGCTCTGACAGCAACATACTTATGCATACTGGCATAAGAGCTTGTTACTGTTATGAGTTTAATTTTATTGAAGTTGGAGAGTGTCGCGGGGCTAATTCATTAACGCCAGGCAGCACTGTTTATTCAAAAGATCTTGTAGAAGAGCTTGCATCCCGACAAATATCACGGCTCCCAGTGGTGTTTTTTAGTTTGTTTTTTTTTCTTACTAAAAATGTTTCAATACTGCAATGTAGAAATACTTTGCTATTAGTAAAAGTCTGTAATACTTGTAATATAATATATAAGTAGCCTTGCCGAGCCATGAGGCCCATAGGGCAGGAGCCTATCTCCTGTTTCTGTAGCGTGAAGCAGCTTGACGTACAAGTACACCCCCTGGACATGACGCTAAACTTTCAACCGGGTGTCTCTAGGTTCAAACTGTCCACAAATGCGTGCATTGTGATGGGAATGATATAGATAGAGCATACCATAGCAGTTGTTTTTCTCAAATGTTTTCATGACCCCCAAACTGATGTATTTAGCATTGGATTGCTGATAGGTATTTTTCTTTTGTAGATCTGTTATTTTGGTGGATGACGGTTTGCATGTGATCTATGACTCAGTGTCCCCTATGGTCTTGCAGAATCATGGATTATGAATTGCCCTGTGACTGACATTTGATGTCAGGCTGTCCCACTGACTTTAAAATAGTATGGTTCTGAGTTTCGATAGTAAAACTTCTCCCCTAGCCAGCGTTGTTAGATAAGAATTGTTTTGTTTCTGTTGGCCATAACACCCAGCCTCTGTGTTTTTGCCCTTGAAAGTTAGTATTCGCTCTAACAGACTGGTAAACTGCACTCAATGACGTTCTGCCCTGTCACCCGGTTCCACTAACTGATATTCATATCATAATATGATAAACATAATATGTTTTTTGACCTTGTTGTTTAAGTCTAAGTTCTGCTTGTCTGAGTTCTCTTCATTGTGTCCGTCAATTCATTCTAAGGTATTTTAAAGTCAGTGGGACAGCCTGACATCAAATGTCAGTCACAGGGCAATTCATAATCCATGATTCTGCAAGACCATAGGGGACACTGAGTCATAGATCACATGAAAACCGTCATCCACCAAAATAACAGATCTACAAAAGAAAAATACCTATCAATTGCTAGCTGAGGTTGTCAACATGACTGGAGCTTCGATTTCCCGTGCACCCGCGACCAATCAATCCATTTCTTTCAATTGCTTTTATCTCCAATTGCGGGAAGGAACAGATATTCCGGGAGACCGGAAGTGATATGCGACCACACACACACACACACACACACACACACACACACACACACACACACACACACACACACACACACACACACACACACACACACACACACACACACACACACACACACACACACACACACACACACACACACACACACACACACACACACACACACACACACAATAACATCCGGTTTTTGTCTCTTCAAAATAAGGGTTGAACGTCAATTAATTAATTAATGCTGGCGGGGAATGTATTAAGTTGTTCAACTATGATAGCAGTGAGCTGCTATTGTGTACTGTATTATTGTGTTAAAGTGGTTAAACTGGTGTTGATAGTTATAAATTAAATAATATGGGACACATGGCGGTGCTTGGACCCCATTCCGAGAAGCGCTGACTCGGAGTGTCCTGTGAGAGGGAGGTCTGGGAGGAGTAGAAAAGAGCTCGATATGGAGTGGGTTAGAAGATAATAAAATGGAAGAGGGGAGGTAAGGGGGAGCCACAGGAGGATGAGGACCGTCATGAAGAAAGTACGAAATGGAATGGAGAAAGAAAGGAAAGAGGCGTCGATACAACATAGGACTTTTGTTCTATTGTCAGATTTAGCTTGTGTTGTATCCCCCAACCCAAGCCATCTGCTGCGCTCTCATTATCACACGATTGTCAACATCGCAGTGAGACAGGCAACGTGCCCATCACATATGGCACACTGTGGCTTATGTGTTCCTTCCCGCGTCTTATTACGCCCCTGCGTGTTCACATCTTAAAGACGCCAGATTCGGCAAGAGTAACAGCGGAAGACGAAGGTTCTATGGTAATCCCTCAGAGAAAGACAGGAGAAGGAGACCAAAGAGAAGAAATTAATGAGATTACAAGAAAATGATGAAATTCATGAAAAGGGGAGTAAGAGTGTGGGGAGAAAGAGTTTCCCCAGTTGGACATAGAGCGTGGAAGGAACACGTTATTCCAACCAGTTCCTTTCCCCGTCACAAGGCGCTATAATCTATAACTCCACACAGAAAGGCCCTTTTACCAACCCCACATAAGGTTGATGACGGAGGAGAAAGAATTTTAGCGCAGATCTTAATTTGGCTATAAAGTTTGTTCTTATATACTATATAGATAGGCTGTTAAACCAGGCTACAGTATGCTACAGTACAACAGACGTATAAAAAAAGAGACAAGATCTGACTGCTAGCACCAGACGATATAAGACGGCGTAAGGAGTATGCTGCTGTAATATGAGGCGACAGCGCTACCGACCGTGCCACTACGGAGAGGAAGTCTTTTGTCAAAAGATGGGCAACAGGAGGGCTTGGCATACCAAAAATTGACAGAGGGAGGAAATAAAGTAAAATAAAATAAAATAGTTCAACAGCTTTTGAACCGACATTGATCGAGCTGTAATTGCTTTCCAGCAGATAAAGAATTCAGACAAACGTGATGAAGAAACTGAGGCACGTAGCCATTCACCGGCTGCCCACAAACATCCAAAACAATTAGCCTCTGTTGCAGACTGTCATGGCAGCACAGCGCAGAGAGGGTTTGAACTTTGAAGTATTGATGTGGGAAGCGATGTACTGCCTCCTCTCACATCTCCTGGGTGTGCAGTGAGGCAGATAGGCCTTCTTCCAGGCAGAGGGTCCGGGTCGGCTATTCCCACTCAATGACACCTTTCTCTCACACTCAAATATGCATGATACCATATCATAAATGGGCAACTGGCGGCTTGGGGGACACATGCATACGACCCCCACCTTCACTTAATGCGCCCCAAGGGGAAATATCAGAATACTGGCATATTATTGATTTCAGCTGTTACAAACATGCAAATGTAACCCTTGTTCACCTGTAACTTATATCTATATCATCAATATCTGGGGTTCTATTAAGTTCTCCTATAGGTTCAATAAGGAGATTGGTAGCTGGGGGCGAACTCGTAAGAAATCACCAATATTTGGCTTTTGATGACTAATTTATGAATTTTGGTGTGGTGTTACAGTAGGTACGGGTATAAAGTTTTCAAAAAGCTGCCTAGTGGTCTGTTTGCACAGACTCAAATATTAGATACATGTAGGTAATTTATAAAAGAGATTTTTCAATGGATTCTGTTACTATAGAGGGTATGCGCGTGACATCATCATCAAACCCGGAAGTTATGCAGGAATTGCCTACTAAGTGGCAAAAAACTACTTTCTGGCCTTGACAGCCCGTACATCCAAACAGAAAAGTCCTATCTGATAAACTCACTTCGCATGTTGCTTTGCCACTCGATGTGCCATTCACTTTAAGCATGCGCACCCTCTATTAGGTGTGCTAAATAACATATAAACTGGGATTTAATATGTATAAAATCATATAAATGATGCACTTGGTAACTAGGCTACTTTTTTTATGTTGGCATGGTGTTAGGTATGGACATAAGATTTACAAAAACCATTGCAAACTAATTTTGCTCGCTTGCAATATAGTTACAACAAAAATACTAATAAATATAACTGCAAACAGCGATAACAGGGGCCAAGCAATAAGACAAATCACACCTGTTGAGCACACTTGTGCTTTTAAAAATAATTAAAAAATGAGTTTAGGGATGGCGTAAGATATAGCCCTATAGCGGTAGTCGAGTGCTCCATTTATCTGAGAAGCTCGAGCACGCACATGTCATCATGCTCATGCATTACGATGTGTGAAATATCACAGACATGATTAGCATGCACACTTTGACTGGCTCCCATTCAACACAGCCTAGTGTGGGGCCATGCAGTGCATTCTGGGATAAGCAGCGGTTGTAGCCTATAGCTATACTACCTGGTGCTTTGAGCAAATTAAGTTGAGACAGCTTCATTTGCTGGCCTGCCAGGAACATGACACATGCACTGTCAGTATCATTTGGACCAGCGGCGCACCATAGCTGTTTATTTTAAAGCCTGATATATACTTGGATCTACAAGCTTGGAGATCGGCTGCTTTCGATGCATAGCAAAGTATAAATGATAAATCAGGTGTAATGACGTTACGTCTGGAGTGCATTACCTTCATCCCTGGCCGCCGAGCGCATAGGGACCACACCCACATATAAATGGAATGGCATGCGGCAGCGGGCATACTTCATTATTCTGTGGTAACAGAGTGAATAAATACGAGGTTGATAGCACATGTGGAGACATACTATCTCCACCCTGGCACGCCATGCACATAAATCACCACCGTGCTCATAGCGTTTTTCATTACCGTCCTCATACTTTATCTGCAGAGTGGTGCATGGCTATATGTTGATGCATTTGATTTGCCGACACACTGTACATGCATATTACATCCAATGTTCTGTGTCGACGTGCAATCAGGCAGAATGCATGTGGCGGGCGGCTTGCAAGGTTTATATGGCCCGACAACAGACTAGACACATTTTCTATCTATGGTCTGTTTGACTGTCCGAAGGGAGATTCACACGCCCACGCTATTGTTGTTTATTATTCTCCAAGGGTAATGTGTTGGGTGGAATGGGTGTATCGATTCAAGTGTTTTATGTTACCGAGTGTCAACATGTTACTGTATGATCTATAGTGTATAAAATTTGGGGAGCTACTATCAATGGTGGTTGGTAATAACGTACATTTACTTGAGTTATATACTTCTGTTCTTTACCTTATGCTTAAGTAAATGTTTAGAGTATGCGTGCGTGTGCTCGCACATGCTTGTGTGTTCTATTTAATAGAAAGGGACCCCAGGATCCAAACTTAAAAATAAAAAAATCTTTATGAATTAACTTCTTAAGCCATATTCCCCAAATAGTGAAAATAGCTGATCTACAAGCTCCCAACATGTTGCACTGCGATGGGTCATTGGTAGGAAGGTTTCTGAACTCTCCGTGACTACAGCCCTCCTCTGAGTGCATAGATCGTGCCATACATATATGCCTTATAATGAGCATTAGTGAGGACTAATTATACTGTATGAATATAGGTTGAAGTTGTGGGTGAAATTGTCATTTGCGGTTCTATTTGGGGCAAACATAGCCATAATGCTATTGTGTATGTTGGATCGCTGGAAAGGCTTTGCTACACTAAAAGGAACAAAACCTTAAGCAGTATCAATAACACCTGTAAAGTATAATTACACAACAATTTATGTCGATATGGCTACCATTGAAAAGGTCTTTAAATTAAACCATATTATACGAATCTTAAAAGCCTGTTTAGACCACAAAGGCAGTTCATTCCAAAGAAAAAACCTGTATAAGTAAAGGTACAGTAGCCGGAATTCTTAGGGGGGTTTTTTGTGTGCAGCTGAAATTCGAAAAACAACGCAACTAATCAATGTTTCTTTTTACTTTAATCACCCACTCACTGACAACAAAAGCAATGCAAATATGTCTGTGCATTTGCATTGTGGTAACAGCAACGAGTAAAACACGTGCTACAACAAGTAGGCTATTTTGCTTCAGTTGAAACAGGTGCAGAGTTTTGCATTGACAAAAGCCATTGGTCTGCTGCCTGCTGTTGTTGGAACACACAGGTGCTGAATGGTGATGCTTTCTTTCCACATCATCGAGCACCACAACCGATCATTGTTTGAATGTCACACCTTATCTAAACATTATTTATTGCTAACCAGGTGCAGTTCTTCACAGCCTCTGTGCACCCTTTTTAGGTGTGTGCGCGGCTGCGCGCGCGTGAGCGTGGTAGCAAATACTGCCACATTTTCGCTCCTTGAGGTTGCCCCTGCAATGTATCAAGTATGGCAAATATATGACAATACTCTTGTTGGCAGGTGTAAAACAAGCAATACAGTGGATGGATGAGCTATAGGCCAGGGAATGGCTAGAGAGTTACATCATTTTGGAGGATGTGCTGTCATGAAGAAAGTCACTGTCTGAATAAGGGAGTTCTTGGTGAACACCCAACTCAGAGATCTGAGAGACTCTCCTGGCATCCAAAACGTGAGATCGCTTTAAACCTCTGTTCATTGTGCATGAGAATAGTTGCTTTCAGAAGAACATTGATAAAAAAAAATTGTTCAAAATTGATGTTTACTTGGCAATGTCATATTCAGTCAACTGCAAGGATGTTCAATAATGACTTCACTCTCCTAAACGGGTTGCAGGGCACTGAGAGTTAAGATGAATGCAACGCTGGAAAATGGCCTCAACTCCTCTATTCCCTTCATATCGTCAGAAGACAAGTCACTAAAAATGGTATTCTCTTTCAACCTCATCCTGTGGTTACCGACCAACAGCTATGTCCTATGGCTCATACTGAGTGGAGCTGGTGGGACGATAGCATCAGAGTTATTTTCTCTCAACCTGACTGCATCTGGTATCATCTCTTCTCTGGCCTCTGTCTTTTACTTTGCATGGATCTTCTCACATGACGTTATTTGTGATATGGTTTTTGACATTGTTGGCGTTTTGCTCCTCTACTCCTTTCCATCATTCCAGTGCTGTATATGTGTGGAGCGTTACATGGCGGTAGTGCATCCCGTGGTATATCTCAGGTACAAATCTCTGCGATACAGGTTGGCCTGTTGCTGTGTTGTCTGGCTGATGGTGCTTGTATTGATCTTGGGATACATAGTTGACGTATTGTCAGCGACAGTGTCGTCCTATATCTTTCTGGGTTTTTACATTGCGGTCATTTCTGTGATGTCTTTCTGCTGCCTCTCGGTTCTCAGAGCTCTGAAACAGCCTGGACCAGGAGAAGGACAGAGGGACAGTGGGGAGGGTAACGACATGAAGAGAAGGGCTTTTAAAATTATTCTGTTCATCTTGGTAGCAGTGTTAGTGAGCTATGTTCCCTATGTTCTAACTGTAGGACTGCAATTTTGTGTCAGCCTAGCACACACTCACATTGCTGTTCAAGTCACATATTCAATATTCACAATGTCAGGGTTGGTTCACCCTTTGCTCTACATCAGGGTTCCCCAATTCATTTTCCTCAAGGGCCATATTTTGACTAGCATACCAGGCTGAAAAGGATGCCCAGTTTGACATGCATAGGCTACTGACCCCCATTTAATGCCATTTATATCTGGGACCCTTAAAAAAAAAAAAAAAAAAAAAAACATTTTATTTTTATTTATTTTTAATTCTTTCATGGGCCACAAGGGGGCGCTCTGTGGGCCGCAAATGGCCCGCGGGCCGCCTATTGGGGTACCCTGCTCTACATCCACAGGGTTGGAAAACTGCCATGCTTCAAGAAGCTCTGAGAGCAGGATAGATCTCTTACAAGATGTGTGCAACAATGATGATGAACTTTATTTATAAAGAACTTTTAAATCTTACACATATGACATTGTGCATCATATGCATTTTTATAGGTTTCATTACTAGACTTTATTTAAGGGTTAGGGTCGAGTTTGGGATCTGGGAAGTTGAGTAAATTGATGTTTACTATTTGTACTGTATATATGATGGTGATGGAACTTGGAGCATTAATAAAAATCTAAAATATTATGTATGTACAGTATAGTAAGTGTATTGTCTGAATACATATACACCATGCACTATATTTCACCACAACTGCTGTAATAAAACAAATATAACAGTCCGCTGCCATAAGCTGGAGGTCCGCAATCACGATCCATACAGCTTGCGAGACCATAAATCCAGATGTGAAGTTACTAACATAAATTGATGGGACATGAATGGATACATATTATGTAACCCAGTCGGCAGACTAAAATGCAGTATAGGTTTCTGGAAACCACTGATACTTTTGTAGATATTTGCAACATAATGGTTTTAAAGATGCAGTGAGTCGTATCTGTATCGCGGTATTTTTTTCTTTTTCTGGGGATGTATTTTAAGCATTGCAAAAGTGGAGGTGTCTGCTGCGAAGCTGAAATGGTCACTCCTCAAAGTGACTCTATACTCATAGCAGGTTTGATAACACTAATGCACTCCACCGGAGTTTGTTTAAGCTATCCATGTGATAAAATATACATTAACTGGAATAACTATGAAACAAAGTGGCAATTTTGAAAATGCGGATTTGGATGTGGAACTGTGGATGGAGGAGTAGGAGGAGGGAATGGGTAGGGAAGGGAATGTAGGCCTACATTATTTGGAGGATAGGCCTATGAACAATGTCAGCCTGAAGAAGGGAATTCACCAACAACACCCAACTTTGAGATCTAAGACACTCTGCAGGCATCCACAATGTGAGGTCACTTTTGGTGTTTTAACTAAGCATTATGTTATACTTTAGCTATTGAAGAATAGCAGATCTACAAGCTCATAGCGCGCCACAGAGTTGCACGCTACGAAGAAGACTTAATTCCGACGTCCGACGTCAGGCCTAAATGGGTTAAGCCAGAACAAACATTTCTCTGACACAATAGCATGTACTTTAAAGGCATACAATGTAAGTATAGTATGAACAAATATTCAAGTGGAATCGTAGGCAGTATGCTCATTGTTCAGCATAGTTAATTCTAATCAGTGCACACATTTCTTTATCTCATGTCTCAGTATCCTGCAGATGTCAAATTATTAGGTGAAATTAGTCAAACTGCAAATAAGCTCAACCCTAATGTTCTCCTATACATTTCATTGAACTTGATGACATTATTCCCATTTACTTCGAGGTAATTCAATAAAACATTAATTTTGTAAAGTGATTAGGCCTACGGTACAGTAGCCATGTCTTCTATAGTGTATATTTGTCTTCTATATAGAAGTGTCTATTTGTACTTCTCTAAATGTTTTGATGAATTGAACAAGGTGGACCCTCTTGTAAACAAGTGTAATGCTTCATTGGGTCGTCCACTCACAGTTAACAGTCTTTGTATTGAGTTTGTGCTTGAAATGTGATGTAATTCTGCAAAACCGTTAGTAAATATTTAAATCAATCAATTCTGATCTCACAAAACCAACCATTGGTTCGTGACATCAGTCAGTCATAAACACTTCTGTCATATAGTTCCAAATCACAAGTTTTCAATTCAGCAGACAAGTCATTGCAAGATCATCAACCACTGTGTCCTTTTTAATCATTTATCATGCCTTCAGCCAGTGCAAAGAAAGGTTACACGGTGTGGGATAAACAAATTATCTCCATATCGTTGTGGCCTGAGGTTATTCAACCAAGGGCCAGTGCTGATGCAACCTTCCGGAGGTTGGTTAAGGACTATTAAGATCATAAATGACCTATTTCCCTGGAATAACCATTAAAACAAATGGACATTATGAAAATGCTCTTGTTTGCATGTGTACAAGAAATACAGTGGATCGCGGAGGAGGGAAGGGAATTGGCTAAAAGAGGGAATAGTAGGAGTACGTTGTTTGGAGGATGTGCATGGTATGAAGAAAGTGACAGTCTGAAGAAGGAAATTCAGCAACAGCATCCAACTTCCATCCAGAACGTGAGATCGCTTTAGGTC
The DNA here is from genome assembly GCF_964188405.1 of Protomyctophum parallelum. Taxonomy (NCBI): domain Eukaryota; kingdom Metazoa; phylum Chordata; class Actinopteri; order Myctophiformes; family Myctophidae; genus Protomyctophum; species Protomyctophum parallelum. Next base: position 4,865,413 of record NC_139714.1, read on the forward strand.
TGTGTTTGTTGTTCATTAGTTCAATAGTTGTTTTCAGAAGAACGTTCTGTTTTTTCTGTTTTGTTTGCAGAAGACCTGATGCCATTGAAGTAATTTTGTATTTTAAAACACAATATACCAGAGCGGTAAAAAATGTTTATGCCAATGTTATATTCAGTCAACTGCACTCAAATCCAGCCATCAACATGTTTGGAGGATGTTATTTAATCACTGTTGCCTTGAATGATTACTTCTGGTTGCAGGGCATTGCGTATTAAGATGAATGAGACTGTGTGGAATGGCTCCAACTCGTCCACATCCCCAGATGACTACATGCTCCAGTCACTAGCAACTGCTATGGCCTCTCTCAACCTCGCCCTGAGTATACCGATCAACAGCTACGTCCTGTGGCTCATACTGAGTGGAGCTGGTGGGACGATAGCCTCGCAATTCTTCTCTCTCAACCTGACTTTATCTTGGAAAATCAATTCTCTGGCCTCCGTCTTTTACTTTACATGGATCTTCACACAGAACATTATTTTTGAAAAGCTTCGTTCCTTTGTTGTTGATTGTTTCATCTTCTCTGCTCCGTTGTTCCAGTGTTGCATCTGTGTGGAGCGTTACATAGCGGTGGTGCACCCTGTGGTGTTTCTCCGGTATAAACCCCTGAGGTACAGGGTGACCTGTTGCTGCGTTGCCTGGCTGATTGTGATTATGCTCGCTTCCTTTGGAAAAACCTTTGACGTTTTGTCAACAGTGCTGGTTTATATCTTTCTGGGTTTTTACATTGTGGTCATTTCTGTGATGTCTTTCTGCTGCCTCTCGGTTCTCAGAGCTCTGAAACAGCCTGGACCAGGAGAAGGACAGAGGGACAGTGGGGAGGGTAACGACATGAAGAGAAGGGCTTTTTAAATTATTCTGTTCATCTTGATAGCAGTGTTAGTGAGCTATGTTCCCTATGTTCTATCTGTAGGACTGCAATTTTGTGTCAGCCTAGCACAGCCTCGCATTGCTGTTCCAGTCACATATTCAATATTCACAATGTCAGGGTTTGTTCACCCTTTTCTCTACATCCACAGAGTTGGAAAACTGCCATGCTTCAAGAAGCTCTGAGAGCAGGATAGATCTCTTACAAGATGTGTGCAACAATCAGTGTTGGGGAAGTTACTTTTAAAAAGTAAGGAATTATAGTTATCGTTACTTATCTAAAAAAGTAATTTGTTACTTTACTTTACCTGTAAATTATGAAAGTAACTACTTTACTTTACTTTACTTTACTTTACTTTACTTTTCGCACAGTAAGAGAAAACACAACTCCCTCCTAACATTATGAAATGTAGTGGAACAATAAAACATGTTCAGGAATTTTGACAGGCATCTTTATTGTATAGCCTCAACTTGCCTTCAAAACAATTAACAAATGGTGCTGTCAGTGCAATATGAAGAAAATAAATAAAATAAAATAAAATGAGTACACTCTTCTTACACCGTAAAGTTATAAATAAAAATAAATAAGCACATTGAGATGCTTTTCACATTTTCAGTAAGGCTGCTGATTTGCAAATAATGCACAAGAGGTATTTAACAAAAAAAAACACAAATGGCTTAAGCCTTACACAATACTCCAAAACAAAAAGACACTCCAGCAGAAGGCACTAGTGGTGGTATAATGTATTCTCTCTCTCTCTCTGAGTCTGTACCCATCTCCAAATCTCCTCTCCTCTCCATCTGTTAATTTCTTCCTTCCTAGCTCTCAAACCAATGGTTGAATCTCATGAGGAGAAGCCTCTCAAACTTTTGATCTGATAGCCTGTTCCTCTTTGGAGATAAAATCAGGCTACCCAGGCTAAAGAGTCTTTCTACTGGGGCACTGGATGGAGTGGCTGCATTATATCTAAGAGATATTTGGGTCGCAAGTACTCAAAATAGTGTTTAAATTTCCAACTCCCAAAGCAACCGATCTCACCGCATTTGCCATTTTAGCGTGTGGTACTGTATTATGATTTCCGTTCTACCGGCGATTTATGTATGTGTTACAAGGGTTCGTGTGTCTGTGAATAAATATGTTACTGTTTACAAAACCCAGTAAGCCCGCCCACCCTGTAGACTGTCTCTGATTGGCTTACCCTGAAATCTGTCCCTACGTTAGCCAATCAATGACCTCTTCTGCGACGTGCTTTTATCAAGTTAGGGTGTAAGCCATGTGGGCTGACTCAGGCTAGTATGAGAGGCAGCACAAACGAAACTGTCAACACAGAGTGCTCTCTCTCTCTGCACTGCAGTCAGCAGCACAGCGCATGATGTATGATAGACTCACGGAACTGCGAGACTTTTCACTGATCACATAAGTTGACATAACGCCATAACGCGGGTAACGCTCGCACAATAACTATAAGGCCGTTATGGAATGGGGAAATGTAAAGCGTTAGGTTACAAGTTACTGCAAATAGTAATTACGTTATGTAACGTAACGCATGTAAGGGCGTTAGTCACAACACTGGCAACAATGAGGATGAACTTTATTTATAAATAACTTTTAAATCTTACACATATGACGTTGTGCATCATAATATGCATTTTTATAGGTTTCATTACTTGACTTTATTTAAGGGTTAGGGTCGAGTTTGGGATCTGGGAAGTTGAGTAAATTGATGTTTAACATTTGTACTGTATATATGATGGTGATGGAACTTGGAGCATTAGTGACAAATAAAAATCTAAAATATTATGTATGTACAGTATAGTAAGTGTATTGTCTGAATACATATACACCATGCACTATATTTCACCACAACTGCTGTAATAAAACAAATATAACAGTCCGCTGCCATAAGCTGGAGTTCCGCAATCATGATCCATACAGCTTGCGAGACCATAAATCAAGATGTGAAGTTACTAACATAAATTGATGGGACATGAATGGATACGTATTACGTAACCCAGTCGGCAGACAAAAATGCAGTATAGGTTTCTGGAAACCACTGATACTTTTGTAGATATTTGCAACATAATGGTTTTAAAGATGCAGTCGTATCTGTATCGCGGTATTTTTTTCTTTTTCTGGGGATGTATTTTAAGCATTGCAAAAGTGTGATATGGAGGTGTCTGCTGCGAAGCTGAAATGGCCACTCCTCAAAGTGACTCTATACTCATAGCAGGTTTGATAACACTAATGCACTCCACCAGAGTTTGTTTAAGCTATCCATGTGATAAAATATACATTAACTGGAATAACTATGAAACAAAGTGGCAATTTTGAAAATGCGGATTTGGATGTGGAACTGTGGATGGAGGAGTAGGAGGAGGGATTGGGTAGGGAAGGGAATGTAGGCCTACATTATTTGGAGGATAGGCCTATGAACAATGTCAGCCTGAAGAAGGGAATTCACCAACAACACCCAACTTTGAGATCTAAGACACCACAGGCATCCACAATGTGAGGTCACTTTTGGTGTTTTAACTAAGCATTATGTTATACTTTAGCTATTGAAGAATAGCAGATCTACAAGCTCATAGCGCGCCACAGAGTGGCACGCTACGAAGAAGACTTAATTCCGACGTCCGACGTCAGGCCTAAATGGGTTAAGCCAGAACAAACATTTCTCTGACACAATAGCATGTACTTTAAAGGCATACAATGTAAGTATAGTATGAACAAATATTCAAGTGGAATCGTAGGCAGTATGCTCATTGTTCAGCATAGTTAATTCTAATCAGTGCACACATTTCTTTATCTCATGTCTCAGTATCCTGCAGATGTCAAATTATTAGGTGAAATTAGTCAAACTGCAAATAAGCTCAACCCTAATTTTCTCCTATACATTCCATTGAACTTGATGACATTATTCCCATTTACTTCGAGGTAATTCAATAAAACATTAATTTTGTAAAGTGATTAGGCCTACGGTACAGTAGCCATGTCTTCTTTTATTTTTTTTAAGATATTTTTTTTGCGGCTTACGCCTTTTATTGATTTTTTAAGGGACAGATAGTAGGCTGACAGGAAACGGGAGAGAGATGGGGGGATGACATGCGGTAAAGGCCGTGTCGGGTTCGGGAGTCGAACCTGCGGCACACCGCGACTGGATCACCAGTCCGGTGCCCAGACCGTTACGCTATAGAAGTGTCTATTTGTACTTCTCTAAATGTTTTGATGAATTGAACAAGGTGGACCCTCTTGTAAACAAGTGTAATGCTTCATTGGGTCGTCCACTCACAGTTAACAGTCTTTGTATTGAGTTTGTGCTTGAAATGTGATGTAATTCTGCAAAACCGTTAGTAAATATTTCAATCAATCAATTCTGATCTCACAAAACCAACCATTGGTTCGTGACATCAGTCAGTCATAAACACTTCTGTCATATAGTTCCAAATCACAAGTTTTCAATTCAGCAGACAAGTCATTGCAAGATCATCAACCACTGTGTCCTTTTTAATCATTTATCATGCCTTCAGCCAGTGCAAAGAAAGGTTACACGGTGTGGGATAAACAAATTATCTCCATATCGTTGTGGCCTGAGGTTATTCAACCAAGGGCCAGTGCTGATGCAACCTTCCGGAGGTTGGTTAAGGACTATTAAGATCATAAATGACCTATTTCCATGGAATAACCATTAAAACAAATGGACATTATGAAAATGCTCTTGTTTGCATGTGTACAAGAAATACAGTGGATCGCGGAGGAGGGAAGGGAATTGGCTAAAAGAGGGAATAGTAGGAGTACGTTGTTTGGAGGATGTGCATGGTATGAAGAAAGTGACAGTCTGAAGAAGGAAATTCAGCAACAGCATCCAACTTCCATCCAGAACGTGAGATCGCTTTAGGTCTGTGTTTGTTGTTCATTAGTTCAATAGTTGTTTTCAGAAGAACGTTCTGTTTTTTCTGTTTTGTTTGCAGAAGACCTGATGCCATTGAAGTAATTTTGTATTTTAAAACACAATATACCAGAGCGGTAAAAAATGTTTATGCCAATGTTATATTCAGTCAACTGCACTCAAATCCAGCCATCAACATGTTTGGAGGATGTTATTTAATCACTGTTGCCTTGAATGATTACTTCTGGTTGCAGGGCATTGCGTATTAAGATGAATGAGACTGTGTGGAATGGCTCCAACTCGTCCACATCCCCAGATGACTACATGCTCCAGTCACTAGCAACTGCTATGGCCTCTCTCAACCTCGCCCTGAGTATACCGATCAACAGCTACGTCCTGTGGCTCATACTGAGTGGAGCTGGTGGGACGATAGCCTCGCAATTCTTCTCTCTCAACCTGACTTTATCTTGGAAAATCAATTCTCTGGCCTCCGTCTTTTACTTTACATGGATCTTCACACAGAACATTATTTTTGAAAAGCTTCGTTCCTTTGTTGTTGATTGTTTCATCTTCTCTGCTCCGTTGTTCCAGTGTTGCATCTGTGTGGAGCGTTACATAGCGGTGGTGCACCCTGTGGTGTTTCTCCGGTATAAACCCCTGAGGTACAGGGTGACCTGTTGCTGCGTTGCCTGGCTGATTGTGATTATGCTCGCTTCCTTTGGAAAAACCTTTGACGTTTTGTCAACAGTGCTGGTTTATATCTTTCTGGGTTTTTACATTGTGGTCATTTCTGTGATGTCTTTCTGCTGTGTCTCGGTTCTCAGAGCTCTGAAACAGCCTGGACCAGGAGAAGGACAGAGGGACAGTGGGGAGGGTAACGACATGAAGAGAAGGGCTTTTAAAATCATTCTGTTCATCTTGGTAGCAGTGTTAGTGAGCTATGTTCCCTATGTTCTAACTGTAGGACTGCAATTTTGTGTCAGCCTAGCACAGCCTCGCATTGCTGTTCCAGTCACATATTCAATATTCACAATGTCAGGGTTTGTTCACCCTTTTCTCTACATCCACAGAGTTGGAAAACTGCCATGCTTCAAGAAGCTCTGAGAGCAGGATAGATCTCTTACAAGATGTGTGCAACAATGATGATGAACTTTATTTATAAAGAACTTTTCAATCTTACACATATGACATTGTGCATCATAATATGCATTTTTATAGGTTTCATTACTTGACTTTATTTAAGGGTTAGGGTCGAGTTTGGGATCTGGGAAGTTGAGTAAATTGATGTTTAACATTTGTACTGTATATATGATGGTGATGGAACTTGGAGCATTAGTGACAAATAAAATTCTAAAATATTATGTATGTACAGTATAGTAAGTGAATTGTCTGAATACATATATACACCATGCACTATATTTCACCACAACTGCTATCATAAAACAAATATAACAGTCCACTGCCATAAGCTGGAGTTCCGCAATCACGATCCATACAGCTTGCGAGACCATAAATCAAGATGTGAAGTTACTAACATAAATTGATGGGACATGAATGGATACGTATTACGTAACCCAGTCGGCAGACTAAAATGCAGTATAGGTTTCTGGAAACCACTGATACTTTTGTAGATATTTGCAACATAATTGTTTTAAAGATGCAGTGAGTCGTATCTGTATCGCGGTAAGACTACGGTATTATTACGGTATAATTGCCATCATCACCTGGGTGGGTCAGTCGTGTAACTTTCCCCGACGTTAAGACATGTAAATGTTCAACAACACAGTCATGCAAAATAACACTGACAGCTATGGCGAAAGCTTGACATTGGACAAACCGCTGGGAAATGTATTAAAAAGCTAATATTTATTAGTTTTTATTTATTATCATTTTTGTTTTACCAAATGGGTTTTTCCATATTGTTAAAGAGCTGGAGAGATCCTTTGAAGGAATGGTTGTTATAAGAATACATGTTAGGGAAAGAAAAATGTGTACTTACACTACCTTTAATCACTGCTAGCGCTGTTGTAGCCAAAATGTGGTGTAACACACCACATTTTGAGAATGTGATAGATACCTGTATACATGTAGCCTATGAATTATCCAATAATGCTGGACAAAGTACCACACACACACACACACACACACACACACACACACACACACACACACACACACACACACACACACACACACACACACACACACACACACACACACACACACACACACACACACACACACACACACACACACACACACGTTAACTTTAAAGTACTGCGGACAAATCTGCCACAGCTAAAAACAAAATGGCTATGGGTAGATTGGTCTGGTACTCCTTGGTAATTACATTTCACTCACCCCAGACTTGTGGATGTACAATCAGTGCCCACTATTCAAAGTGGCACATTTAGTGATATTATTATGGCCATGCCAGGCTGAATAAAGGCTACATGGGTGTGGGATAAACAAAGTATCACTGCGTGGAATCGTGGATATTTCCTGAGGTTAGCCAACCAAGGGCTGGTGCTGATGCAACACTTCCTGAGGTTGGTCCATGTTGGTTAGACCACTGTCCATGTAGTAAAATATAGAATTCCCCTGGAATAACCATCAATGTGGCAAGTATGTAAATATCCATGTGAACAGGTGTACAACAAGCAATACAATGGATGGAGGAGGAGGGAAAGGAATGACTAGAGGATGAACAGGGAGAGTACATCATTTGGAGGATGTGCTATCGGGAAGAAAGTCACTCTCTGAAGAAGGGAATTCACCAAAACCTCAACTCAACACCCAGCTGACAACTCAGACACTCATTCCTCATCCAATAGAATAATATTGTTTTCAGAAGAACATTGAAAAATCGTTGCAAACGGTTAGTCGTGTGACTCGTGTCATTGTTATATTCAGTCAACTCATTTATATTCAGTCACTTTTGTGATGACATAACTCTTCTAAACTGGTTGCAGGGCAACAATTGTTAAAATGAATGGGACACTGGAAAATGGCTTCAACTCGTCCACATCCTCAGAAGACCACTTCCATCAGTCACTACAAAGTAACCCAGCCTCTATCAGACTCACCCTGGGGGAACCAATCAACGGCTATGTCCTGTGGCTCATACGGAGTGGAGCTGGTGGCACCATAGCATCAGAGTTATTTTCACTCAACCCGACTGTATCTGAGATAATAACTTTCCTGGCTTCGGTTTTTATCTTTGCACGGAACTTCACACATACCACAACATTTTTAACACGCTTGTTAACTTTGATATAAGTTTTTTCCTCACCAGTGTTCCATCGTTCCAGTGCTGTATATGTGTGGAGCGTTACATGGCGGTAGTGCGTCCCGTGGTATATCTCAGGTGCAAACCTCTGCGGTACAGGTTGGCCTGTTGCTGTGTTGTGTGGCTGATGGTGCTTGGACTCATTGGAAGCATATTTCATTCTTGGTGGTCACCAGTGTTCACTCTGGTCGTTTACATTGTGTCTTGCTGCTGCTTCTCGGTTCTTCGAGCTCTGAAACAGCCTGGACCAGGAGAAGGACAGAGGGACAGTGGGGCGGGAAAAGACATGAAGAGAAGGGCTTTTAAAATTATTCTGATCATCTTGATAGCAATGCTAGTGAGCTATTTTCTCTATGTTCTAACTGTAGCACTGCACAATTGTTTCGACGCAGGAACCTTTCGCATTGCTATTGACATCACATATGCAATGGTCCTGGTGTCAGATTTTGTTCACCCTTTGCTCCACAATCACAGAGTTGGGAAACTGCCATGCTTCAAGAGGTTCTGAAAGTAGCAGACCCCTGTGTAATATTCTCTAAATATTCCACAGTGAGTCAAATAATCTATCTATCATCATTATCATTATTAAAATCTGACCAAAATTTTCCAGATAACGTAGGTCAGAATTTAGAAGGCGTTTTTAGAATCGGCCTCAGGTCTAAATGGGTTAATGTGAAATGATTGGTATAGTGAATATTCAGCCATGATCTCTTGGTTAAATCTAGACATGGGTTTGGTGTGTCTGGTTTATCTGGGAAGGGGTTAAAAACCCTGATTAAAAACGAATTTCTTTACCAAAGCACCCAATGGATGAATATCCACTGCTTAACATTCTTTTCACATTGGCCTATTGTAGCGGCACCAGGAGGCCACACTAACTCACCTGACCTGGCGGAGACCTGTGATCCGACAAGCACTTTCTAGTTTGAGTCCAATCGAGTTGTACTGCCTTTGGGTTGACCACCCACCCCACAGTTTCACCTTATGCAATAATGTCATATAATTGCATAATTACTGTATTATAAAGTATGAATTATGCTAGAATTTCTGTTTTGTAATTTTTTATAATTGCAGGCTTAGCCATTTCTTACTAAATTAGAAGTGACAGTGCCTTGAAAGCTCATGCCACCTGGTAAAGAACCAACACATGTATGTGTTTCCATCTGTGACTGTTCCCAAAATAGCAGTTTGCAATTCCATCTGCAGTCACTGGCCCATAGCTTGTTCGTGTGAACCCATTTCCTGAGTACGCGCACGCACGCACGCACGCACGCACGCACGCACGCACGCACTCACTTTCTATGTAAAATAGTCCATTGAAACACAGGAGCTGATTCGGCTTCTGTTTATTAAGTTTCTTCAACAATAAGTTCTATAACTGAAGTTCATATCCGTCAGGTTGGTTGGGGCACACACTTCAAATGTGCTGTGTTATTCAGTGTGGGTTTAAGAGATAAAGCATAGCTGTATCCTACAGGCGTGGGAATGAAGGATATTATATTGCAGCAACAGAGGCCACTAAGCACTTACTGAGCTGATATTGGATGCAAATGTAATAGTTGTGGTGACAATGATACAAGGCAACTCCCCAGGGGGCTCGTTTATAAAACTGTGTGTATTCCAAGTTTCTGCTCAAAAGAAGAAAATAATGGGAATTATAAAACCGTACACAAGCAGTTGTATGCAATTCTCCCGTTATGAAATCACAACCAACTTGAAAATGTGCACGCGTGCATGAGCTTAATATCTCGCCCCGTTAACTACCATATTATTATGTTGAAGCCCTTCTCCGCTCATATATTAAAGTCAATTCAACTCTGTCATTGTGCATCAGTGCGAGTGCATTCTTCACTATAACAACTATTTCAGTATTTCCACAAATTCTTCCATTGTGAACGGAGTTAAAGTAGCTATACAGTAGTACTCATCTTTCAGAAACTAAGTAGCAGTCAGGTCAATGACTTATTTCTATAGTAACAGTCTTCTTTGTAATGCCAGAAAATGAAACACCAAACAAACAGAAAAGCTGGGATACAGAAGGGAGGGGTGGTCCCTGTAGTTACACCATATCATAGTGGCTTACAGAAGTGAATTGGATTAAAGGAGAATTCCATGCTAGAATGCTTTCTTATCTTTCTTACCTTTCTTTGTAGTTGTTACGTCCCCATCAAAGAGGTCCAGGTGTTTTTTTGTGCAAAAACTCCTTATTGGCTATTTTCCCTACCATAAGCTCTCAATGAATTGCATTGAATGGGAATTGAATGGGGCTATGGGGTGTTATGCTAATTCGCTTATTTCCATCGAAAGAAGTAGTAAAGTGTGCCGCTTGGGATAATATTTACATTATGAAGAGAGGATATATACAAAGAAATTATAATTTTCAGCGATGGAAATAAGTGAATTAGCACAACACCCCATAGCCCCATTCATTTCCCATTCAATTCAATGCAATTCATTTAGGGTTTATGGTAGGGGAAATAGCCAATAAGGAGCTTTTTCACAAAATAACACCTGGACCTCTTTGGTGGGGACGTAACGACTACAAAGAAAGGTAAGAAAGCCTTTTAGTATGGAATTCTCCTTTAATGACACAACATCGTGACACGTTAATTCCCATAACTCCCCCTAGCCCGGCATGAAAGATCCCCCTGTCTCCACATAGTAACGGATCTGGACACCAAATATCTTGGACAAAAATATTGCCAATCGGCGGGCTGCGGCTGCGTTTGAATCTTCCACCCGCTACCGAGTTCCCCAACACCGAGTGTAAAATGTATTAAGTTTAAAAATGGCCAATATGTGTTGTTTTTTCCTTATTACTGTGGGAGAGTGCAATCATCCAATCCACTAAGCAACTCAAAGCAAGGGTTGAATACCAACCATTTTCCATTTTGGCAATTTGTTAGTTGATCACAGGCACTTTGAACACGCATAACTCATACCTCATTTGGCCAAAAGATATGGAACTTGTTTGCACGTGCCTTGACTCATGTGGAACATAATTATAGGTCACTTTGTATATGAAGAAAAAAAATATATATATAGCTGCAAGCAGCGATAAGAGGGAATGCAGCAATAAGAAAAAGTCCTATATTTACATCTAAAACCGCTTGGCCCGATTACCGCTTCTTGCAGCTACATTTCCTCTTGAGTTTATATGTAATTGTCCGTTTAACTTTAGGGGGATAATAGGCCTGTGTCTTTGTTGTAAGATCGCCTAACCAGTGGAACACCCAAAATCAAATCAAGTCATTTCTCTCAGAACATCCTCTTCCAGGCGGAGAGGAAAACATAGGGGGCTGTAGGTTGGAAAGACAGGAGAAAATCAAACGCTGAGATCAATGTCGTACTAATCTCATTGCCATTTAGACCAAAGTGGATTTCCATAGGAAGGTTGACCCCCACCATGCTCAGGCCTGGGGGGCCCCTTCCATGACCCCTTCCAATCGTTCAAGCCCATGGCCTCACTCGATATGAACTAAAGGCCAGGCCGGTGTTTATAAGGGAGCTAATTAACTTAGTCTCTAGCTCTACACTGAGAAGCAGCCTCCCCGAATCAATCCTGTCACTGTGAACTGCATCACATTGTCACCTGCCTCGCTCGCTGCCTATACGCCACCGCTCAGTTCAGGTTGAGTTTCATTCATTCGATCATTCATTCATTCATTCATTACACGGGGAAGCCTGACCTTATTCTTGTCCAAACTGTAGCTTAACCACCTATACCGTGTGTACGTTGTCATAATTATAACTGGGGATGTGCCGATGAGACATTTTGGCCATTTTGGATATAATTAATTGGTGTTATGGCCGATAACCGATATGATCTCATTCTGTAGTGAAAATTCTAATAATTTTGTCTATTCTGAAAAATACATGTAACAGGGTGTCTGCACTGCAGGCTTAGGCAAGTCAGATTTAACTTAAATACCTTTATATTTAATATTGTGAGCTTGTAGATCTGTTCAAGCTGTTACTTTGGGCTTGTTTATCTATAAAGACAGACCGATTAATCGGACAGATTAATTAATCGAACCGATGCTGATTAATCTAAAAACAACTCAAATCGGCCGATACCGATGCGTTTGCCGATTCATCTCCCATCACTAATTATAACAAATTGAAAGAAACAAAAATGTACAAGCCCTCAACGTGTTGCATTATGATGCCTTGTGAGCTTGTAGATCTACTATTTTCGTAGTCACTTGAGTGGCAGCGTGCCTTCCGCACTTACGCTCGACTCCTGCCTTGCCTGCGCTTCCATGCGATACAGTTTGCTCCAATGATTTGCAGCAGCCATGAGGTATCCAAGTGTACCCATTACATACTATGTATTAATTGCCGTACATCTACAGCAAGTGTGTTAACCTCGCCCCTCCGCCTTGCCACTTCGCTTGGAGGTGGGGCTAAAAGGCGAGGAAGCAACACCTTTGTTGAGTGTTCCTGAGTTTCACCTGCTTTTAGTGTTTGGACTTTTGCCTGTTTTTCCACCAGCTTCACCCCATGTGATTGCTGATTCAGTTTGAGCTGCTCTGACTTAGGGTAGCAAAGCACTTAGTAAAATGTGGGACTTGAACACATCGCATTATATGGCTCTTGACAGTGACTTTTACGTTTGCAGTTGAAAAGAAGGAACAGAATGACGAAAGGAAAGCAATTTAATAAGTCTGTTCTTTTGAATGGACTCGTTTTCACTCCTGAAGTTTTGTTTAGTCAGCCATATTATTCGAGACAACGCTGATGAAGGCTTGAACGCCAAAACGCGTTCATTGCTGCTGCTGCATTATTATTATTTTTTTAAAGATATTTTTTTGAGGCTTACGCCTTTTATTGGTTTTTTGAAGGGACAGACAGTAGGCTGACAGGAAACGGGAGAGAGATGGGGGAAGACATGCAGTAAAGGCCGTGTCGGGCTCGGGAGTCGAACCCGCGGCACACTGCGACGGGTGCCCAGACGGTTACGCCACCGCCTGGGCCATGTCAACATTATTAAATAAATTAAGAGTGCCTTAAAACATGATTTCCGTGAGTGCTGGTTTTCTCTTTTAGAGAAATTTCTGTTTAAGTTATTTACCCGACCGCGCACCCGGTAAGAATGCTCAAGAAGTTTGAGACTGTTTGGAGTTGTGCGGACTATACCTTGATAAAATATTATTCGACAGTGAAATGGTAACTTTAGTATAATGATCAGATCTGAATTGCTTCCACAAATCGCAGTGAACTAAACTTTCTGTCACAATATTTACAGTGTAGACTAGAGCACCGTTTCTCCATGGGAAAATGTTAGCTTATAATTAGTGTACTGGCTTTTTTTTTTTTTTAAGATATTTGTTCAGATTTATAGTTTGCTACAGTTTTCTAGTTAGTTTTAACATTAACCGTGCTATCTAGCCCCTCTGAAAGGATTACAGCTTCACATAGGGTCAAAGTATTTACTCGAATCTCGGCCATTCACAATCTAAAATAACGTAACTCCTTGTATTATATATATTTTTATTATATGATTTCATACATACATTTAACACAACGAGCCTAGCTGTCTTAAATCGGGTTAGTTGTTAGCCCTTGTTCAGGCCTTGATTAGATTAGTAACCATTTGTAGATTAGGTAAAAAACCTGTATATGAGACAAATACACATAATACATTCGTCATTGTACATTACAGGTTTACAGCATAACTAACACATAGATAGCATTATTCATTAATATTGCATGAATTCATATTTACCATTGGTCAGTGTGAGGCTGCTTATAGTTGCTGTGCAGTGTAATACACAGGTTTGGTTCTTCGTGCAGGTACACGAGGCATGTGGATTCTCTTGGGTGGTTTACAGAATCTGAACCAAGAAAAACCCTTGCTCACTCATATGAACTGGTTCTACTCTGAGCATTCCTGTGATTGGCCGTTTGTGTCAGGCCCTCAGTCATTGGTCAGCTTAAAGCTTTCCCCATGTGCTGAGTGTGCCCATCCTGCTCTAGGGACAGTGGACTGGAGATGTGTCCACGGCACCCCCGCTGTGGCAGTTGGTCTGTGGACCCAGGAAGTGAATCCAGCACATGTGCTGTGGCTATGTGGAGATAGTGAAGATGTGCCCTTATCAGATCCCCTCCTGCTGTGTCAGTTGGCCTGTGAGAGAGCTGGTATTTATGGCTGGTATCCTTATCAGATTCCCTCCTGCGAGGGTTGGGACAGGACATTTTAACCTCTAGTCTCTGTATGACTTTACTCCACTATTAAAAGCAGTTCAACCCATGACATTACTGCTTTACAATAATAACATTATACGGATTATTACAACTTGTTAGTAGGTTTAGTAACAGTTGGTGTACCGACTTCCCTTTGAGAGAGAGAAGTGCCTACACTTCACACCTCTATGTTAACCCAGCAAGTCAGCTCTGGGACAAAGATCACAAGTGACAGTTTGTATTGGTACATTTTGCAATGCACATCTTATCAATAGGAATCCAACGCTGAGTCCATATTCAGTGCCACAATATTTCTTTTTGCGGCTTACGCCTTTTATTGATTTTTTAAGGGACAGAAAGTAGGCTGACAGGAAACGGGAGAGAGATGGGGGGATGACATGCGGTAAAGGCCGTGTCGGGTCCGGGAGTCGAACCCGCGGCACACCGCGACTGGATCACCAGTCCGGTGCCCAGACCGTTACGCTACGGCCTGGGCCGTAAGTACTGGCTTGTCGACTCTATGGTACTAGAGGTGAATGGGAGGCTGAGGAAAACTGTAGAAAAGGAAGAAATATGACAAAGGCCTGATGGAGACATGAATGGGGATGACTGAAGCAAGGAGAGATGAATTGTGGGAAGAATGAAGGAATCAATTTATCGAACAAGAGAGATAATGTCTTGCTCACCACTGTGGTGAAAGGAAGCGCAGAAAAAAAAACAAGGGCACCACATGGACAGACTGGCGGACAGATGCCAGACTGGCGGACTTGGCAGATGGACAGTAAAGAAGGGAGACAAGATGGGAGATAAAAGGAGAACATTGAGCACTTCTATCACACAGGATCTTGAAGCCATGGCAACAATGGTTGGGATGACAACAGAGAATGCCGTTATTGCAGGCGTGCGCGAGCACACACACACACACACACACACACAAGTTCACCACCCATAATAGCAAGCAAATGCTCACATATATATAAAAAAAAGCCTTCACCACCAGCCTATACTTGTAGAGTACAAGTAAAGGCTCCAATTATACAAAGAGGAAAAAAATTATACGCATGTGTGAAAGTTATTGCTTTCAACCTTTTAATGCCCTTTTCTGAGGAATCTAATAGCCTACCCCTTTCGAACTTCATGGTTGCCCCCATGGGAAGCGGGATCTTCGTCTGTACAGAGATATGTACATCAAAGAGTGTACGTTATGGGAATGGTTCAACTCAACTTTACTGTAGATATCCACGCTGCTGGGATCCAACGTGTAGTTTAGTCAAATGCCTTTGATAATGCTTTTGATTGGTGAAGTATTTTTAAGACAGACTGAGGGTGTGGTCACATTGAACTTTGATTCCGTGCAGATTCTGCCATTGCTTTTCAATGAGAACGGAGTGGTTTTATCTATAAAGATAAAACGCAGATTTATGCAATCTCCTATTGAAAAGCACTGGCACAATCTGTCCTCGTAGATTTAAATCCCTCTCTCCCTCCCTCCCTCTCTCCCTCTCTCCCTCTCTCCCTCTCTCCCTCTCTCCCTCCCTCCCTCTCTCTCCCTCCCTCCCTCCCTCCCACCCTCCCTCTCTCCCTCTCTCCCTCCCTCCCTCCCTCCCTCCCTCCCTCCCTCCCTCCCTCCTCCCCCCCCCCCCTTACTGGTACTCATTATACTGGTGCTCATTAATGAACACAGGTGAACACGGGAACACGGACATTGCTGTTCCTTGGAGTGGTTGCACCACTCAAAAATAGTTAAATTAGTAAATAGGGAATTTATGGAAAACGAGAAGAAAATGTAATATGGAAATACATAATTTCTGTTCAGCAACATGCAGATTAAATGTTTCTGTACAATGCATTGTCATGTCGGCTATTTGATTTTGAACATGTTTGAAAGTGTAAGTGAAAGTAATTAAGGCTGTGTTTATACATATTGAACCAATGAAAAGTATAAACAAGACAAAATAATATCTACAACAGTGTTTTGTTTGTTTAACTGTAATGTGAAGCTGGGCAGGACTTCCTAGTATGCCTTGGGCGTACACATTTAATATTTTATTGTTTCTATTGTGCTGTATCTGTAATTTGTTATGGATGTGTTGAATGTGTTGTGGAGATGAATTATTTTTATAAGTGAGTCATGTTGTTTTGTATTTATTTCCCCATAGGCTACATTTTAAATTGTTGGGAAAGAGTTGGAGATAGTGGTATATTGAGCTTTGGTTGAAACATGCAAGTGCAATTAACTTATTTGCATGAAGTTGTTGCATATTGCGCTTCCTTCGAACCTTCAGCACAATATAGATAATTATGTTTGCGTGATAGATAGCTTGCCTTGTCAATTTCTTGTTTGCTAGAATTGTCTCTGCTGTTGCAATGGCTTGCAATTCCGCTGGGTGACCTAAAGTGGCACTGTTGAGCAGCCTAAAGGGCCATTCACACTTTGCACTATATGTGCTGAGCAGCCTAAAGGGCCATTCACACTTTGCACTATACTGTATGTGCTGAGCAGCCTAAAGGGCCATTCACACTTTGCACTATATGTGCTGTGCCTCATTATCAACGTGGTTTACACCAAGTAATGGTTGTATGGGGAGATCACTGCAATTTTCGGCATTTATCATTCCGACGTGACTTTGGACCTCATTCCAAAACTCACGTGTGGTTCGGGAGCTATCGTATAGGCTTTGTCTACGCCCGTTTCTCTGTCGTAAACAAGTGGAGCAGCATTGTCTGACCAGCTGACAGGCATAACCACTCCAAAGAATGTACTATCAAAACTATAAAACGAATAAATACAGGTGAAAAATATTGTACATCAAAACCCAAGCTCAAAATTAACTTTTTCTGTGCCGCCAGGTGGCAGCATACGCACACCTAAGGATTGCCACCCGTCCACTCTAACTCTACGATCCTTGTTTCCTTTATATATCTATATATCTAGGATCTTGTCAGCAGTGTTGTTTTTTGTTCATATTGTAATTTGTAGCCTATAAAGATAATAATGTAGAGCAAATGTCCACAACAACGTTAAGTCCTTTAAATAAAACATTAAGCATTGATGCATTAAGACACAGAGCATTGACCGCACTTGAACGCCAGCATCCATTTTCTTGGGCGGAATATTTGCCAAAAATAGTCCAAGAACAGAGCTAACTTGCACGGTCCAATTTACTAACTCTCTGGTTAAGAGAGTGCAAAATAAACACACACTTTTGAATTAAAACAAAACGGAACAATACGAGAATAAAATGCAGAACATAAAAACCTCAGTGAAAGGCAGCCGTCCTGATAACACCCTTCAGTGAAGAACACGGTGTGTGGCTTTTTATAAATGAATAAAAAAGCTGGGCTAAAAGTAACTAGTACTTCACATCCTCCCAATAAATGTAGTAGGGGGAAAAAAAAGTAGTACGTATCAAGAAAAGTACCTACAGTAGCTAACATTCCACAGCTAGAATTCCACACTTGTTGCAGGTATTTAGGCCTATATTCATGTCATTATCAAACTGGGGAATATCAGAAAATTCTAAATGCACAGAAAGCCCCTACTTTAAATTCTGTCCCATTTGATGGAAATCATGGTAAAAGGCAGCCAGCAGCTGGTGCTTAGCGGGGCCCCCTGGCCCCAAGCCTGCAGCCCGGCTCACTGATGAAGACAGATGGGCCCACGCCGAGGCCCCCGAGGGCCCCCATCGAGCCAGGCAGATTAGAGCGAGCAAGGCTTTCTGATGGACGCCATATATCTCCCACTGAGGAATGATAGGGTTTGTGTGTTCCTCTATCGCTATACTTGAAGTTGTGATGACATCACAAATATAGTAGAATTACTATATTTCTACAGCATGGAGAACAGTCACCAAAAATAGCCACTCTACAAGCTCAGAACAGTTGAAATGTAATGCTCTTGGACATTTACTGATGCAAGCTCCTTTTTGAATCTGAGGAAGATGCAGTAGCATCGAAGTGTTCGTCCTGTGTTTTAAAAGAGGCTTAATTGTCCGTGCTGCTCCAGTGTGTTCTCTATGCCGTTGTGTCCCGCTCCTGTGACGCACCGGACCTGCCTTTGTTTGGCTGAGGCGTGGGAGAATTCCCGCTCTCCTCTTTAAATCGAGTACTTTGCCCTTCCTCGCAGAAAGAACAGAAAGAAGAAGTCCTCAGCATTGCTGGATCATTGTGGCAGTTACCGGAACGTGCCAACACAACAACAACAACAACAACAAGCCCTGCAGGTTTGTAACTATATTGTGCTGAGACAAATGAGTCGAGTGAGGCGGGCTAGAGCTAGTGTGGGAAGGCCGGTTCATTGATTGGTAAAGCCCATTACTATAGCTGCTCCCCCAAAGGTGATTGACTTAGGCTGATGAGAGCATAATGAAGACTGCAGCACTTGGACGGAGTCGGGTGCCGTATCACACCGGTAAGCACACTGTGATGTGGGAGAGACAGTGAGAGGCTGTGTGTGGCGTGCATACTATACTTGCCCGCACCAATGTTCCCTACAAGTATAGTAGGTCCTCAAAATAAAAATAAATGTCATGGTTAAAATAGATTATAGTTAGTGTAGGCTTACAATTTGGAAAATTGACAGATTTACATTCAAAGCCATTCAAAGACATTTAGCCAGCTTGCTCTCGTGCCGACAGCTGCACCCCTTGGGCAGGGGAGATCAAGCATTTGGTGCCCAAGGGGGAATTCCCCTTCAGGCTAGTGGTTAAGATGTTGGCTTTCTATGGGGGAGACCTGGGTTCCAATTTCTAAAAGGGCATTATTTGAGGCTAAAAAAAACCCTCAAATAAATGATTGTTGAGCATTGAAGTCATACCCAATGGAGACGGGACTCTATTTGTGACAGATCCGCTTTTTATTATTTCAATCAATTGTATGGTTTACTCGCATCGTTTCGTTTAGCTCGGTGTCTTCCAAGCAGAATGAGAATGTAATAGAGGTGCAGGAACCTCTGGCTCAGATGAGAAGTACTCAACCATTCAATGCACACACAATTTGATGACATGACCAGAAAAATCGATAGGAATTCTTTGTGAGGGGTCAAGGGGTCACCCACAGGGTTTTCACCGGCAGAACAAAAAGCAAGGTCCGTCATTCTCTGGAAGGCCGCATACAAGTCTTTCTGTACAAATCAAACCATTGTGCCTTCAAGCAGTGCATTAAGCTGGATTCAGACTTCGTTGCGCATCAGTGTCACGTGCCGAAATTTGGCAATCTACAAACTCTCAACGTGTCGTGCTGCAGCCCGACATGAGCTTGTAGATCTGCAGTTATTTTGCCGTACAACACCGGTGCACAACAAAGCATACAGTATACATCAAGCCTTATTCTTCCAACGGCTCAAACGGCATTCTGCATCTCACTACTCCCACTCCCTTCTACTTCACCATCAACGGAGGCATACCGCAGATTCCACACCTTTTGAAAGCACACAGTTGCACCATTAGAACAGAACCTTTCACTGCTGTGGTCTTTAATCTCCTGGAGGAACAATCGGACTCTTTATCAGGTATGTTATGAGAATTAAGTCACTCTCTTTGTGAAAATCCAGGGTGAAAGCTTGCTGCCACTCTCCATTGACACTAAACATTGATTAGGTGGGGTCAGATATTTTTGTTTACAAACCTTGACTGCACGCGCCCAGTCTGCGTTTCATGTAATCAATTCCCAACAGATCCCCAAACCTGTTCATTCAACCTCCTCCTGTGGCTGGCATACAAGCTCACATCGCGTCGTGGATGTGACCGCTGTGAGCTTGGAGGTCTGCCGGTATCGGCTGGTCTATACCGTGGTAGCATAAATTAGGTTTCAGAGGATACACCTGTGTTATCAAGCAGGTTCTGGTGGTGTGATTGTAGGCAGCCCGCTCCCTCTGCGACTGGAAGTGGGGTTTGGGGGACAGCTGTTTTGAGAATCGCTATAATTGTTAACACACAAAACTAACGTATATATACTTCAAGAGCAAGGGATCACAGTAAACATCCATCCTAAACGTTTTGTCTCCACATGGGAGGAAAACAGCTCCTGAAAGTGTGATGCATTTTTACAAGTGAGTGCTGTGTGTGGTCACTTTTTACATTGCATCTAATGAGCGGTCAGTTTTTAGGTCAATGTTATAATGGGGCCATATAGGCCTATATACATTGCCGGACAGGGAATGAAAAGGCAACCCTCTTAGCTAAACCAATTAGCATTTCTGCTGACCGCGTGCTGAAGCCTAATCGGGACATTCTGACTTTGCACATGTGGACATCACTTGGCTTCCCCTCTTCTTTCTACTATTGCAATGGTTCTCAAAGTGTGGTCCAGGGAACCCCAGAAGTCTAACTTTGAGTGTACAAATGGAACCAAATGGACTCCATTATTTTGGTTCCATTCATACATACTTAGAGTTTGGATTTTATAGCAAAGAGTGGGGTCTCAGAGATGAAAGATCTGTCGATTTTTTAAATGCATGTCAAGCTGTGGGTCCTTGTAATTAAACAATTTGAGAATTACTAATTATGGTACGGCAGTAGGGGTGCACGATTATGAAGTTATGACCTGTCACAGGGCAGCCCGTGCCCTTACACATACACTGATGGAGAACAATACTCATACCTAAATTGCACAGTTGAATCCCTAACTTTGCCAGCCGGCTTTGAAGACTGTGTTAATGGACATGAGTGCATATTTGTATTGTAGCTCACAGTGAATGGTAAAAGAGAACAAGTACTTTGCAAATATTGTCACAGCATATATGTTTGCTTGTTTGGTGTCAATTGTGTTTAATTATGATTGTTTGGCACCTGGCTCTCCTGCAGTACTGGTGATCCTCTTGATTGAGTGGAGGAAGGTACCAAGTGCTAGAGAGCAGGAGGGGTGTCTGTCTGTGTTAAAAGAGATCTGGTGTTATGTTTTCTATTTATCTTGATGTTGTGTAAGTTATCTGAGATGTATTCGAATTGGTTTAGTTAAACTAGATAATTGTGTAAGTTAACTCATGGGCCAGGGTTAGCCAGATGTTGAGTTAAATGTGTTACCAATTACAGAACTGTTCCTTGGTATAGTCTTGCCTAGTATAAGAGGGAGGCTGCAGGGGCAGTGAGTCAGTTCAGTTGGGCTTGGGGCAACCAGAAGGTAACACCCAGGGAGAGTTGCTAGGGGGCCCTTGATGGAAGGGTTTTAGCCTGATAGAGTCTAAGTTCTGGGGTTGGTTTCCTATTTTCTGTCTTTTGTAAGTTTAGTCTTCAGTGTTTCTTTTGTTTGTTAGACTAGTGTTTCTACTGTAAATACACTGCAACCGGGGAAAATAAAACACCCCAAGAGGTATTGCTCATTCTTGAGATAAGGCCAAGGGACAAAACTTTTTTCAAAACAGATTTTAGTTTTTTTTAAGAAACATTAAAATGAAATGGTTGTATTTGTAGACACAGGTTTCAACTACCAATCTTGAGAAGGAACAGGTTTTTTGCATAACATTTTTCTAAAATGGGATATTTATGCACTTCATAACTGATTCATGTCAACTCTGTCAGACACACATTATATATATATATATATATATATATCAGAATCATTTTATTTGTCATTTTCCTATGTACTTGCATACAAAAGAACATGAAATATCGTTTCCCCTCAGTTATTGGCAGTGCAACATAAAACATAGAGCCTATTTAAAAACACAAGCTAAAAACTAAAACCAAACATGGACAAACATTTAAAAAGAGCCCCAGTATGTATGATGACACACACACACACACACACACACACACACACAAACACACACACAAACTCACTTCTGTTCAGACGAAGGCGCCAACCCTCAGTGGGTAACATATCTCACTAGGCAGTAGGCAGGCGCCCCAACAGAGCGGGGGCAGTAGCATGCCACTTGGACACAGGCCGGGGTCTGACTCTGATCAGCCTCGGTCAGGTCACCTGGAGGAGGGTGTCTGTTGCAACTTGCAAGACCTGAAGCACTCAGTGACTCCAGGAAACAACACTGATGGTGTGTCCAAGTTTGTGTATCAGTCTATGTTTTATTTCATCAACTATTTTTTCCCCTCTCAGTTTATTTCACACTTTGATAATTAAATGAACATGCCAGATTTGGAGAATGACATATTGCCACAAGAGCTGTGTACCAGATTCAAGGTCAAATAATTACTGTAACTGACACAATATTATTTTAACTACAGTAGCAAATGCATTTGGCGAGAAAAGACTATTGCACTCTTTGTTGACCGAACCAATTAAGCTTCAAATGTTTCAAGCCAATCGCTGACCAACCAACCAGTAGGCTAGCTTCCACATAGCAATATGTTTTTTGTCTCCTCCAGACCGGCCGGTTGAAGAGACACGTGTCCAGATGGATATTTGTACATGTTTTTCATTTCACTGGCAGCTGCACTAACCACTACCAGTTGGCTGAAACACCAGCTCCACTAGGGTGCAGACAGGCAGCTACTTCGCCCAGGGCCCTATCTTGCGTCAGAGACACTAAATCCATAATTTGGGGGATTTAGCATTGCGGAATTACTCAATGCTATCCCGTAACAATTGCCAGAACAACACCTCCGCTACCCATTATGCATAGGTGTGGTTTGTGTCGTCACAGCGCACAGAACCATATGGATGCATAACAGCCAAGAACACTCTTCATTTCATTATGCCATGACTCAGTCAAATTTTAAGCATTTAAAGAGGGAAACCTCTGATCTACGTGTTACCGATATTTGCTGCACAATGGAGTGATGAAACTGAACGTGCGAATGGAATCGCACACAATGCAGGGCACAAATCAAATAACTTCTTTGAATAGACAATAAATGGACACAAGGAAATGACACAATTACAATCACAGAGATCTGGTACGAGAATTAAGACAGAACGAGACCTCTGAGCTATGAATGTTCTGGGTGTGTCGAGGCAGCTCCAACTCAGGAGCGCCTTCTTCTATCAAACGGAATTGGCATTGCGGGTGGTTTGAGGAGGCGCTGCCCGCCGTCCTAAACCTGTGTGGGAAAGACAGCAATTTCAAGGAAAGCGCATCAACACGCCTATACGGCCACACCTCCACTCGCAAATATAGGAGTCTGTATAGTAGGTTGCGTGGGCGCAAGATACCGTTTACGGATAATGGAAGGTTCTAAACCCGCTACGGGTAAGGCATGGCATGTGTTAGGGCCCTCAGTCTATTTCTGCCATAACCAGCTTTCTTTGAATGTCCGCTAGGTGGTAGCATAAGCACACCCAACATGTGCCATCCATCCGCTCTCACTCTACGCTCCTCTGTTTCATTTCTGGGTTTTAAAACAATGTTTTGCCTAGCTTCCATAGTAAGCTGCTCACTGAATTCGCAACAATGTTTTATTGCGAACGTGAGCAGCTTACTATGGAAGCTAAGCAAAACTGTCTGTCTGTCTGTCTGTCACGCTGTGACACCACCCACCAGAGGGCGCAGCTGTATCACACACACAAAAACACACGCACGCTTCCCACATTCGTGGTCTTACTTGTCATATAGGAAAACTATTGGTGGAGAGTTTTGTCTAACCCATGTTACGCTCAGCTGTGATTGGACCATAGCAGTTTGGGGAGGGGCTTAGCTATAGGTCAATTAATAACAGTGGGCTGTGGCTGGTCAACTAACATAGAGAGAACTTGAAGACAGTGTGTGAGAAAATTTAACAGGATTCTGAGAGAGTATGGATGCCGATGGACGAAAATACCATGGACATTTAATATATAGTTGAATTATAGGACGTTTAATAGTGTTGTTGCATTTTGGATAGTGTACTAGTGTATACAGGGCCTATCTGCTACCAAAGCTATAGGTGCTGCATGGTCAGTATCATGGTACTGCATAGTGCATAAATGATTTCCCCACACCAGAAGAATTAGGTTTAGGTTCCAAATCAGTGAAGTTTTTCCCTTTAAGCCTTGCGAGGTTGATGCCCGACAACCCAACCTGACCTCATGTTTATCCGCGCGCATAATGTATGCAGAACAGAAACAAGAAAGGCCTAACTGAGCTGAAAGGTTGAACTGACCAAGCGTAACCATGCAAAGTGATTGCCCCAGAGGGACAGAGAGACAGAAAGTGGTTATAGAGAGGGTGAGATACTTGTATTTAATGCCTTCCCCACAGAGAAACGCGTGTGAAAAAGAAAGTATTAGAGAGGAGAGAGAGAGAGAGAGAGAGAGAGAGAGAGAGAGAGAGAGAGAGAGAGAGAGAGAGAGAGAGAGAGAGAGAGAGAGAGAGAGAGAGAGGAGAGGAGAGAGAGCGCAAGTGCAACATTTCTAACATGGCTGGCATGGTAGAGGTCTTTATAGAGTGACCTCACTGGAGCGGATCACACAACCAGAGTGGGTGGAGTGATGTCAAGAGGCCCTCCATTCTGGCTGGACATGAGTGCCATCGACATGGGGCTCCATTTGATGACCTTAGAGGATGACTCAAAGAGTTGGGATAGAACGGCAATCAGAGAACCAGTGAGGTTCAAGTGTTGTACAATTGCTTCTTGCAGCATGAGGATTGATGGGCCTTTGTCAAGGCAACTATACAGGCGTTATTACACTTACCCATTTACAGCACACACAAATACATAAATAGTCCTGTGTGATGAATGTCCTAATATGCAAAAGTCCCTTTGCCTCACTTTGGGTTTGCTTGTAAAAATAAAATAAAAAAACCATTCCAAAAGATTATGGGAGCAGCATTGTAATATTGGAGAGTGGAGAGAAATTGGTTGATGTATTACGGTGTGAAATTAAATGTAGCTTGCAATTGCCGGTGGCTCAGGGGTAGAGCGGCTGTTCCCATCCAGCACCATTTACAATGCACCATTTACACTGGCAGTGGCACCGTGATATACAATCTGCAGCAAGCATGAGCTGCTTGTGTAAATGCAGCCTTGTTAATGCTCTCAAGTGCAGACTGTGGTGTGTGATCCCGTGCATTTTTCTACTGAGATCTTAGAACTTCTAAGTTAGAACATAAGCTGGTACACTACCAATTCCACAATCTAAATATGCTAATACTTACAAGTAAAAGTCCTGTATTCAAAGTTTGACTTGAGTAAAAAAGTTTAGTTTTGTGTGTTCATCACTTGAATGTTGCAGTTGGTAACCAACAGTAGGTTAGGTTAATAGTCTAAAATCAACTAGTAACTTAAGATGTCCAACCTTACTAGAAAGATCTCTGTAATTTGATGGTGCACATTCTCACGTTGCAATGTGTTCTGTTCTACAGTGTCAGAGGCTGAACTATACTTTGTCTGTTGTAATGAACCTTTAGAGAATTACTGCAGAAATGCGACAGTGCTGATTTATTAAAGTCCTCTGAGATCACACTTTAACACGTAGCCTGCTACACAAGCACTCGGCACAGCCCCGGCCACATGTAGCATAATGCACGTAAGACAGTTTTATACTTAAAAAGTTCAACACCGGAAACAGCTCACATAATTGCATGTTGTGAGCTTGGCTATTTTTGGTGAGTGACATTCTATCTATGACATGATCAAATGTGCACGGGTGCGCATGCACGCACGCACAAAAGGTTAAATGTATAAAAAACTTAATTAATTTCTCATGTCTCATGGTAAAAAACAAACAAACCCAGAGCTGTTCAAGCTGTAGTTAAAAAAGATAAAATAAAAGCCTGCTATAAGCTGCAGCGAAGCACAGCAGAGCACATAGAGAATAGCAAAAGTGGAAGCAGGAGATAAAACGTGTCATCTATTCTTGCAAATTCTCCCTTTGAAAGTTCTGCTCCTCTCCTCCCCCCCCCCCCCCCCCCCCATCTCCCTGGAGAGATCTGCAGAGCGTGGCAAACACCTCTCCATTTCTCTGCGGCTGTGTGTTCTCCAAAATGCGCTCTGGGCAATTTTAAATTAACACCTAGTGCTGCTTTTCCCCTGGTAATTATGTCTCATCATCTGCCGTTGCTGCTATAAACGGAGAATGTTTAGTGTCAATATAATGGGAACTAAACTGTTTTCCGCAAAAGCTCTGCACCAGGTTATAACGCAATGTCTATTCTATTGTCTAGTCTACTGTATCCTTTAGAAGAAATATGCTGAACGGATTTACAGTTATTGGTGAGCCTGGGTTCATAATATTTACATACCATTATTGGCTCCGTGCCTCGCAGCTGCGGTTCTATTGTAGAAGTCATCTTTTCTTTGCCCCAGCAAAATGTGATGTTCTGCCAGGATCAGCGTAAAATCATCCGCTTAACCCTCTATTTACCCTCCTAGCGAGATAGGGCTCTTTTTGCTCCCAACATCAACCTGAAGGCAGCTACCAACTCCCCCAAAACAAAGACAGCTCTCTTTCTCCTGCCAGAAATGCCATCGTAGACGGATTGACAACAGGCCCCTGGAGGTTTTAACTGACAAGCCTCCACCTTTGACAAGCTGCGCACCCATGGCAAGGAGACTCTGCCGGTTAGCAGAGAAATTATTCCCTGAGGATGATGTCAAACTGCTGTCAAATTACAGTTACATTGAAATACTCTGACTGGGATTTGAACATGGAATCTCACTACTGAAAGTGATGATTAGAAACCACCACTCAGCCACACTTACTGTTGAAGCATCTTTTGTATGTTGGCCTTCAGTTACTCTCTGTGCTTAGAGCCCGATTAGACTACATCATCATGCAGGAATCAAATATATTGTTACTGAAGCATTATTTTGTTTAGAATGTAATAACCCGCCCTTTAGAATTTAGATGGAGTGTGAAAAATGCTCTTTAGGAGTTTTGAAACCTAATGAGGACATTAGGTTTAGACAATAGACGTTGAAGGACGACATTAGGTTTAGACAACCTGGAATCACACTTACCAGACACCACATGACACCGACTGCAGGTTGAGTCGAGTAAAACTCATCATGCACCAGCGGCTGGCAAAGACCACACTTTGTAAGACCAGGCCACATCTCCGTTGGTCTGATCTGGTTGAAATGAATCCAAACAATGTATACATCAAAGTTAAAGAAGAGATCAAACAACACTATTCCATGCAGACAGTGAGAGTTAAGTCCAACAAAATCACAGTACACGGTCACTAAACTAAAAACACTTTCCTAAGTTAACTTACAACACAGTGAAGTGAAGAAAAAGAGGAAAGTAGCCTACAAAAAAAGGTATCCAAGTCAAATTATGTGGATAGGTGAGGTGTCATAATTATAGCCTATACCACAAGCAGAAGAAAAAAAAATCAAAATAAATATCAATACAATCTCCACAGACCACCTCCTAAAATGTCAAAAGAATATTTGTTCCAGAGATGAAAAAGGGAACAAAATAAATGTTTCTATTGCACCCTGGAGATTCAATGTGCTAGACTCTAGAGAAAGCAACTTTGGAGCATTGTTTGCAGATCACACATTCAATAGAAGAAAAGTGTGCAGTGTGCTAAAGACAGATTGCCTTTCCCATTTATATATTTTCAGCCTCACAATCTCAGCACCAAACAATTTGAGTGCTACATTATAGGCTGCTACAGTATACTGTAGCATGTACAGTAGCACTCAAAGCTACGTGTGTTTTCGTGAAGTTTGTTTTTACATCATGACCCAATTGAGTTTTATTTATTTTTCATATACATTGCGATTACTTCAGGTTACAGATGACACGGACAATAGCTCGGTTGAATCATTTCTTGAATTAACAGATGCTCAAAGCTCATTAAACACTTACTTGCCACTTCCTGCCTTTGGCCTGATCCTCCCAAAAGCATACACATGACTTCAATGCTCCTTTTAGGTAGAGGAATCTAAATGGAACGTACCACTTGACAGGGGAGTTAAAAAAACATGTACAGAACACTTGTCTTCCCTTGTGTATGATGATAATTTACTAGGCATATGTGTTTTTTGAAGTGTTTTCTTTGTTTATGTCATGCTTGAATTTAAAGGTGACGTCAGATAGTGTTACTTGGCAGTTGGTTTGTCCCAACAAAAGAAAGGCCCAGACTAGGCGTACACTGTGATTCATTCCTGTCACTGAGAGAAGCTGGGGCACAATGCTGCGGATAGCTCTGAGCTTATAGAATACAGTCAGAGTAGGACTAATTCTACACTCTTACCCTCATCAAAATTGTAGCTCTAGTCTAGACTGTTATCCTTGATTTAAGCAGGCTTTTTTGTGAAACACTTTTTGAACCGTATTGTTAGACACCTTCCTTGGTGATCGAGCTTTCATCGTTGGCTTAATTTGTAAATAACTGCATTGAGTCATTGCAAAAAGTCTTTGCGGTCGATCCTTCACATTGCGGTGGACAGATCTCAAAGCTGTGGGCGTAGATAGGTTTGTTAGCAAGCATCCATTCATGCCACAGTTCGAGAAACGACCTTGTATTTGGAAGTCCCCAAACATATATCTGTAGGCGGAAATCTCAGATCTGGCTATACATACTGTAGGCCTATTGTACGAAGGTGAAGCCTCGACTACTTTAGGTGTGCATCAGATGTCACACAGAAAGTCACTGTACATTTACCTCTTGACTGAGGCACCTTTTACACGATAACGGTTTCCATTAGAAAACAGCAAAATAAAGAATCGTTTGCAGGGGTCCGTTTAGACAACGACAGCTTTTTCAGGGGTTGAAAACGCATCAAAGTGAAACCTCCTTCCTGGGTGGAAATCTTTGAAATCGCTCAGCCTCTCGTCTCCATGTAAACTGGCAAAACGATTAATTCGCAAAACGTGTGGCATCATGGCTCACGTGGGCTCACAACGCTTATGTTTACATTGATGCAGAGCCGTAGCTGATATTTGGAGTTCATAGAATGAGCAAGCGCTCCCTCGCCCCGCTCATCCTACAAATACAAATGTAGCGACTAGCGAGCTGCTGCATTGGTGAATGTAAACCATGATAAACAAACAGCCTTGTGATAGGAAGTAGAAAGGAAGGGTGTGATAAAAAATGAATGAATTCTTTTTTTTACCCAGTGGGTATCTTTCCCCTTCTTCTGGTCAGACTGAATTAAATACATGCATTTCCTTTAGGTTGGTGCCTTGGATGTTTGATAAAATCACAATTTAACAATTTAATTTAATTTATATGCAGTCCTGTGCTTTTGAGCAAAGCCTTTATTTTCTCCCGTTCTAGTTCCATTGTTCTAGGGGTGTTTTATTTTATATGTCTAACAAGCTCCTTATCAGCTATTTCAGAGGGTGGAAAAGCAGTGGGCCATGGATAGAGCCCCGGAGGCCCCAGTAAATGACATATACAGTAATAGGGTTTAAGGCTAAGACTCCATCTTAGCCCAGTACTTGCCCTGGCCTCGACCTCCTACAGGCCTATGCACAGGGTCAACTTATGTAACTTAAATAGCACTTTATGTAGACATACCACTCTATAGTGTATACACAGTAGTTTCCTTAGATAGATAGTCCACTGTTAGGTTCTTAGGATTCATGATGACTTTTTTTTTACGTTTTGAAGTATTACAATGTTTTTTTGTTCTTGCTTACTGTGTAAGTGGGTTTTCAATCATGAGTCAAAGATGTACTGAGAGGTCCAGCACGAGTCATTACAAATGTGTTGATCAGAGCATGTTTATTACATAGGGCAGTTTATTGAACTTGTAAATGTGTTAGGTGGCGTTTTGCATGACCTTAGCTTTTCCTACAAGCACACAAACATAAAATTATGAACATTTATAATAATTTGTTGCTTTCAACATTCAAAGCTGTAAATTTGTTATAGCTACATTTTGTTAAAAACACAGTATTTACATTAATAGTAATACACAAAGTGTCCTATATTTGGCATACTTACAACAATCTCGATATATACTTTACAATTTCTCAAGTACTGATTAATGTGAATATTTAATCACAAATATTTCACAACAAATTAAAAAAGGAAATCAACCGTACAAAAGTGAAACATACAAGCAATACTGAAGTTAATTTCCAGGAGGAAAGAAAAATGTTGCACGGAATTAAGAGATCATTATTTTCTGCTAAAATCTTTTATTTTTTTTACAAAACAAATTAGCAGACTTCACTACCTAAATGCGGATGAACTGGGCAATTGTTGATAGTGCAGTCAACTGACATCCACCTCTTTATTCAACTAAAAATAAAAATGTCCTACTCATTTGTACAAATATTAGACTATACAAAAAAGTAGTTTAGAGATTGTTTCTCTATAATGCTTTCCCAACAGAGCAACAGCGCTGGGACATATCTGACAGGCAGGACAGTGGCAGTTTGTAGAGATAAAATTCACTTGTATTTTTACTTCCTTGTCAAATAGTCCTCAATAACAGTACAGGTCGTAATGTTGGTGATAAAATCTCTTTTGTGCTTGTCTAAAGTTGCTCGGTAAACTATGATTAGACTATTTCAAAACGTGAACACTGAACACCGCTTAAAAAAAAAGAAAATGTGTATTTTTGTTGTTTTGTGAGCGATCACAACTCTATATTGAATACCAGTGGTTCTCAAAGTGAGAGAAGTCTAAATTGATCCTTATATATATGTCTGTAACTCTGGCAGCATACTGGTTCCATTTGTATACGGTCAGAGTTAAGGGGAGACCTTGAAATACAGAAGTCTGAGAGCCATTTCTGTATATTTAAATGCAGGTGTCTTATAGCAGTCTTTCATAGTTTCTTTTTTCTCCCGTTCTAGTTCCAATGTTCTGGGGTTGTTTTACAGCATACTGTACATATTTAGGATTCCTTTGGCAC
The DNA here is from genome assembly GCF_964188405.1 of Protomyctophum parallelum. NCBI lineage: Eukaryota > Metazoa > Chordata > Actinopteri > Myctophiformes > Myctophidae > Protomyctophum > Protomyctophum parallelum. Next base: position 4,896,378 of record NC_139714.1, read on the forward strand.
AATACTTGGTAAATCCCCCCCAAATGGATCTGCCGTCATGTACATCTACACTTCATGCAGGAGGGGCAGGGTGCATTCACAATAGCCACTCTGGAATGTTCAGAATTCAGTGTTCAGCCCAAAATAGGCTATGCGAGCCCACTGGGTGGGTCACATGAAGGGTCACGTGAAATTAACTCCAGTGTCTGGTATCAAGAGAACAAGCCTTATATAATTTCAAAGTTAAGGAGGCGCGCTTCTTCACTTCACTTGAGAGCTTGAAGGAGGGATGAGAGGTTGGTTTTATCCGATTCCTCGATGGGGATGATGGTCAAGTGGTTTGTTATGTTCGCAATGTTTCCACTGACGACCCCTCGAGTCGACCGTTAAACATTTGATGAAATAATGCCACGGCACTTCAGTCATAGCTGTGAAGGTACCCTCATACACATTGAAAAATAAAAATGCTGATGTGGTTATTACTTTGGTACTATTCAAATACAAATGCAATTTTTAGGTATGAAACCTATCCACGTTCCATCTGGCCTCCCTACTTTTAAGTCATTAAGTCATAAAAAAATGTTAATGACAAAAATAGTGACAATAACAGATCCACAAGATCACAACACGATGCTTTGTGAGCTAATTCCACTTAAAACAAATAGGGCTCAAGTGGTTGACATTATGAATGTGATATTTGGCACAAAGCCTGGAGAAATCTTTGCTTTATCACATTGCCATTGCATCGGTGGAACGGTAATGACTGTGAACACACCCGTGTCTACTACACTAAACTGAAAATGCATACGCGACCTCTAGCACCTCTCTAGCCATACAGTATACAAAAAGTACAGAGTACTTAAAAAAACGTGCAAGACTCACGGATAAAAGACTCTGTTTCCAATACTTAAGGCAACAAAAAAAAACCACTTCTCATATATACCAATATATATATTGGGATTATGACATCTATCAATTTTTTTGTTTTTTTTGTTTGATATTTTCTAGAATGTTCCCATGTGTTCTCATTGACCATGAAGATCTATGGGGCGTGATAGAGCTAAAAGTGTGGAATGACATATTTCAATGCAATGCCCTGGAGTGAAATTTACAAAAAATAAAATAAAATAAAATAAAATAAAATAAAATAAAATAAAATAAAATAAAATAAAATAAAATAAAATAAAATAAAATAAAATAAAATAAAATAAAATAAAATAAAATAAGAAAGAGATTTGACAATCTCTTAAGTTTAGTTTTTGCCCGCATGTCAATGTGTCTGTCTTTAATCGGAGGAGTATTGGTCACAGAAATAAAATAAAAAGGGATGGTGCCCAGTAGAAAAGTGCAAAACGCGCCAGTGTGTTCATTCCAACAACCAGCCCAGACCTCGGGCCGTGCACCTCCCGCTGAAACTGGCCCTATAGCTGGGAGACCTTCCTGGGGAGTGGCCTGGGTCTGGGAACCCGGGGGTCGGCGGAGGAGGAGGGGGCCGAGTCCAGCTTCATGCTGCCCGTGCGGAGCTGGTGGGGTTTGGGCGGCAGCGCCGGGGGGTCGACCTGCGGAGGAGGTATGGAGAGGCCGTGGGGCAGGGGCACGGGGCGGCGCGTCGGGTTGTTCCTCTCGTAGACGCTGTACGGGGGCGGCGTCTTGTTCTCCCGGCGGATGGGCTCCGAGTCCGACGGGCCTCCGGAGACGGGGTGGAGGGCCAGCGTGGAGGGAGGGGGCGGGTGGACGGGCTCCCCGGCGGGCATCTCGGTGCCAGACGCCTCAGACACGCTGCAGCGACTGAGGGAGGAGATGCCACTGCTGTAGCTGCCACTGAGGACGGGGGAGTTGGAGACCAGCCCGGTGGTGTGGCACTCGGTGGGCGACGGGGTGAAGGGAGGTACCGTGCTCTGATGGAAGAAAAGAACAAATGAAATGTCACGACATTTTCTTTTTCTCATTCTATTATTCTCTGCTTTCATGTACATTTCCATTTAGCGTGATGACCCTGTAGCTAAAATGGCTCACGATGAATAGAATATGTTCAACTGCGTGGTGGCAGCGTGTTCTAAGTGATGGACTGACTGAGAATTGGTTCAAAGATTAAGAAGAAAGAGATGATAATTTTCTTTCATTGTGGCAGTGGGGCATTCCTTTTGCTTAAATTGATTGAACCCTTGCGTTTAAAAATAAATCCCGTTTTAACCTTTTCAAGAGTGTCTACGTGGACTGGGGTGACCCTGGCACAGTGTTTGCATGTGCCCCCTCTGCTACGTGATACGTAGTCCTAGGTTCCAGCTAGTGGGTGTGAAATAAATAAATGTTTAGGGACCTTTTCAATCGTAATATTTTGTCATATATATTTTTTTAAGCTCCTTCTGTAGAGATCTCTTCAAACCCATTTCTATATTATCTATGTTTGCTATTCATTCACAATGTGGTCTCTTAAACCCCCTCAGAAATGCGGGCTGGATCACGGCGGATTGTATGGCACACTTTATAATATCTTCAGAATGACACAAGGCCCTTGCATCCCTCCTATCCAATCTGTGGACACTTAATGTGTAACCTTGCGCACAGACTGGCTGGCAGTGACAACAATCGACTATAAGCGAGTGGCTACAAGTAATTAATTTCCAATGACAGCTCGGCTACAACTGAGCGACGTGGGAGTGACGACACCTGAAGAAAAGCCGAGAAATGTTTTACTTCATGCAAAAATGAGCAGCCGTGGCTCAGCGGTCCAGGCACCTTGGCCGGTAGCCGAGGTCTGGCAGAGTGCCGCGGGTTCGACTCCCGATCCCGACGGCCTTTACTGCATGTCAACAGCCCCCCCCCCCCCATCTGCCAGCCTACTGTCTGTCCCTCTATATAAAAAAGAAAAAACATAAATAATATAGCAGCCTGTACGACTCCACAATGAATAAATATATCAATAGATATAAAATATAGAGGCACCACCGAACCCTTAACCCATTCTGACCGGGCACCCATTTTGGTGTCAGCATCATGTTATGCTTTAGCTATTTAAAAATAGCAGATCTACAAGCTCATATCGCGCCACCGAGTGGCGCGATACGAGCTTGTAGGTCTGCTATTTTTGAAAAAAATCGAAGAACGACTGACATTTTTTTAATCTGATCTCAGGTCAGAATGGGTTCATCAGACCAGTGTGTGTCCAGCGGAAACCTCGTATGAATCTGATCTCGGGTCAGAATGGGTTAAACTGAACAGTGGTTGGGATATGAGCGACCTCTCCAGAGAACCAGATATAAACAGAGCGGATCACCATCTGTCATACAGACTATAAAGGTATAAGCTTAGCTCAGCTCACTGGATAGTTGGCTGGTTGATCAGTTTAGAGATCTAAATAGCCTGCATAGTAAACCACCCTGGTCGCGTAAATTCACATTTAAGTGAATCTATGTAAGTTAATGAATGTACGTTCAAATACTTCAAGTGGTTAATGTTTTGCAATAATATTCAAATTCCACAAAGTAACAAAATAATTCAAATTGTAGGGAAGTAAAAGAACAATATTTGCACTATTTTGCCAAATGTTCACCCCAGAATAGCCTATAGGTGTGCTGGGGTTCAAGTAGTATTTTATACTGCTTGTAGATCGGCTATTTATTAGTTTGTTTTTGGTTACGTGGTTCCACACTGGATGGGGCCACGTTGTGCCCAACACAACCACAACTCTGCTGTGTTGGAAATGCGTGCTGACACAGACAGACATATTGAATTACCCTGAAAGAAAAGACAGAAACGACTCTGCCAGCAAGATTTCACACCTCATCGACGTCCACGCCAACGACGGGAAACCGATTGTTCATCAAAATGTTGTTTTCTGACCAATTACACTACGCTGCCATTATATCTGCTTACGGTTTAATTGGGCCTGGTGAGGAGCGCGATTGATCAGCGGGTGTGTAGCGCTCTGGTTGGGAGGGGGACACACAGAAAACACGCACTCTCCTCACCAGTCAATTGCCCATTTTAGACCCGAGGCCGAATCTTATAAATGTCTTCTAAAAGACATATGTTGCTATATCAGTGGGGCTCAAATGTTTTCATGTCAAGGACCCCCAAAATGATACGTATTTGGCCGCCTCTAAAAAATATTTTGTTTCAGGGACCCCCAGAACCGAGTAAATAGTAAGAGAGTGGCGAAACGCCTTGACCTCGCCACAAAGCGGGTGCCTATGGCTATGGGCTATAGTTCCAAACATTGGAACTATCCCATTGAGGGAGTCGACACCTTATTATTCCACTCGGCCCCAGAAGCACAGATTTTAGTTAAAATGTTTGCTTTAATACAATATATCTCTCTCTTTTTCAGGAAATGAAAAAATACATTTTTAAGGAAATGAATAAAACCTTATATATTTTTAAACGATGCAATACTGCCTCATCAAAGTTGGTGTTGTGACATTACATATCAATTACTTGCATGAGAAGGAGAGAGAGGTGGTGGAGTTAGCTGTTTTAGCAGACAGTTTGAGGGTCCAATGGAGTTAAGAGGTTTTGTCCAATGCGTTTTTTACTACTTTCCATTGGTTCAATATTTTCGAAACACACAGACGTAAAGGGTGTTCAATAGCACTGATTTATGGGGGAAAAAAATCTAAAACATAAAAAATTGAGTTATGAGGTTTCCTCCGGACAGCAACTTTATATTATATTCACAGATTTGCACTATTTGTTTTAATTTAAATTAATGGTGTTTGTTCACCTGTTATGATAGTGATCAATAAGTGAGTGAGTAGAGAGGCAGATACTGTATCTCCCCTTATGTGAATTTGTACATTGTATGTCTGGTTTGTATGTATTGTTCTAGTCTTTCCTTTGTCATCTTGTTTACACAAGGAAAATTCAATACAAAGTAATTGATTAAGACAAACCTGATTTGGCACAAATTCGTTATTTTCTTTTGTCGTTTTACAGCTGTGTATGTTGTACCTGTATTGACATACTGTCCAGCATGTGCAAAGAGAGATTTAATCACTTAATCACTTCAGTTGGACATGGGCGATTAAAAAATATATTTTTGATACTGTGCCGTCTGTTTGATCTTGCATAATGGATGTCTTGCACAGAGCTCTATCTATTCAGCAATACCCATTATCGCTTCCAGAAAGCCATAAAATGTAATTGGAAGGATTTACAGCACCATGATATTTAATAACTTGCAGCCATTTCTGAATCAGCGGCCTTAAAGCCCAAACCACACCAAAGGCTCGGGTCAGGACGAGGCGGTTTTAAGGTCAACCACACCATTGAGTTGCAATGAGTTGTATTGGTGTGGCCGACCTTAAAACGGTTTTGTCCCACCCTTTCACTGTCTTTTGATGATGTAATTTGGTTCACTGTGTAGCCCCTTAATCTAGTAAAAGGCACATTTTTCAAGCACACATTGATAATGGGCTTCTCTTTTTGAGTGGTGCAACCACTCCTACAACCAGCAATGTCTGTGTACACCTATGTGTTCACCTATGTATGTATGTGTCCACGTATGTGCTGGGCTGTTTGTTTCTTAATTTCTCTATAGGGTAGCGGGCTGTGAGAGGTCCCTGTGAGCTGTAACAATGCAGCAATACCAAAAGCCAAAAGACACAACTATATGTTCCTTGCAGGTTTCTGTCCTGTGGTTTGTGAGTCTGGTAATGGGCCCCTGGCCGCACTGACTCGTGTCTGTGTGCGTTGGCGTTGTGAGAGAGGCAGCGAGAGGGCGTGAGAGTGCACAGATAGTTTGTTTGCAGGCAGAGCTTGTGTGTGTACATGTCTGTGCTCTGTGCTGGTGTGGTACAGGTAAATTGGTAATGGCACCTGCTTGAGGACCATAGAGTGGCCATTCCTGGCTATGATTGGCAGCTGAGTGCTTCGCTTCAGGCCTTTGATCTTGCCAGAATGCACGCACACACGCACGCACACGCGCACACACACACACACACACACACACACACACACACACACACACACACACACACACACACACACACACACACACACACACACACACACACACACACACACACACACACACACACACACACACACACACACACACACACACACACACACTTGGGAGAGCATACTGACTGCTGAGCTGTCATTGCTTTCCAGAACACAATCAAAACAAGCCTTTATCTAACTGTCATACAAGATGCATCCCACACATGACGACAGCCGCCCTACAGCTTAGCATTGTTGGCTGTGCCAAGCTCTCACAAGAACGCCACGATGACAATACACAGAAAGCAAACGCGAGGTTCAACTAAAGTACGTTTTCAAACAACGTTAAGCACTTCATTCTCATTCTGGCCCATCCCCAGCGCCAAGACCTTTTTCCACGTGACACAGTTGAATGAGTATGGGGCTCATTAACAGCCAACCTGACAGCACAGAGGCCCAGTCAGAGAGAACTCATGTTAATTCTGGTGGAACCTCACAAAATTAAGACATTGTCATGTGCTTAGGTCTATGCAGACTAGACTTTACCCTAGAAATGGTAACATAGTAGCCAGCAACATAGTAGCCATTGGCAGGGTGCAATACGCCACCAGTTTATATGAACATTTTCACCTGCGACCTGGGACAACGTTGGCCGTAAGACATAACGTACTGTACAAAATGTCCCTTGTATCCATCTTCTCGCATACATGCGATGTGAAGAATTGAAGTAAAGAAGATTTTCTAATCGTTAAGATGCAATGCAACCCCATGATTGAAACTACCGTCCTCCAATCGCTGTGATTAGACAAACACAGTGACATTGTAAGTTGGTGTTTTTGCCGGTACAGATAAGTGAATGACAACTCTGAGGCTAGGATAGCAATCTATGTACACTTTGTACAGTATATGCTGCTGCATACTATATCTCCCTTGTGTTAGCTTTAAAAGGCAAGTAACTTTTTTTTTAAGAGAAACCTGTTTTCGGGTCTCCTGTATAGTTTATTGTCACTGTGCAAAGTGCTTGCGTTTGCAGTATCGGCTGTTTTATTTTTCTGTTATGAGCAGACAACTTCTCAGTGGCACTGACAAGCGCTTTCACTCGTTAAAGCACTTTACCGCAGTAGTTTTAATGAAAAGAGCAACTTCTCATTTTCTCCGTTATTGGAAGACAACATCTCAGTCGTAGTTAAAAAAAAATGGCCCTGTAACGAGCATGTTCACTCTTTAAAGAGACTTACCTCCTTAGTTTTAATGAAAAGAGCGGCTGCTACCCAGTAAGTTGTTTCGCTTGCACTTCTCTGGTGTTTGCTATAGAGGCGCTATTTAGTGCCGTAGATCCCTGAAGGTGCACAGTTGTGAGTTTTAGAAGTATATAGCCCTTTATATTTCATCATCCAATGAATCATGGAAATATGGCTGATCTGCAACCATGGAATAATAACCTGTAGCTCATTTTGAGCTACACTCAACTTCATCCCAGGACACAGGTGACTACGTTACTAATATTAATTGAGTGTGCTACACATCTACTGTTAAGCTCTGCCTCATCCAGAATTCATAAACCCATAGTTACAGTACATGTCTGTTTTTAGCACTACTCACTAAGGAATCAGTTCTTTTGCAACCAAAAGAGTGAACAGAATTTTAATATAAATTCTAACTAAATAAATCAACAGTTCATTGAGGTGCCCTCTTCATAAAATATAACCAATATCTACAGTAGCAGATGAACAGTTATTACGCCTACGCCCTACGCATTCTATTTGTATGCTCAGGTCATGTGATATCTCCTCTTAAAATACTGTATGCCTTTACTACTGGCAAGGCCATATTGAAGATAACTCCCAGAGCCTTTAATTAAACACTGGAGATAACTTAAAAGCCTGCTAATTAGCTAATGGTGATAACTTGAAAACCCATTCATCAGCCATTGATCATATGCCGCCCCCCGTCCCCCTTTACATTCAATAGCACATTGAGATCTAGATGGAGCAACACCATGCGACCATACTTGTCACAGTCGTCTTTCCTTTTGCTTCAATTTGGTGGTTCTATACAGGTTTTTGTCCTCTTGTTGGAATCCATCCAACAGCAATTCCTTTTAGTTGCCAATAGTCTGTGTCTGTGATCATGTCAAAACATCTCCTAACCCGGTTTTGGGCCCCACAACCCCCGATGGCCACAAAACTGCTTACTAACTCATAACAATCGCCCTGAGCAAACTTAATGGACTCTCTTGGATCGATCGGAGCATGGATACTCCCAACTCCCAGCATCCGACGGCACAGATACAACTATTCAGCTGTTCGAGCAGTTTCAGCGATCTATAATGCAAAGTTTCCCAGGCAGTTTCCCAGTGCAGGACAGTGTCAGTGGCCCGAGGCTGTTTGGAGAGGCTGTTAGTGGTGCCGGATAACAGCCTGCGGGTCACTGACCATGACCTTTACAGTGAGAGAGAGAGAGAGAGAGAGAGAGAGATTGATAATAATAGGATGGAATGGAGAGAAGACCAGAGGAAATTGAGCTAGCATAGTGTACTATTATTTTTGAGAGGTGCCTCTGCTCCATTACGCAGCTATGTGGGTCCCTATGCGTGAGTGCAACACGGTAACTCTGTCATTTCTCGAGCGTTTCGGACGGGGAAAGGCTCACCGGAACCGGGCCGGCCCCCTGGGCGCGTTCCTGGGGGTCTGGATGTTCTAGGGACGTCTTTGACGGTTCTCAAACATCTTTTCCAAAAATAATCAAAGTAGGCTACAGTACACAGTACAGTACAGTACAGAACAGTATGTATAGTTGCACCACTCAGTTCACAGAGGTGTGGTTTTTACCAATATATTGATATTGCCGCGATAAATAATCGATACACTTACAGATATCGTGATATATCGTTGATGAAATAAAATGGGCCCAACTTTACAATACATAAAACAAGTTGGTGATGAATACCTGTAATCCATCCAGATTCATTGCATGATATGCTCAGCACTTTACCACAATGAGCGCCAGGATTTCTTTCAAAATAGGAGCTCGGTGTGCCGGGCAGATAATGGCAGCTTTTACTCTGAAAGCACCCCCCTTCCGGAGCGTACAAAAACCGGGAGGCATAATGTTGCTTGCTTACCTCGCGATGATTACGATAAAGTCTCTCTAATCTAAAAGCATTAATATTCTAAACGAGAGATTTGAGTCAGAAATGAAGACAGTATGCCCATCTGGTCAAAACCATGGAGAGCTCCCTAGATTAGGAGCTACGAGCCTTTCTTTCTAAGCTGTAAACAAGTAAGTGAAGAGAGAGAGACAGAGAGAGACAGAGAGAGAGAGAGAGAGAGAGAGAAGGGGGGACAAGCAGACAAAAGCTGCCAACCAAGTGTTGTGGCGGTCAGGTCCAACCGTCAGAAGTGACAGGGACATCACCCACCTTCTGTGGAGATCTGGACATGTGGACAGGAGACTGGGACCTCATGTTCTTGGCTGACGAGCCTGAAGACATCCGCACAATGCAGACAGAGAGAGAGAGAGAGAGAGAGAGAGAGAGACGGGGAGGGAGGGGGGACAGAGAAGAGAGCATATATGCAAGTCAGGTATTTTCTTTGTATTTTCTACGAGTCACGGCACACACAGGGCTGTATTTATTATACAAGGACAAACGTTTTAGGATGGCAGATTGATCCTCACTTTGTCTATTTCTCAAATTCTACCATACTTGTGGGGACGACAGCCCCTCACAAATACAGTACAGACACACACATGCACACTCAGAGAAAACATGCCAGCTGGCAGAAAACCTTTTTCTAAATTTAAAAATGTTCATGTTTTTTTTTAATGGTAAAGCTGCCCTCCACTTAGTAGTGAAAATAGCCGATCTACAAGCTCAATAAGCTGTGAGCTTGTATACATCTGCCATCCTCACTATTTTACTTACATTTCTTTTAAATAATTATAATAAAAAAGGTTTCGGACGTACACGGTCCCCCCCCCCCCCCCCCCCCCCGCCCGCGACAGCGACGAGAACACAAGGAGTGGCGAGCAAGGCCAGCAGCTACTCTAAGAGCATCAATGTATCAAACAAGTGTCGATGTTGCCGCAGGCTTCCTGTATATCCGCCGTGAGCCGCTTCCTACAGCACAACGCCAGCGTCTTGTCTGCGCCGTCGCTCGCAAATAAGCAAAGCAAACAATAACGCAAGCGCCGTCTGCCTTGTTATGCCGGCCGCTTGGCAGCGTGATTCATCAGAAGACTCAGGGGAATTATGTCTGTAAACAAATTAATAAATACAACTACCACAAAAAGGATTAATGACGGAGAGCTCTCCTGCTGTAGTAGTAGTTTCATATAATATATGAGACGGCCGTGACCGTATCTTCATATGAACAGTGTTGGGAAAGTTACTTTTAAAAAGTAACTAGTTATAGTTAGTTACTGCTCTGAAAAAAGTAGGCGCACTAGTTACTAAATTATGAAAGTTGACTCTGGGACTGGGTGATATGTGCAGAAGGGTGAAATCAGCCATCAAAGGCTTCTGTCAGAAGCCGCTGATGGCTGATTTTAGCCTGGTTAATAAACCAGACTAATATCGCACGGACCGCAGGATATTAGTCTGGGGAGGCTCAGCTTGGATTTCATTTCCAGGGGGGGCGGGTTGAAACATTTTCTCTTTGACGCAATTGGTCAGAGCTACTGTCAGTCAAAGGTCTCAAGCATTGAAAGTCACTGTACCAAAGCCCGCCCATATTGCATACCGTGTCCCGATTGGCCGCCCCATTTCTCTGGTGTAGGAAATGGGCATACAATTGAGCCTCTCCAGACCGTAATCCGCCGGCAGGCAATTTATTTTTGCCAACGGCTGATTCGGTCTGGTTTATTAACCAGGCTAGGCTGATTTCCCCCGCGTGCGTGATATGCTGCTGTGGTGGTGATTTAAAATGTATTTTTGTCTGTATAATGACAGACTCTGCGCGCTTCGGGGGAAACGTTTTACTTGGATCACGTAACTACGTATAAGGGTATTACTGAATGGGAAAAGGTACTAGTTACGCTATTAGTTCCCGCAAAACGCAGTTGCGTAACTAACGCATTAGTTACGTCAGTAACGCGTTAGTCCCTTCACTTTATATGAAGATATCATCTCATAACAAGACCTGCATTAGCATTTCAAGCGACGGCAGGTGAACACAAGAGCAGAAAGGAAGGGAGAGAGAAAGAGAAAGTGTCAGTGGTGCAGATATCTGCAGTTGGAAGAATATAGTTGTCAAAAGTCAGAACGGAAGAATTAGTACCATTCCCTCGGTGGGAAGGAGGAGAGAATGATTTTCTGATTGGTCGGGTTTACCTGAGTACGGTGGCCTAGGCGGGACAGGAGGGACTAGAAACTTGCCCACAGGGTCAGAGGAGTGCAGGGTGCCCTCTCTGGCACTGTCTAAACTCCAGCTACTTGGGGTGGCCCTCACTTAATGGTGGGATGGCAGACAAGAGACACCAGGCGGGTCAATGGACATGGGAGGACACAGCATCAGAGCCGTTGAAAGAGAGAGGAGGAGAGATATGACTCTCTTTGATCTCAATGCAACACGGTCCCATTGGTTCACGTGTTCTTCAACAACATCCATTATGAGGATTCAATGTTTGGATATGTACGGTATAGTGTTTGTTTGGAAGTACTCGCTCGTTTCTGAGCTCACCAAAACAAAGGGCCTTATTTTCGACCCCTTATTCCTAAATGCATTCCTTATTTGCCTTTTTTTTTTTACTATCATATTAAAATAGTTCAACTAGCCGATCTACGTCAACACATTGTGAGCTTGTAGATTCAAAAAAAAATATTTTTCAAAATAGCAAAAAAAGGCTAAATGTTTAGGGATAAGGGGTTTCGCACTGATGCAAATGGGACCCATAATACCAAATCAACCGGTTGGTTTTGGCAATAAATGATTGAGTCTATGGGAGTGTTGGTGTTACTCTCTCTTTCAATAGATCAGCACAGCACATCACAGTGGAATGATACAACATACATGCATATACAGCTGTCATGGAGTTCCCTCTGAAGTGTTTTTAACCCCCCGAAAATACATCTACGAGCATCTAGATCATACGGCCAAGTACATAGGTGGTGAAATACATAAATATATGGGCAGTGAATTTGGTTTGGGGTGATCATTTAATCGACAAAATGAACAACAGAAGGTCTAATGCATTCTGCTTACTTTCTAGACACCTTTTTCTTTCAAATGTGATATGGATGAATTTAGAGTCAAACTCTTATGGTCAGGATGGTAACCAGAACAGTGGTCCCCTGAAAACACTAAATGTATTTATGTTATATTTTAATTTTATATTGGCCAAATATTTAAGTTTTTTAAGGCCCAATTGTTCTACAAATTGCCAGGAAACCTGTGATGGCCAGTCAAAGTTGAAGGTTAAATTTGGATCTGATATGATATACTGTGCATGTCAAAATCACATTATTTCCGACCATTTTCAAAAGCAAATATTTATTCTTAAATTGTTGGAGGAAAAGAAAAAAGTCCAATTTAACCTTGAGGTTCCCACAAGGTTTAGCTGCCTTTGTGTAACTTTCTACAGAACGAAGGAGATGTTGCATACAGACATGAAGATGAGAAGACACAGGGATTCACAGCCTTAACACATTGAAACCTGAGGCCGATTCTACAAATGTCTTCTGAATCCTAACGTAACGTACGTTGCTATATCAGTGGTGCTCAAACCTATTCATGTCAAGGACCCCCAACATCATATGTATTTGGCCGCCGACCCCCATCTCAAAATGTATTGTTCTCAGGGACCCCCAGAAGCAAAGAGTCGAGTTAAAATGTTCACTTAAAAATATATATATATGAAGCACTTCTACAGTATATCTGCTATTTTATAATTGCCAATATAGATAAGAATACATATTATAGACAAAATCTAAAATGACACACATACAGACAGATGCTTTCCCAGTTTTAATGGGTTAACATTGCTGATGAGATCGCATGATGTCGGCGTGTAAATGTGTGTTAGAAAGGCGTGACTTTAACGCAGTGTCTACGGAAGCTATGAACTGCACCTGCGAATAATCACAGGTTCAGTGTGAATCCTCACACCCATCCCCATTGTCATGTGCACAAGGTGTGAAGCCCTTTTTTATACTTAGAAAATAGCAGATCTGCAAGCTCACTACGCTTGCACATCGTCTATTTCCGGTGCGGACGTATACTGTAAATCGGGCATAAAGGTTTATGGCGACAGCTCTCACTGTGGTATGCACAATGCAGCGAAACATAGTGTGTGCGTGAGTGAGTGCGTGCGTGTGTACAGTATGTGTGTGTGTGTGTGTGTGTGTGTGTGTGTGTGTGTGTGTGTGTGTGTGTGTGTGTGTGTGTGTGTGTGTGTACACTACAGGGGAATTAACGCATGCTAATTGTTTCCTCCTGAAACCGAGGTGTCTCCTTCATTTCCCTCATTATGCTGTGAGTGAGTTCTGAGAGCCTCCGGGGCCGTTTCATGCCGTTTTCCGACTCAAGTGGCACTGTTCTTAAAGGCTTTCTTACCTTTCTTTGTAGTTGTTATACGTCCCCACCAAAGAGGTTATTTTGTGCAAAAGCTCCTTATTGGCTATTTCCCCTACCATAAGCCCCAAATGAATTGCATTGAATGGAATGGGATTTTTTTTTTTTGTATATATCCTCTTCATAATGTAAATAATATCCCAAGCGGCACACTTTACTACTTTCTTTACTATTTCGATGGAACTAAGCGAATTAGCGCAACACCCCATAGCCCCATTCAATTCCCATTCAATTCAATGCAACGTATTGAACGTAACGACTACAAAGAAAGGTAAGAAAGCCTTCTAGCATGGAATTCTCCTTTTATTTAACTCCCCATCGCTAATAGAACAATTAACACAGTAGGTGAATTAAGGTAAAAAAGTAATACTCTCCCACTATGAAAGGCAAACAAGTTTGTACCAGTCAGATTGTCGGGCTGTGCATGCGAAAGAGAGAGCTCAGTCGAAATGTTCACCATCGTCACGGGTTCTTAATTACACCCAGCATGCAGGTCAGATTCAGGTCTTTATTTTCCTTTGTATTTGTCCGTTTTATTTTTATCTTTATACTTCTTTTCTCTCCACTGGGAAAAAACAAACGAACGGTAAAATATGCAGCTCCTGCGCTGTGAGGGAAATGACAACCCATGAGAGGAAGAAGAGCAGTGCTAATAGATACGCTCTCATACATATGAATGTCGCTCGTGTCCATCTGCTCTGCAGGAAGGCAACCCGCCGTTATATTACTCCAACCGGATGAAGGGATATGAAAGAAAACTGTACCCGTAATCTCTTTTTTTGAGTATAGGAAAATGTGTGTGTGTGTGTGTGTGTGTGCAGTCACCTGCTTGACTGCGTGTGTGCGTGCGTGCGTGTGTGCGCGTATCCTGCGGACTCAGAAGCAGCTGTATGATGACAGGTGTCTCCTGACAGTGGTCATCCTGTCACACACACTGTCTGGAGAGAGGCCCACTGCCACAGGGACACACAGCACAGCACACCACAATGCAATGACCCCACTTACTGGGTATACCGGAAGCTGAACACGATGCTCAACGCACTGCATTGTATCGGCGCAATATACCCAGGCAAACCTGTTTGTGCTTCTGTTACATCAGTGGTTTTCAACCGTTTTCATATTATGGTCCATTATGTATTCGGCTTTTGAGCCACGGACCACCATTTGATGTAATGTAGCCTAAACTTAGAATATTTTGTTGTCGTCGGATAATATTTTGTCCACATTCCACGCTGTATTAATGTTGGAACCATAGGAGAGATGACAGATAACAATTTCTTCTACATTCTCTAATTGTGTAGACTTCTTGCAAATTAAGTAATGCAAATGTTTAACAATAATTTAACTCTTGGCAGCGTAAAATGAAACCAATTTGACCCATAAGGGATCATTTGGTTTCATTTTACGCTCTCAATAGTTAAAGATCTAATAAGGGTCCCTTTAGTTACCAACTCTCCATTATTTAGCTGGGGACCACATGGAACCCTGTCTGTGTTTAAAATAAAAGGCATTTCATGTGTGTGTTTTTTACCTTTGTCTGGTGCCGAGAGGTTGGGATCGCTCCGTGGTAGAGTGTTGTCTATCTGGTGAGGAGGGGCTCTCTGAAAAGACAACACACACACTCAACTTCACAGATATCACACGAGGCACGTCAGGTTTCTCTCTCGTGAAGTGTTTGCGAGTGCGTTCGTGTCGCACAAGCATCTGCGCATACAGCGAGTCGAGTACAAGAGGACCAGTCTGATCATAGGATTAGGAAGGTTGTTTCTATGATTAAAACGTTATTTTTTTTTAATTAGGTTTACAATTGGTATTCAGAATAGGTTCTAGGGATTTAGAGATACAAATACACACAAAGACATCTACAATAATAATACAAGCACACACTGTGTGCGTGTACGACTGTACGTTGTCTATTTTCAGTGTATGACATCAGTGTACAACTAAGTATCACTTAGGCTTTATTGCTAAAGCTTGGGGCTCAACATGACGACGGTACTCTCTGGTGTCAAGCTAGAAGGCTTAATTTAGGGTGGGTCCGAATGAGGATAGGATAGGGAGTCGCAAAGGTTTATGCCTGGTGGTAGGGCGCTCCACATTTTGATGGCAGAATAGTATAATGTATTCATTGTTTCTGCCAAATTTGGTGGGGGTACACGATCAGTGGAGCTCCATCTGGGATTGTGCTCGTGGGCGTCTCTCACTCCAGTGATATAACCCATGATTTAACAGATGCAAGGGCACTGAGCCCCCGAATACGCTGAAGACGAGGCCCATTGCAAGTTGCCGTTCTCCACCCCGGCCTTTAGCAAAGTGAGCTGGGATTAGGTGAATCCTGGAAGTGAGCTCTAATATATGGTCCAATGATTGAGAGGTGCGTGTTGTTGTTAACCTGTGTGGGGTCCAGAGGGTTGGGGAAGATGGCGCTGACCGGCCTCTCTCGTGGAGACAGACAGCTGTTGTCTCTGGAATGCTTGTGTTTGTCTACCATCTGGGGCGAACCTGGGGTAGTGGTGGTGCGGGGGGGGGGGGGGGGGGGGGGTTACACACACACACACACACACACACACACACACACACACACACACACACACACAGTTAGACTATTACCCACAAACACAGGCAATCAGAAAAGGCCAATCTCTGGTTTTCCCTGCGAGGCCGTCCAGCATGTGTTCTGCCTCACTACCTCCACAACATGATAAATGGGCCACGTCCACTCCTCTTCCTCCTCCTCCTCCATCCTGCCCTCCGTCTCCGACCCCACAACATCTACTGCCCACCGCTCTGTTTTTTCTATTCCTCTTTTTCTCTGTGTCTCTAATCTGTCAGCACAACCATCGCACAAACTGCTGCCAGTCAGACACAGACACACAGACAGACAGACAGACAGACAGACAGACAGACAGACAGACAGACAGACAGACAGACAGACAGACAGACAGACAGACAGACAGACAGACAGACAGACAGACAGACAGAGAAGCTTCTCTTACGCCAAATACATCATTTGACGGCTGTAATTAATCTTCCTTATCTATCAAAGAAGAACACGATCATTTGTGTATCCAGATGGTTTTGGTTAAATGGTTTAATTTAAGTTGTATAAAGGTTTAACAACTCTCCCAACAAAAGGTGTAACATATTGCACTATGGTGCGACATATCCATTTTACTCTATTTACTTGTATTATTAATATTTTTCATGACATATTTCATATTAGGTAACTACAATGTCCAACAATATAGCCAGAGACAGACAGACAGACAGACGGACGGGTGGGCGGGCTGATGGACGGACAAAGACAGAGAGAGTTAAATTGTGAGAGTGTACAAATGGAACCAAAGGTATACTCTGTGTGTATAATGGTTGAGTACCACGGCAGCTTTTAACGTTGGTCCGGTTGCTATGGCAACGCCCCACCGCTCCATCTATGAGACGGAAAATATAATCACTTTTTACAGCAGTTGAAAGGAGGATTTTCAAACGTCCATACATCGGAATCCAGGATTTAGACTTTCGGATTTAATTTGTGCCTTCGTACCGCGCCGCTTCCACCATGTAAAAGCTTCTGACAAAAGGTAAACGGTGTGTGCTTGTGCCAATGATACTAAAGTGTGTGTAGTGAGTGTGTGTGGGGGGCTGGGGGGCAGGCAAACTCTGACTCTTAAAGTGAACGCGTATGGTGGCATTGGGTACTTCATGAATGGTAACTGCTATCCAGAAATAAAATAATTAAGGGTCCATTTGATTCCTAGCTATCAATCACGGACAACAGACGCAGACACACACACGCACACACACACACACACACACACACACACACACACACACACAGAATGCCTGTCCCTTAGTCATCCAAACCACTCAGAAATGTTTAGATCAGCCATAGATCCTATTCCATTAGTGGCTGTGCCATGGCAGCCCTGGGATTGGGCCATCATACCAGCAGCAGATAGTCCCCTCATCCTGATAAGAACAGTAATTCACCTGCAGTCTTTATGGGAGAGACAGAGGCCGTTTTTATAAGGGCCTGCTGTGAAGAGAAGGGAGGGGAGTGGGGTGTATTCACGTCCATAAATGTCCCCATATATTCTTATTTTTATGACGCGCATCAGGCCAGAGACATTGGCACGTCTGTCTGACTGTGTCGAGATAAAAGAGGCCGGAGAGAGAGAGAGAGAGAGAGGGAGGGAGGGAGGGAGAGGGAGAGAGAGAGAGAACAAGAAAGAAAGAAAGAAAGAAAGAAAGAAAGAAAGAAAGAAAGAAAGAAGACGTTCAATATTTTAAAATAGAGGCAGGGTTGGTTGAGGTTACGACCAGACCGAAGATTGTATCAAAGGCTAAGGAGGCTAAGCATGCTCCAACAAACTATAATCATGTCATTATCTCATGTGTCTCTCTCTCTCTCTCTGGACAGCAGCTGCGGTGACAGTTATCAGGACCATGGGCAGCAGCTACAGTTTACTTCAGGACCATGGGCAGCAGCTACAGTTTACTTCAGGACCATGGACAGCAGCCGCAGGCATCTCTCTGCTTGCCTAGAGGTTGGATTGACAAACGGACGTGTGCGAGGCACACCAGTGCTCCGATCCACACCAAACTTGACACAATATTGTTCAGGGGACTGCCTTCAGAATAGCCACACCAGGGACCACGCGTGGACCATTATGCTATGACAATGGTGAATAGTGTTTTGATAATACAGTACATAGACAACATACTAAAGCTCACGCATTGCAAAGCGAGTTAGATCGGCCATTTTTGCTACTTTAGTGTAACGCTGCCACATACAATGAAATAGGGCATCGATTTCCTGCCCCCAACAATTGTATATATTTACGTTGATTATGCACAGTGCACTCTCAGCTGAGCTACACGCAGACCTAAGCATCCATTTGGTTGGTACCAATCAATCACTTAGCTAGGGAAGTGCCCCCCTGGAACGCCCTCAGTGAGAACAAGTGGTGTAGAGCAGTGGTTCCCAAACTTTTCAGCCCGGGGCCCAAACTAGTGACAATTGCTGATCTACAAGCTCTACAAGCTTTTTCTTCCATTTCTTCATGACATTACCAAAACAAATCATTGGATTTTTGTTATTAATTCAAGAGTTTATCATTTTGGGGAATGTTTTTTTTTTTAATGTTTTGAAATAATAATAATAATAATAATAATTAAAGACCAAATGTATAGAAATCATAAACTAAGGGACCCATAACAATGGGTCCCGACCCACTGTTTGGGAAGCAGTGGTGTAGAGAGCATGCTCAGTCTTACCTCTGGCACTGGAGGGGGCGGAGCTGGTGACGTTGGGCGAGGCTGAGTGATTGGAGCTGAGACTCGAGGTAGATGGGCTGGGCTGGAAGAGGAGAAGCACAGCTGCATCATGTCGCTTCATTATCGGTTCGCTTTCAAAACAAACGATGGGGGAAGATTTTCCCAGCCACTTAACACAATCTGTGCTGAAACGAGAAAATCTTGTGACTGGCTACTCTACCCCACTGTGCCAAAACGAGATTTGATTAAAATTGTATTCAAAATTAAAAAATAAATAAATATTTAGATTTTTTATTTCATTAGCCCATTCTTTTCTTTCTTTTCAAAATATTTTTATTGAAGTTTTTTGACAGACCCAGGGGCAAGCATTAGACAGAGACATATCAAATATGAAAAATAATAAAATAATAAAGCTCCATCCCCTATCCCACCCACCCCCCACCCACAATCCCAAGGATAGCCCATTCTTTTTATTACTTTAACCGCACACTTATTTGCCGTTTTTCTGCTCAATCCCTGTCAATCTGGGATATTTTGGACCTTAGAAAACCTGAAAACAAGCTAAGCTAATGTAGCTACCACCGCAGGTTACATATTGAATTCCGGACTTTTACTTGTAACGGTAACAGAGTACTATATTGCAATATTGGTACTTTTACTTAAGTCAAACTTTTCCACCACTAACAAGCACACATCCTAATGGTTCAATCTATAGGTAGTCCTTTTATACTACATGCTCGGCATGCCGTAGATCACAGCGCTCCTCTGCAACTCGTCAGTTGTCGAACTCCCTCCGCCTTCCCAGCCACCCTGTGGCATTTAGTCCCTCCCTATGTCGGCGTGTTAATTCTATGGGTTTCTGTGGATTTTTATGACGTTATTAGATCTGTGTATGTAAATTGGATTCCGTGTCGCGCTTGCAGCCTTGCACTGATACATCTGGGGTATCACTCAGGAGCAGAGTCGCGCCGCCGCATTTAATGCAATATCATTGCAATAAACGGTCTATCTTGATGAACCTGTCTGACCAGGGTTAATGTAGTTAACATTTTAAATGTAATGATCATCACCATCATACCATCATCATCATCATCGTAAGTGAGCGGATCGACACCAGAATCACAAGAACACAACACTGCAGCACGGTGTAGCGTGACTGAGCCGCAAACACGCTGTAATTTATAGTCTACTATGGTGGCGAAGGTTAACGGGCCGGATCCCAAGTGGAATGTGGTTATTATTACATTTCTCCACGATCTGCCGTACTAAGTGTAAAGGCGTTAATGGGATCCGGCAGTGCGAGTCTCCCCCCACTCCGTCATTATCACTCTCAGTAACTTTGTTCAGAAAACTAAAAAAATATACTGTAGCAATAACTTAGGGGACATTACGTGTTGCATTGTGGACACAAAGAGGAAGGATGTAGTCCTTTAAAGGTTTCATGACATTCATTTTCAGTTATTTTTTGTTTAGTTATTTTTTTCCTTTAGGTTTCATGACCTCAATTACACCCGCACAACCTGAACTTTGAACATTCAGTGGATTTTCGGTGGCCTGGGGTTTTCTCTGTGTGTTCTGAAGCCTTTTGAGCTGCAATGAAAACAGGCAAAATCACTCAACAGTGACATCAGGCAAATTGCTATGTCATATATGGGATTTGTGGACTCTTAAATCACAGTCCACAGGCAAATCAGAGGATTTGTTTGAGCCAGAAAACCCCAGACCACAGAAAATCTACTGAATGTTCAAAGTTCAGGTTTTTTGGGTGCAATTGAGCTCAGAAAACGTTTTTTTAATGTATGATGTCACGGTCCCTTTAACCCAGGATGAGGCTGGCAAGATTGTGCCGTTTGCTATGAGAATGTGTAACAAGGCACGTATAGGCCAATGGTAATTGACTTCCTGTGACCCAGTAGCATTACGGCCTTGTGTGACTATTGTAACATAATACTATGTTGTCAAACCTTCGGATTGTGTCATAACTAGGCTTATATAGGCTTACCCTCCTGCTCTATTTAATGTTCTTTATTACTTTATTATTATTATTATTATCACACAGCTTGGTTCAATGCTTGATTTCTGATTTCAATCTCTGAACTCAGCAATAATAATATACCTCTAATCAACCTCTAGTCTAATCAAAGGCACCTGGCTGTGCTCAGTGCATGAGTGCACTAGCTGCTTGATTTATAGGCTGTATAATCTACCCCAACATGACAGCCATGTAAACAAACACACCATGTCATTTACAACTAAATTTGAGAACATTGTTCTCAAGAATGTTTTTGAAAACATTTGAAGCGAGAAATAGAAGATGCAGTAAACGAAAATCGATTCTATTTGATCAACAGTAACACTTCCTTGTTTTCCGAGGCGACACTTATAGAATACTTTCACGACCACAAGCAAGGAAATACTTGTTGGTCCCTTTGGGGTCGGTGTTTAATCATCCTGTCTGGAGTTATTTCTCAATAACAACCGGCGGGCCGGATATTATCCCTTGTGTATAGTTTTATTAATATTTGTTTGAGGATGTTTATATTGGGATGTTACTCAGCCATACCTACTGCACTTCGAATGGTGGGGAGACAACAAACACACACACACACACACACACACACACACACACACACACACACACACACACACACACACACAGACGGACGGACAGACGGAGCATTCACACCTCAACTTCGGTAGACTCGAATGGGCGGAGAATTTGCATCATTCTTGCATTATTGAATTTGCCGCGTTTGCTTTCACACTGGCTGTGTCAAACCGCAGCATGGGGAATGCAGCAGGGAACGTTATCAATGTGTCAAATCCATAAACTATACAGTGAAATATATGGTGTAAGACTTGGGACATAAAGTGATGCAGTGTGTCTGTGTCATGCCGTCTGGTGTGAGGCGGCTGAGCAGAGGAGGAGTTACCTGCATGTTGAAGACCTCGTCGGAGCTCTCCGACTGCCCGGTGATGTTGCTGACCTCGTTGGAGGCCTGGGACGACAGCGACGAAGACGAGTAACGGTTCACCGCCGGATAGCTGAGGGGGCTGGTGAAGAGAGAGGGAGAGAGGGGGTTGGGGGGGGGGGGGGGGAGAGGGAGAGAGAGGTGATTATCGTGGGCGTTCTTAAAGGTTTTGTAGTACAGTACACCACGTCCCACACCACAGCTAAAATACACAGTTTAAGAATGTACAATTTGACACTCCCTGCAGGTTAAAGTGACACTGGGGATTTCTTTCACCGGCAATAGTCACAGCAAAAACACAGAGAGAGAGAGAGAGAGAGAGAGAGAGAGAGAGAGAGAGAGAGAGAGAGAGAGAGGGAGTAGAAAAAAAGCATTAAGGTTAGTTCACAGAAAAGACAAATCACGCCATGGCACGTAGGCATTTAACGATTTAAAGCGTCTGTATACTTAATAAATCACTGCTCTTGTTTCCTACTACACCAAATGTCTTTGCCAGGAACAGCAGGAACAATCCTCAAAATGTCTATTTCTGAAATTCTACTGCAGGGACATTTGGCCGTTACGAGTATATTAATCGCTCATGCGCGCGCGCGCGCGCGCACACACACACACACACACACACACACACACACACACTATACGCCCACCAGTCTGGCACATAGGGACAGCTCTGTGTGTGTGTGTGTGCCAGTGCCCCTGCCAGCGTCCAGATGGAGCCACATCGGTGAAGGAAGGGGGGGGAGGAGGAGGCAACAAAATAAGTACGATACGGGAGGTCAAGGTGCTAAAGGTTAAAAGTTCAAGGAGAGAGAAAGCAAGTTGGGAAAGAAAAATCACACCCGTGTGAACTGAGTGGTGCAATTCCGCCACCCCCCCCCTCCCCCTGTCTCTCATTAGAAGGCAACAGTGCAGCACTATCTCTCTGTCTGTTTCTGGCACAACAGCGCCACTCTTGCCCCTACTGGTACTCATAGTCACACACATAGTATAGCCAATCTACAACGAGCCGCTTTGTGTGAGCTCGTGAAATGCTTATAATGACAATAAATATTTAAACAATAAAAGGTATTAACAAGAGCTTGTAACAGAATATGAATATATATTTATGTCCTGACAAGTAACTCGGTAGCTTTGTACAGGCATGCATTGCTATGCAATATGCATATATGTAAATCCCATGCATTCCATATAATGGTTATTTATAACGAGTCATTTTTGAGTGTAGTATTTCGTGTTGCCCAAAAAAAGAAGCACATTCAGCCACGGCCAGACCATTTCAACGTGTGTTGTGTATTGTGCTGAGATGGTTCTCACCTGCGCCTGGCGATGCCTCTGCCACCCTCTGGGCTGATAATGCTGGGCACAGAGTTCCTGCTGCACGCACGCGGGCTTCCGTTGGTGAAGTGCACGGGGCTGGCGCGCACGTACGCTGGAAACTCCTGAGGGGGTTGGAAGCGGAACGAGAGAGAGAGAGAGAGAGAGAGAGAGAGAGAGGGAGAGGAAGTGACCGCGTGGACTTGTTTTTATCACCAGCGTGAATTATGCAAATATGAAGACAATGGCACATGAAGAGGGACGGACTGCTGGGTCCACTGGGACCAAACCTCAACTCTGATAGTGTTCAAATGGAACCAAATGGACGCTTACGAGAGTTAAATTAAAGGAGTAGTTTACAAAAAAATATATATATATTTTTTTTCTATCAATTACACACCCCATGAAACCTTTCACGGATATATACATTTGTTTTTGTCGCATTCCTGTAAGTCAATAATTACCAGCGGAGTCTACGGTAGGAGACTTTAAAAGCTGCATCCGCCGGTCATCGAATTATTGTCTCAGGAATGCGAGAAAAAAAAGTCTTGAGTGAATGAATTGAAGGCTTCATGGGGTGTGTTTTTTGGAAAAACTCCTTTATCACACATGCCAATTGTACAGTTTGATTGAGGTGCGAGAGGTGTTTTTGCAAGATACTGTTCTACATAATGACTAAAACAAACAAAATTGTATATCTATACTCTTGTTAATGCTTGTAATGATAACACAGACTGAGAGACTGTGCTAGTGGTATCTTGGGGGGTCTATACCTGTATGCCAAGACTGGATTTCATCAGGTGAAACTGGTCCACTAGCTTCTTATGCAGAGGTCTCATGTCCTGGGGGACAAACTTCTCGTGCACGGCCAGGCCGTACTCCAAGATACGTGCCTGTGAGAAGACAGCAGAACCCTGTCAACTTCTTCTGCACAAAAACAAACAGTGGAGCCTAAACTCGATTCATTCTTCAGCGTGGGACGACATGTTTCTTATTTCAGAGATGTTTCTTAGCTGGTAAAAACAGTACCGGACCACCTTGTGTGGTAAAACTCAGGGCAAAGATTAAACTAATTGCAAATGTTAACGGGAGAACAGGGGGTAATTGGAATCCATTTTAGTGCAGAGGGAGAGAAACACAATCCCACTGACATTCAGCTGCTCAACACTTCAGTGACACAGACGAAGCAAAGTGCAAAAGTGTCACCGGCGCAATATGCGTTCAGTTTCGTCAGATCGCATACATATGGATACATTAAGGCCATGCATATGTAAATTATGTATGTATGCATGATCATAGTGAGATGCACCGGTGGTGTAATGTTCAGCGTTTGCACAGCTTCGGGGAAGGAGCTGTGCTTGCAGAAGTTACATTTTCCTTGCCCGAGGAGCAGTAGCACAGGGACATCATTTGCGTATATTATAGCTGCATATATGTATGCTGTTATAATGGCACCGTACCGTGCCTCATACACAGGTTTAAGAGACATATTAAAAAAAAAAGGAAGCTAATTTTGGCCGGGAGGGAGGACGGGGAGGGTTGATGGAAAAGTATCTTAGCCTCCTGCTGAGCTAAAGTTGAAAGTTCAAACTGAACTAAACCACAGAAACGGTTTAGGGCCGATTCATACTCCTATTTTAGAGCCGAATAAAAGTCGGTTCGGTGCTGAAGAGCCTACAATTTGACGTCATTTGAGGTTCGGGGGGGCGGGTACCGTCCTAAAGTCGGCTCTTCGGTGCTACTGAAAATTTCTGACGAGCCGAAATCATTTCGGCACTACAGCGCCGAAACAGCGGTAAAATAGGAGTATGAATCGGCCCTTAGCCTGTGGGGAATGGAATACAGTTCAACTCTGTTGATGTATCCATTCGGAACTCTGATAGTACTCTCAGAGTTAAATGAACATGGGACTGGTTTGGTCCACCATCACCGACTGACCTGCTCAAACATGAGCTCTCTGAGTTGTCCTATCTTGTCCCCGTCCTCTGGGTGGTTTAGGATGTAGTCCTTGACAAAGAAAGCCTGCAGGGGAAAATAACACACACACACACACACACACACACACACACACACACACACACACACCATTAGTCATCTAGACACCAGGAAAGGGCACTCTAGAGACTGTGCATCGCAGTATACCTAGATGCAAAGCCGTGTGCAGCAATCGTGCAAAAATGACGCCTGGTGAAGATCATAAGACAATTACTTTTGCTGTTGCAGAGGTAGACAACATAATTGTTTACTTGTTTAGCATTATCCAGTGGGTACAATTTTCATTAAAGTAAACTATTCTTACATTGAAACAAAAAACAAACACGCATCAACAAGGCAATCCCAGCGGCATTGAGCCGTGTGGATCATTTGGTGTGTCTCGCAATGAGTTTGTTTGTTTTGATGATTTCACATAATAATTAAGGTCAAATAAAAAAGTTCACTTCTATTCACAGCTAAGTTTCTAGTTGTGTCTAATTGTGTTGGTATCACTCAGTGAATCAACATTCATGGCTGGTTTGTGAAAGCCATTCGAGTGCAGATTAGTTTGCGCAGTGATGAAGCCATGTGGCGGATGAAAGAATAGGCTACAGAGCCAAAAAGCGCAAATTGAAAAAAATGAAATTGCCTCGAAAGGAGATTAGAAAAGCATCTCACACAAGTTGCACAATGCATTTAAACTACAGCTGTTGATGCATCCACACAACCGTATACCCAATTTGCTTTGCCTTACGTAGGTAGACAATTTGATGTTGAATTCCTAAGTGTCCGCATGGACCCAGGATTCAATACCACACCTGATTATGAATCACAGAGTTGCATTAGCACACAGTTCCCAAACTAAAAAGTCAATTCAAAAAGTGGAAACGGATAGCATGAGAAAACGTGGCTGTGCTTTGAATGGCGGTCGGCACGTTAGCGTTGTCTGCGCGCTAATCGCAGATTCCCCGGTGTTTACGGTCGCCATCAAAACAGAGATGCGCCTGCAAGATCTTTCCGGTGTACGCAGGAGGAAAGAGATGATGAGCCAATCAGAAAGGCCCCGACTTGCAATCTCCTTTCAGATCTGTCACGGCGAGAGAGGAAGGCCGGAGTTCACAGGAGAAAAGAAAAAGAATAAAGGTCCACGCTGCTCCTCTCTCAAGGACACGGCT
Organism: Protomyctophum parallelum; assembly: GCF_964188405.1. Taxonomy (NCBI): domain Eukaryota; kingdom Metazoa; phylum Chordata; class Actinopteri; order Myctophiformes; family Myctophidae; genus Protomyctophum; species Protomyctophum parallelum. The sequence goes on from NC_139714.1 coordinate 4,922,583, forward strand.
GTCTATCTCCAAAGAGACAGCACCAGATGAGTCAAAAGAGGAGAAGCACACTTCTACTTCAAAGACGCACGCACGCATGCACGCACGCACACACACACACACACACACACACACGCACACACACACGCTCATGTGTTAAAACAAGTGCACATGAAACAGACTGACACTTAAATGCCTACACAAGCACAAAGATGTGCACACAAAAACATTATGGATATGTACAATCCCCCCGGCCCCCACCCAAACAGATCCCGATCAATAATTGGCATCTGAGTGTGACTTGCCGTGTCTGTCGGCCCCGGCTGTCACAGAAGCAAAACAATCTTAATACCAGACAGAGTTGTTTTCTTAAGAAGTCTGCATCTTCACAGAGAGACCTTTGGAGCTCTACACCTACAGAAGCACGCCACTCTCCGTTTTCTCGGCACACCGAGGACCTGACCTTTTCCCCTGCTCAAGCTTTGACTGTAATGTCAGTGATCTATAGGCTTGTATATGAAAATCGCTACGGATAGGTGTCAGCTAAAATGTCTACAATGTCGATAGTAATCTAAAACCCATATCCTCCCACATATTATACCAAAAACAGGGAGGTGGACACGAGCTTAAATGCCACACCACTTTGGATATTATAGAATTGTACAACGTGCATCGTGTGCAGTCTCTTGATTTGCATAGTACATTTACTCAAGTCCTGTACTTAAGTACAACTTATACTGTAGATACTTATACTCGACTTGGGTATTTCCATTTTTTAATACTTATATATATATTTTAAAATATATGGAATTGTGATGGGATGACCATTTTCTAGACATTTTGAAACTTACAAAATTGAGTACTTTTTCATAAGATGCCTGTACTTTTGTACTTTAACACAAGTAACATTTTCTATACACGACTTTCACTTGTAACAGGAGTATATTTATCGTGTGTTACTGCTACTAGTACTTCTTCCACTGCGGTTTGCGTACAGCAGGCAACAACATTTACAGTAACAGGGCCAAAGGTGGCAGTTTTAAAGATGAAAGTGCTACTTTAGGAATCAATGATTTTGTAGCGAATGATGGAAGTTTCTCACATGGGGCCAGCGGTAGAGGGACTCGGGCGTGCCGAGCGGCCCACTAAATCACTAGAAAAAGTCCAATTAGAGGTATAACGCCAAAGGGCCCCAAAATAAATCAGACGCAAATCTCCCACCCCACTCCAGTCGAGAGCAATAAATCTGAATACTAATAATAACGATCTCGCCTTCGGTTGCGGCTGCGGCTGTCAATCGGCGCCAAGCAAATAGAAATTAATAGATTTATGATGCTCGATTCTTCATGGAATTCCAACGACTGCCGCAATAATTTTTCAAGGGGGAAGAATGGGGGGCGTCGGTATTGACGCTGACACCGGTGTCGAGCAAAATATCTTTCCCTCGCCATCAATTTCCCTCACGTAAGGCAATGCTAATACTGTATATGAAATGTTTTATTGGGCGATATGGTTTGTGTAAAAGTAAAACCACATGAATAAAGGCATTAGAATCTAAAGCATGGTGGTCCTTGGAGACACCTGTGTTTCCAATATTCTACAGTAGGACGTTAATTAGCTAGACACTTCCAGCAGAGGAACTCCATCTATTCAGGGGATCTGAATAGAATTAACATAACACCTTAACATAAGACCTTGGCAAATGCCCCGCTTTCTCACTGACAATGTACTCACAATCTACTGACTTGCCAATGGCAGGACATGTGACGTTCTCAAATGTGCCTTGAGATTCAGATTTGCTCTTTGGTGTGACTTGGGTATTCCTCA